>NC_060267.1:64113423-64457659 GCF_021613505.1 Equus quagga
GCTCCATCTCCATCCAGCTCCATCTCCATCCAGCTCCATCTCCATCCCACTCTTGCACTTTTTCACCTTCATCTTCTGCTTTATGTGATGTTGTTCACTTGCTCTCACTCTGGAATCTGTCCTGTTGAACCTGTTGTTCCCTCTAATAGGAATGCCCTCTCTCCTCCAATCCCTTTGCTTGGCCGGCTCCCCTGACACTCCAGGCGCAGTTTAAACATCACTTGTCAAAGGATGCTTTCTCTGAACACTCTAAGTTCATAACGATACCATGTTCCTGCACTTGCTATGTCCAATCTCCCTTCACATCTGGTTAGCACATCCCGCAATAACATCTTGATTTCTCTGCATGTTGTTATAACATAGTTTGGACAATGAATAATGAATGCAAATTTTAAACTGCAGTTTTCAAGTTAATATTCTCTAATCTAGACTGAGTATATTAGTAGCAAAGTACACACACGTTGTGAATTGATGTTGAAGTATTGTGTGTTTGTGTCTGCTACAGGTATTCATGCTAGAACAAGTACAGTATATTAGGGTATGTCATAAAAGTGGGTGCTCCAGAAATCTGCATCATAATGTCCACCTGTGTGTAGGTCAGTGCCTGGCACACAGCAGACGTTCAGTAAAGGTTCGTTGAACAAATGAATGATTGGTATAGCCTTGAGGTTTAAGTCTCTACCCAACACATAGTCCATCTACATCCAAATGAAAGGGAATTTGGAGACGGGAGGTTCTGCTGAGAGGGGAGAACAGTTTCTCTAGCTAAATCAGGGCGTCGATTCAAGTTGCCTGTCAGCTTGCCTCATTTTGTTTTCCCGTTTCCTGTTCATAGGTAACCCCTTTGTAAACTTAGACGCAAAATGGAAGGCGCGCGGCTTCCCGCTAACAAGCTGCGTGAGGCATTCTCAGCATTTCTCCAGGCTGTCAGAGGGCTAAGATCAAGTGTTCTCACACGCTGCCCTAAGCTCTTCTCAGCCATATTTGTTCCAGGCTTTTATCAACTGCCAGGAAATGAGTGGCTGTGAGTTCCAGACCTAACAGATACGTGGGGCTGTCAGCATGTCCAATTCTGATCAGTCAGAGACGAGAAGTTGCGCTGGGTCAGCGGGGTCTGCTGCCCCTCCCCTCTGACCAGCAGGAGTTTGTATAAGCTGCCAAACTGGGGGTTTCTGTCAAAGGTACTCAGCCTGGGGACTTCGGCCAAGCAGAGCCCGTTTCCCAGGCACAGGCACATGGCCCCCAGTGCCCTGTCACTCGAGATGCCACGTGGGATTCCAGGGGCAGGGCTGGCTCCCGTAGCCTCTGCTGCTGGCAGCCCACAGGGTGCACTAGATAAATTCTAATGTCTATGTACCATTTAAAACGTGGTTTACTGTGTTATTGAATTCGTTTTACCTGCTTTAGAAAATTAGGAATTTAATTACCTTTTTTTTTCAGCCCTTTATGGCATTGAAAGTCAACGACTTTATGCTTAAGGAAGTGTTTCATTGTTTTAACAGCTCTCAGGTTGTGGCTGGGTCTTGGTTTTGGCATGTAGTGCCTTTTTCCAACTAATTACTTTTAAATGTGCTAAGACTCCTTTTTAGCTTTAATCTGCCTTAGAGTGACATTACTATTTTGACTTTTAAATTTTATTAACTTTTATTTGGGTGGCTTTAAGAATTTTCTTAGTGTCAAGATTTCATTCCATTACCTAGGATCATACACTTTCAGGGCTGGGAAGGCAGCTGAGATCTTTTCTAAATCTTTTCTTTTAGAGATGAAGGAGCTGAGGTAAGGTGTTAAGAGACTTGCTCAGATTCACACAGCCAGTGGTGGAGTTGGGATAAAGAAAACCAGATTTCCTAACCCTCGGTTTAAAGGTATGTCCATTATAGCTGCTTATCTTTTTAAGATATTTCCACTGGCTGCACTTAATATCTTACTCTAGGAGTTACCACCACCACCTTGGATGAAAATACACATGCTAACCTGTATGAAAAAGAAGAGGCAGTGAATTATAACTACGGTCAATGCGATTTTGTCAATTCCTCACCCAAGTCCCAAGAAATGCCAATACTCACATCAAACAGTCAATCAATGGTTAATTAGTGTTAGGTGCTTCTGTATGTCAGGTACAACTGTCAACATGGGACGCCCTTGGCTCTCATGACAGGGTCCTAGGAGATATGAAGTGTGACATCCTGGGAAGCATATCAATAATATTGGTGAACTACACTTAGCAGCAGATATTGGGGACGGTGGGGGGTGGTGACTTGGAAGCCAGATGTAGTCAAATTACACATCATAGGCTAAGAATAGCAGAAAAAAATCTGACTTTCTCTTTCAATTAGTAATACTCATAGAGTACGCTGAATTTAGTAAGCCCTTATATTTTTGTTACAACAATGAAAATAATGATAATATTTTCATGGCATCTTACAGTTTGCAAAGTTTTTTCACATTGACAATCTTATTTAATTGTCACAATAAATATTTTAGATAAGTATCCTCCTTTTCAAAAGAAGACACTCAGACTGTAAATCTCACCGCATTTTACTGGCAGAAATTAGATTTCAACCCAGCTTCTTTCTGTTCCAAATCTCATGATCTTTTCATTGTCATTGTTTTCTTCCTCCTTCCTCAACACACGTTCACGGAACACTATTTATGTGCCAGAGACCGTAGAAAAGAAGGATTCCATCAAAAGTGCAAAACTGGTTCAACACAAGGAAAATTATTAGCCTAATCTATCACTTCAATGGACAAAG
The DNA here is from genome assembly GCF_021613505.1 of Equus quagga. Classification (NCBI taxonomy): domain Eukaryota; kingdom Metazoa; phylum Chordata; class Mammalia; order Perissodactyla; family Equidae; genus Equus; species Equus quagga. The sequence continues at coordinate 64,116,177 of NC_060267.1, forward strand.
CAGTAAAAATCAGGCTTTGCGGCTACATTAGTGCGGTAAGAAACAACTCTCTGGATTAGCTCGTCCAAGCTCATGTGTTACAGATGAGGGAAATCTGGCATGGAGGGGGAACATAGCTCAAACATCCAGTAAGACAGAGGTAGCTTGGGTATTTCTGGCAGACCACACTGCTCCTCAGGAGACACGCAAAGCCATGTACTCAGTAAAGTCTTTGTGCATTTCTGAAGAGCAGGAATGGGTGCACACACACGCAGATAAAATATGAATATATGAGCAAGTTAATATTAGTCTCAATGCAGAAAGCACAGAAAGGCATACCCCTGAAAGAACAGGATGCTATAGTTTTTAATATAGATTAGAGATGCTTTATGATTAGAGATGCTCACAAGAGGGAATTCACATAGCAAAGGAAAAGAGAAAACTATCACCTTCTAAAAAATCCAGGGGAATCAACCCCAAATCTAAGTAAGGTAAACAAAGTGGCAGAATGTCACACAGATGCCTAATAACCAATTCCTGAGAGCCTGAGATAAATAGTCAGGAAGTGTCATAAAAAAGAAAGCTGACTTATAATAGCAACACATATTAAACATTTTATTTATTACTTCAACAAACGTTTACTGAGTGCCTACTACATGCCAAGCAATGTTCTGGGCACTTGGGTTACAGCAGAGAACAAATAGACAAGGATCCTGCCCTCAGGATGGAGGAGACAGACAAAGCCTGAGTAGACTCTGTGGTACCTTCAAGGCTCAGTGCTATGGGACCGACAATGGGCAGGGTGAAGCGACCCAGAAGTACAGGCAGTGAGCTGGGTGTTACACTTTTAAACAAGAGTCAAGGCCATTGAGGAGGCGACATCTGAGTCAAGACCTGAAGCAAGCGAGTGAAGTAGCCATGTGACTATTTGAGAGAAGAGAGCTCAAGACAGGGGAACCAGCCAGTGCAAAGGCCTCTCTGAGAGGTGGGAGCCTCTCCATTGTGTTAGAGAACCAGCAGGGCACGGTGGCCTCCATGGCTGTGGCACTGACATTGGGGGGGCCGTGGGGATCTTCAGGCACAGCCTGGAAGACCCTTGTCTGCTACTCTAAGAACGTGGCTTTTGCTCTGAGTGATGCATGAGGTCATGCAGGTATTTAGCAGAAGCCTGTTGTGATGTGACTTGAACTTTAAGTAGATCACTCGGTGGCTGTGTTGAGACAATGCTCCCCTTGATCACTGCCTTTCCTTCTCTCCTACCCTGGCTCCCACCTCCATCACCTCTCACCTCAGTTATTGCAGATAATAGTGCCTGGGACAAGGTAAGGGCAGTGGAGGTGATAACAAGAGGCCAAATCCTGGATACATTTTGAAGTTGGAGTCAACAAGATTCCTGGGGTGGAGTATGAGAACACAAGGATAATGCTAAGGATTTCAGCTTTGATCAACTGAAAGGATAGTTAATAATTAACATAATATGGGACACATGAAAATTACTAAAAGAAAATGCTAAAATCCTTACTGGATAGTGCCAGAATGAGGACTTTTCCTTCCTGTTTTCCTCTGTACCCCTAGAATCTAGAACAATGCCTGGCACACAGCAGGCACTCCATAGATATCTGTTGAATGAGCTGATGAGCGAATGAATAGTGACTACTGGCTCTCCTCTCTGAGCTGTGGTTTAAAACAGCAGTTCTCCAACTCTTGCATGCCACAGAATCACCTGGTGAAAACACAGATTTGGGGCTTCGTCCTCAGAGTTTCTGATTCAGTAGGTCTAGGATGGGACCCAAGAACTGGCATTGATAGCACACTCCCCAGGGATGCAGATGCCACAGACTCTGGGACTACACATTGAGAACCGCTAGCTTGAAGGCTGTGTTGAAATCCTCTGACCTTGAGCACATCCCTCCCAAGCCTGAGGCAAATTTAACTCCTGCCTCCCTGTGCGCTTTGACATCCCAGGCCCTGCATCAGCCTCCACAGGCCAAGTGGTTTCAACCACTCCTGCCACTCCAGGTGCCCTCTCATTCCTGCTCCTTACAACTTGTCCTTTTGGCTTCCAGGATAGCCATGCATTTTTTAAATTTAGAAACGATTTTATCTGTTATCTCTTTTTGTCTGGAGCAGTCATTTTTGCCATTGAATCTCAGTTGCCTTTCACCTCTTGGGGCTGTTTCCTTCTTTCAGTTCTGTCTCAACCCAAGTGGAAAATAGCCCCTTTTCCTCAAAGCACCGTAACCCCCCTGGGGCAGTTTGTGGAGTAGATGTTTACTGAGGATTCTAGCATAGCTGAGCAGATAACTTAAAATTTAACAGAAAACACCTCTGTTCTCCCCCAAATTTCATTAGCCATTCCCACAGAGGCCAAATTGCTCCGCTTTCCTCTCCCTGTGACTCTTGTTCTTCAGTCTTTCTTATGCCACTCCCTTCAGAACCCTCTCCTGCCACACACACATACCCACTGCCCCCTCAACTCAACGTCCTTCCCACTTTGCTCTGCAGAGCAATTCATTTCTTTCTCTCCCCCCGGCCCACTCAGGCCATGCCCTGGGGCTTCCCTTCCTACCAGTGTTTGAGTTTTCCAACCAAGATGACTTTCCCACTTATGGGATTTCAGCCCCCATCTTTAAAAGGATAGTGTTTCCCTCTACCATAACACACACCACACATACACACACAATTAACTTTAATAAGCAAAAGACCATACCTCATTATGGCTCTAATTTGCATTCTTTTGTTCATTTGGGCACTGAGGTCATTCTTAGTGTTTTATGTTTCAGTTCATGTGTTTTCCAAGTAAATGTTAATTTTCTATCCTATCTGATAGGTTGCCTTTTAATTTAGGTTATGTTGAAATATTTTACTTTTTAGGTAGTCAAATCTGCCAGTCTTTGTTCTTTGTGACTTATTCAATCATTTGTCACCTTCCTTGCTTTCCCCTAAACTCTAGAAGTTTTATGTTTTTTGCCTGTATTTGGCTTTTCTTTAATATTTGACCATTTATTACACCTGGAATAATCCACCTCTGATATGAAATAGAGTCTAAATGAATTTTTTTCCCAACTGTTAACCAATCTTCTCTATGGCGCCATGGCCCAGCACGAGCGGTGCCACCGTGTGCTCTCACTGAATGTTTGTATAATCAATGGACACATCTCTGTACTTTATAGCAAATAATCCTCCTCTCCCCCCATTGGAGGCTATTATATCGGGGGATTTGATGAGTGCAGTGTTCACTGTCCCACCAGCCACCGCTGCTGCCTACCCACATCTGTACACCTAGGGAAAAGCAAATTCCTGGTGGGAGTCTTCAGTCCTTCCTAAGTGCTGACTGTGGAGTCAGCAGTGACTTCAGAGGCAGTCAGAACAGATTTCAGCATCATCCGGATGGCAGGGTCCAGATGCCCTTTGGGTCTCCCACAGCAGAGGCATGAGAATTGGAGAGGAAGAGAGAAAACTCCCTCTATATGCAGCTGGTCTGGTTCTCTATCTGGAAAACCCAAGAAATTTCAGGAAAAAACCTGCACAAACAATAGGGGAATGTAGTGCAGGAGCACATTCTGAAAGTCAACATAGGGAAATCGATAGCTTTTCCTGAAGCTGATTGTGGATAAACTGCGCGTCAATCCCAGCTGGGGCACGTGTTACAAAGCAACCGGCCGTGCTCTTCCAAAGTGTCCAGGTCAAGGAAGGCAATAAAGAAAAAAAAAAAGGCCAAGAAATTGTTCTAGAATAAAGAGATTAGAGAAACACAACAACTGAATGTAGCGATCCTGGCCTAGATTCTAGACGACGGGGCTGGGGTAGCAGGGAGCGGAGAGGGAGGGCAAAGAGTAGAAAGGACGCTTCTGGTTCAATTGATTAAAGTTAAATATCAGTTGTAGATTAAATAGTAGTATTGCGATGTTAGATTTTCTGATAACCTTACTGTGGCTATGAAAAGAAATGTCCTTGTTCTTAGGAAACACACACTAAATATTTAGGGGTAAAAGAGCACTATATTTCCAAGTTACTCTCAAAATGATTTCAGGAAAACAAAAACATGTATATATATATGGAGAGAGACAGAGAATGATAAAGCAAATGAGGCAAATAGAAACAATGAGTGAAGCTGGGGAGAGGGTATATGGAAGTTCCTTGCACTATTTTTTCAGCTTTTCTATAAGTCTGAAATTATATCAAAGTAAAAAAGTTATATAAAAATGTAAGACCCCCCTCACATTTAAAGACATAAACTAGTTAGAAGATAAATGGGAAGAAAAGTCCTGTTTACACCAACAAACAACTACCTAGCATAAACCTGATAAGAAATATCTAAAACTTTATGAGAAAAATGAAATAAAAAAAGCACTCCCCAAAGACAGAAAAATATATTTTTATAAACAGAAAGATGTTCTTGGTTAGAAAAACTCCAATTCAGAAGTCAGTTCTCCCTAAGTTAAACTACAAATTTATTGTGATCCTAATAAAAATATTATCAAGTGCTTTTTTCCCCTGGACCTTGACAAGTTGGTTCCAAAGTTTATTTCAAAAACAAGCAGGCAAAAGTAATTAGGAAATCTCTGGAAAATAAGGGCAATCTGGGAGTGGGGTTAGCCTGACGAGGTATTAGACATATTTTAAAGGTTCTGTCATTAAATGTGTGGTGTTGGCATATAAATAGAACAAGAGATGGAATAGAAAATCCAGAAATAGACCCAATTTACAAGAAAATTTAATGTATGATCAAACAAATCAGTAGAGAAAAGATGATCTGGGAGGAACTGGAGAGCCAGATGGAAAAGAGAAAATTTGGTCCATTCCTCACATCATACACTAGGATAAATTCTAATTGCATCAGAAATTTAAATGTTGAAAAAAAGAAAAAAACAGAGCGAGAATCCAGATAGGTACTAGAAGAAAGCTTGGGTCAATTCCATAAGACAGGAATGTGAAAAAGTCTTAACCTATGGTTCAAATTCTAGAGGCCGTAAGAAGAAGATTGATAGATTTGCCTATGCAAAAAATTTTAAAATAAACTTTTACATAGCAAAAAACACACCAAAAGATAGTAAATGACAAGCTGAAAAAATATTAACTTATATCACAGACAATGGGTTACTATTCCTAATATATAAAAAATTAAAATAGAAAATAACAAGAGGAATGACCTATAGAAAAATGAGCAAGACTGGCGTGGAAAAAGAAACGCAAATGGCTGTCACTCACACGAAAGATGCTCCGTATAACTCAGAATAAGGGAAACACAAATGAAGAGAACATTGAGATACCACTTCGAAAGGTTGACTATTGGCAGGATTTAGGAAGCAGACATTGTCATACATTGTTAGTAGAAATGTAAATGGTATCATCTCTAAAAAAAGGAATTTGTCATTATCTATAAAACTCATATGTGTGTTTACCTCTTTGATATGAAATCGGAATCTAACCCAAAGACGCACTGGCAAAAATAGAAGAAGATATGTGTCCAAGGCTATTCATTGTAGTATAATTTGTTTTGCCCAATAATTGATTGAATAAACTATGACACATTTACACAATTAAGATCCAAAAAGGAATGAACATGTATATATATGTATATATATATATATATATGTATGTATATCCCTAATAATGTATATGTATATCCCTAAGATGTACATAGTTTTGTCTTAACTATTATATTTGTAGGAATTTATCCCATATGAATAATTAAGAAATATACTAAAATTTGACTACCTGGATATTCATTTTAGTATTATTAATCATATTGAACAATTAGAAATAATCCCAGTGTTCAACATGAGGGGATTGATTAACTGTGCATACTGAACACCAAATAATTAGAGAGATCCCTTCCCCAAGAAGTCTTCCCTAATGTCCCACATTCACGCAGCTCATTGTAATAACCTCTCCATGGCACTCATCACCTTTTGCCTCACTTTTGAAGAATTTGTGTATGGATTTGTTTCTTCCCTAGGCTATAGGTTCCTGGATCCAGGGAACCAGGTATCGCTCATGTCTGTTTCTAATCCACTCTGACTCTTACTTTTGCCCCTAAAGACTGACCTGTACCTTACACACACTAGGCCAAAAATGGCAAATAGGTTTCATTTGCAGCATTAGTCCCAAACATTTAATAATGCTTCCTGGAGCACTGTGTTGAGAATGATTCTGAGGCTGAGTGCAGGCGTAGTTAGAAATAGTGCTACAATCAATTCTATCTGTCATACACAGGGGAGAGGAGAACAGAGGCACATATGCCACAACTTGCGTGGGCAACTACGCATTGGTCACACTGACCTTGAGTACCAACATTCTAACAAATGCATTAACTCATCTTGTCATCCCTAGTCATGTTTAAAAACCAGCCACACTCACAAAAGACCACAATATATAGCAGACCACGTTAAAGGCTTTTAGGAAAAAACATACTGTGGTTTTAATTCCAAAGGAGACGACAATGCAACTAGCTAGGGAGACCAGAACCAGCTTGGTGGAGGATGTAGCTTGAGCCAGGCTTTGAACGATGGACAAAACACTAAAATCTGAGAAAGAAGGATTAGAAAGAAGGGCATTCCAGCAGGGGCCCCAGTGTGAACAAATATGTAAGGTTGAAAGAATGGGTCAGTTTGATGGAGTGGCCACGCAGCATTGCCCTTCTTCTTAACTGCACCCCAGATTTCTTTTAGCTATGTACCCCTCCCTCCTGCAGCCACAGGCATTGGGGAAGACTGAGTCCTCCCTCACCTCTCAGCATGGCCCTGACTGGTGGAGGAGTGATGTCGGTGATCAGTTGGGAACAGCATGTGTGCTGTTTCTGGCCCATGAGATATGAGGGGAGTTTTCCAGGAGGGCTTCTTGGAATAGTCTTCTTATCCCAAGAGAAAACCACAGGAAAGACAGTGTATTTTTCTCTTCAAGATGTCGCCATGTCTGGTCATCATGCTCGGAATTGCTGCAGTCAGTTGCTTCTGGTAGGGATGAAACCAGCAGTAAGAACGGCAGAGCAGAAAGGTGGGATCCCTGCCTACATCACTGAGCTGCTAAGTCAATCATTCCCATTGCCTACCCAATCTCTGGAACCCCTGAGATGTGCGAGAATACATTTCCTTTCTCTAGAAGTCAGTTTGGGTTTCTGATCATGGCGGCTGAAAGCATTCTGAGTCATTAGAAAATGGTGAGCAGCAGTTGGTTAGAGCAGAAGGCACCTGAAAGGAATTCAGGGGATAGATGGCTGGGAAAGTGGGCTGGGGGCAGATCTCACAAGACCCTGTGTGCCAGGCCAAAGAATTTGTAAATAATGGGGAGCCACTGACAGTTTTGGTAAGTAATGGGGAGCAGACTCTCAGAACAGATGGGATAAATATTGGTGTCAATGCGTGGTGTAGCTAGCAAAGGACCCAATTTGATTCAGAGTTCTCTCTCCTGAGTGAAATATGCATCCTCTGAGCAGCGTCTTAACCAGCCTGGGAACAGCATGGAAAGGACGTGGGCGTGAGTGATGATCAAGTTCCCAGGCATTGGTCTCAATGGTCATGCTCACATACAAATGCTGCCCTTGGCTGCAGTCTCGCCAACATCATGTGTGAAACCAAACAGTTGGTTTCTCTGCTTTCCTTGGCAATGGCAAAGCCCCAGTTGGAGCCCCATGTTTGTGCTAAACTCCAGGCGGCACAATTCTGATTTATAACTTTTTAAATTATTATAAATGTGATTTCTTTCCATTGTGGAAAAATTGGAAAATACATATAACAAAAGAGAAAATTAAAATACTTTTTGATCTTTCTCTCGAAGATAAATCACAGATAACATTTTGTTGGATCCATTCCAGACTTTGTCTCTCTCTCTGTGTACACGTTTGGTAAACAGAAACGATCTCATAATGGACATACTGTTTATCTTTTTTCACTCGGCAATATATCGTGAATGACTTCTCATGTCCATAAATATTTTTCCACATTATTCTTAATGGCCCCATGAATTTCTTTCTAGGAAAAGATAACAATTTACTCAACCAGTGCCCATGCTTGAATATTTATATTATTTCCAATGTTTGCTATTTTATACATAGATGCTGCTGCAAGGGACATCCTTACACATATACACAATTCACGTATGTTGTCCAGTTGTCATCTTAGAATAGAATCCCACAAGTAAAATTGCTAAACAAAGGCAGAATAACATGAAAAATAAAGGAAAACAATCAGTTAAAATTCTCTTCTTAACAAAGTATAGAATAAGGGAGTCTCCTCCACGTGAGTCCTCCAATCTACATTTTTTCCAAGCTTTTTAAATCTTTATTTAATATCCATTTAGCTATATGTCTAGATATAAAAGTGCATCTGTTTATATAATTCAATAGATATCTATATAGATATACAAATACATGTCTATTTATTGAGATCGTTTGTTTTTCACAAGAACAATAGATCCGTTGAGCTCATATGAAGATTCAGGAGTAGCGCATGTCACATCGTCCGACCAACACTGCCATCTTCCTCCTGAAACTGGATGAGATTATGCTTCCAAAGCAGGGCAACCAACTCAGCTGCTGCCAAAAGGGACAGCACCGGGGCAGAAAGGGTGATTAAAATTATTGCCGAAGGCAGGGGACTTCAAACACCTTGTAGTTCACTGCAATTCCACTGTAAATCACTTTTAGAAAGCTTTCAGGTTCCTTGGTCTTTCCACCTAAGAATGACTGGGCGCCACCTCCCCCGTTCTCCTTGTTGCCGTGGTACGTATACCCACGGTGTCCAAAGCCTGGGCTGTATCGCTGACTTTCCCAGTGCTGTATGCAACCTCTCTGTTACCTGATTATGCAACCCGTGAAATGGGACTGCAAGGTGTGGTGTAGTGTGACTGAAATTTGGCGTTCCAGTTCCACAATAACAAAGGGCAAATAGCATTCTAAAGAAGCCAGATCAGGGTGGCAGAGTCAAGCCAAAGCAGTTTTCTGGAGTCACAATGGACAATGCCAAGAGTGGAGTTAAGCACGAGAGTCAATGTCAACGCAGTGAGGAGGCAGGGAGCACAAGCTGGACGATTTGCACGGCCAACCAAATCATCCCTCGGGGCTGTGATTCCCCGGTGGGCGTGAGCCCCCTTTGTGGAGCCTCACACACCCCTCCCTGATTATTCTGTGGGCTGGCTTAAAGGTACCATCCACCACCTGCTACGAGTTGAACCAACCATCTGCAGGTCAAACCATGACATCAGAGTCACTTTGCAGCATGGTTGAGACCTAGAAATCAAATCACTGAATATTCGTTATATTCAACCACATTCCTTCATTCCTTTAAAAACACTTACTGAACGTTTACCATATTCAAGTCCTGTGCCTGACTCTACGGTCCCTATCTTCAGGGAGGTAACATTTTAGTGGGACTGAGACACAGGTACAGACTATTTCAATAGATCGTGTTGGTCACAATGCTAGGAGCTGGAAAAATTGTTCTGCAGGACTTTTGCATAGCACACAGAAGACTTCGTGGAAGAAGTGGCATTCAAGTAAAGAACTCCAAAGATGCAGAAGTGACACAGATGAAGAGGGAGTGGCACAGGAGCGTTCTGGTAGAGGCGGCAGCTCGTGCAAAAGCGAGAGCTTCATAGACAATGTCAAGAACTGCTTGGAATTTGAACTGAAGAAAGCAGAGGGAGCAAGGGAGAAGGCAGGGAGGGTGGTGAGAGCTACAGCCAGAGAAGTAATCAAGGGCCATGCAGGACCTCGTAGACCAAGCTATGGAGAATGGACCTCATAGTAAGGATAACGGGCGCCATTGAAATGTTTTGAGCAGAAAGATGGCCAGATTGGCATTTTGGAAAGATTGTTGTGGCGAATGGATTGGAGAAAGCAAGGCTCAAGGCAGGAACACTACACTGCAGAAAACTGATGTCAAAATAAGCAGGATTGTCTTTTCCTATTTCTCATCTGCTCTTTATTCATTAACATTGATTGAGTATCTACTAAATGTCAGACCCTGTATTAGGCACCAGAGGTAGAAAGAATAGGACCTTGGCCTGGCTAGAAAGTGGTTGCCTGCCCAGGGCGGCTGTGTGCTCGTGTGACGGGCTGGTTGGAGGGCGCCTGTCGTTAGAACATGAGCACGCTGTGTTCTCTGTGAAAGGCACCACAAAACCTCCCGCTTAGCTTTGGTTTCAACAAGAAGGCAGCACTCCCATCCCCCTTAATCCAATTAAAGGAGCTCTCCGTCGCCACGAATGCCAGCCTGGTCGTGCAGAAAGCTCCCAGCCGTGGAGGATGTCCCATTCCTCGAGCTCGGCCTGGGCTGCCGGGCCCGCTCCGCCGCTGAGCCGTTTCCATGGGCTGCTGGCCATACTCTGAAAAATGCACAGGTTGCCAAACTGTCAGCAAAAGCTTTAATGAATGGTTCTAATTACATTCAAGTAGCAGAGCCCACTGCCATTTTAATCAAATCTGGGCCTGGCAAGCTCTTTGGCAGGAATACAAGAGAAAGCCTCATGAAAATCCTGCCAAAACACTAATCACCTTTTATCCGAAATTTGCCTGATGGAGGCCTGGATGTAAAACGCTTAGAGGGGAAGAAAAAAACCCAACAACAACAACGTTTGGATATTTTAAGGCGCTTATTTTGGGGGTTGCCATAAATTATTCCATGTGGGGAGGGGAGAAAATTCCAAATCAGGAGTTGCCAGGTGACTTCCCTTCAGGAACAGAGGCCTCGCAGAGCCGGGGGGGGGCAGCACCCACAGGGCCAGTTCACCTTGTCCAGCCCTGGTGAGAACCCAGCTTTGGGACTCGAAAAGCCTCCAGCCCTGTCCTTGTGTCATCTTGAACCTATCTTGTCACGAACCACAGTCCTTCCAACCCGAACCGGGGTGGTAATTAATAACTTTTTTTAAAAAGATGGCTTTCATATTAACTACTGTGATTCTCAAAAGCTGAAAGGAGAGGACTTCCTCTACTGAATTATTCAAGGCAAGGACACAAGCAACAGGGAAATTAAAACCCAGACAACTCACAACTATATTCTAGCCAGGGTGAAACAGAAAGGGAAGATTTGATGACAAACCAGGTTTCTCTCCCTCGGGGAGACAAGAGGAGAAGATTCAGATTGCAGCAAGAGGGAATTCATTTACAAGTGAAAAAGAGCTTCCTGACACCGAGGATAGACCCTGAACGCGGAGCAGACAGAAAGGCTGCCATCTCCTTGACTCATTGACTCTATCCTTGGAATACGCGGCAAGGTGTCCCATGCACCGGCCTGTCTCTAAAAGCCCGTTGCCCTCAGCTAACAAAAGGAAAGTCTCTAACATTTAATTTTAAGACTTTAAATAACTCAGCCGATTGTTACTCCCAGCTTGTTAGTTGGGTTTTTTCAAACTTCGATTCCGTTTTCCACGTATTTTATACCTTCCCCCGTAATGAGGCCTCCAGGTGCCACGGGAGACGAGACGAGGGAGTCTGGCGTGCCTGGAAGTGTTTGACACACGAATTTGGAAGCTCTGGTTTTAAATCCAGTCCTCACCATCGACTAGTTATATGACCCGAGCCTCAGGTTTTCCACATTTGTCACCTATAAAGTGAGAATTAAAATTCTTGCCCCACCTATTCTGTAGAATACTTGCAAGGATTAAACACGCTCATGTATATAAAGATGCAACATGAGAGCACTTTACAAATATTTGCTCATTTCTTTATTTTTGTATAAATGTACCTACAGAAAAGCCTGAAGATCTGAAGTTGGGTCTTGAATGTCACTTATTCACCGGCTGCACGTCCGTGTGCTTTTTCCCCCTCATCTGTAAAGTGGGTACGGTACTGCCTCGTAGAGTCATTGAGAGAACTGGAAAAGATAATGAATGTGAAAGCACCGTGAAAAATAAAATAATAGAGAAATATGATTACACCAAAACATGCTTGCTGTGGGACCTAAACTATACTGGTCAGATCCTGGAGATACGCTGGGAACGGAAAGGTTGCTCAAAGCCTGCTGTTAAATTTGGGAAGAACGTGGGGTTCCAACAGAATGGATGTCTAGCCAAGGAATAGTTTCTCTGACCCCATTCAGGTGACAGAGTCCAGCTCAGGCTACCGCATTGCTTGAAGACCAGGTTGGGAGTCGGGGCCTCCAGGATCAGCCCTTCCAGAAGATAAAGCATATTCCAAACCAAATATAGCTGATAACACTGTATTTTATAGTTGAAACTTACCAAGAAAGTAGAACTTAAATTTTCTCACCAAAAAAAAAAAAGGGAAAACAAAACCAAAAAACCCCCACGAAATGCAATTCCTCCATTTTGTACTCCTTATCTATGAAGTATCTGAAGGTCACAGAATAAGCCTTCTTTTTATCTTTGAAGAACTTGGAATTTAAAATAAATGTCCACAAGATAGAAGTATGGTCACATAAGCAAAGATGAATATAAAAGTGTGGTGGGGACATTTAATAGCCGTGTCCCTAGGCCAGAGCCCACGAGGTGGAGAGTGTTCTCCAGCAAGGACCCATAGAAGAGGATGGGAGGAGGAACTTGCAAGTATAGAGTTAGGAATAAGCTGAGAGATAAAATTAAAAAGGAGGAGGAGGAGGAAAAGAAGAAGAGAGGAAAACAAAAGATTTCAACAAGCTCAAAGAAAAAAGGTGTAATCTGAGGGTGAGAGCAGCATTTGCCAATCTGAGTTCCTTGAACATTAATTTTGTGGAGTGTTATTAAGGGTAGAACAAGGGAAAAATAACTCTGGTCAAATAAGTTTTAGAATTGTTGGACTGTACAATCAATGAACGAAGTTTCTTTATTGAGGGACTTCTCTGAGACCTTAATATGCTAATGTGCACTGAACATCTCTAAGAAGACATCATGAGTGTATTTCCCAGACTTCTTTGCCCACGGGATTTTTTTCCCATGAAGCAGCTTGCAGAAATAGCACCCTGCAGAACAGTCAGAGAACATTAGCTTTGAAGATCCCAAAGCAAATACTATTCCAGACCAAAGGAGCCTCCAAAATTGTGCCATTCCATTAATCCATTTATCTATTCCTTCCAGAAATATTTATCAGCATCTGTTCTATGCTGGGCTCTCTCCCAGCCCTGGGGATACAGTGGTGAACAAGACAGATGAGGCTCCTGTCCCCGTGGAGGGTCTATTTTACCGAGGGCAGAAGGAGAGAAAAGACAGAAACAAGTAAACAAATATATGAACAAGCTTGTGGAAGGCTCCATAGTGGTCCTTAAGGATGTCCACATCCTAATCCCTGGATGTCACCTTATATGGCAAAAGGGACTTTGCAGATGTGATGGAGTTAGGAATTCTGAGATGGGGAGATGATCCTAAACGTAAACAAGACACCTTATAAACGGGAGATGAGAATGTCAGATGGCAGAGAAGTGGATGTGATGATGGAAGCAGAGGGAGAAATGGCTATGCGATGTGGGGACACACACAAGGAATGCAGGTGGCCTCTGGAAGCTGGGAGGGGCGAGGAACGGATTCCCACTGAGAGCCTCCAGAAGGAGCCAGCCCTGCCAACATCCTCTAAGCCTGTTTCCGCCTTCTGACCTCCAGAACAGTTAGAGAAGAAATGCAGGTTGTTTCAAGCCTTTAAGTTTGTGGGACTGTGTTATGGTAGCAGCAGGAAACTAACACAACGATCCTATGAGCCAGTAAGTTCCGGGAACAGATTACAAAGGGGCCTCATGTGTGATTGGCTGGGGTGGCGACCGGCCGCTGCTTTCAACTGGGAGGTCAAGGAAGGTTGTGTTGACAATGTGCTCAAAACGGCACAGGTCAGCTTTTCTGTGGCCTTGTCCCCTCCAGCAAAGAAATCGGGGCTCACTGGCAGCTGACAGTTTGACACTGTTGGTACAAAGACTAAAGACTCACTCAGGTCATTTCAAGGGACAAGCAGTTTACTGAAAGGATGCATGTGGAAGTAAAGAAACCAAGATCATCACTTGGGCCAAGGCCCAAGGAAATGGAGGGAAAAATGCCTCCCAGCCTGACTCCCAGACAGCAGAGGAAGTGCCTTATAGAGACAGGAACAGAGTTGTCCAGGAATGGAAGGCTGCTCAGGATCCAGAGCAGGCCTGACAGCATCAAAAGCGGAAATAGAGGATTCTTCCCTACCCCTCCCCATTTAGCTGACTTCGGTCTCTGTCTCTGCTTCTTTCCATGTCTTTCTGCCTTGGCTCCAAATACCAACGGTGTATCACGCGAAACTCTTTCATTAAACTCCCCAAGAGAAAAACTCTTTGTCCAATTCTTCACCATCATTCCTCATTTGCCATTGGCCAGCCTGGAGGTTGGCTGCCTGTAGGTCAAGTGTCAACCCCGATCAGTCAGCTACAGCCGGAGTAGCCAGGTTGCTGGGCCACCAATTCAGGGACATAGCAGAGAGGAGTGGGGGTTGGGGTTGGGGTCGGCCTGGTGGCTTCCTCCTGAAGAGGCTGTGGGTGGAGCTGGAACTCAGCACAAGGGCCCTCTCAGTAAGGCCCGACTCCTGGAGAGGGAAGCTGGTTTCCCTTACTTCTTACCTCAACACTGTTTCAGTGCGATTCTCAAAGAAAACACACATCTGCATACAATAATAGTACCCAAAGTTCCACACTCCTTTTCATTTGAGTTATTCCAGCAGCAACTCTATCCGGACGACCTAGAAAGGATTTCTTCACCCTGGTTTCTGACCCCAGAGGTTTTCTCAGAAGCCACTTGCATTTCCTGAGCTCTCACATATGTGGGAGGATAAACCGAATGCACAGAAGGTGGATGCAGGGTGTGGCTGGTCCTGATGCCTCTAGGCTGGGACCCCTGCTGAAAGGCATGATTCTGTGACATTTCAGACCAATTCCCATGGAATGGGGTGGGAACAGAGAGAAGGGAGAAACCAGAGGGCAAGAAAAAATCCTAGAGGTCAGTTTCTCTTCCTCTACCGGAGGCCAGAGAAGAAGCCAGGCGGGTGTTTCACAGGATTGGGAGAACAGACGATGCTCCCTTCCCCTTCTCGTCCCTCCGCAGAACCCATAGATGGAGCCCATGCGGTGACTGCGGGGATGGGAGGCAAGTGCCTGTGGGGCCCTGAGCACCGTGAAGGATGAGAAGGCAGGAGAACTCAGTCATTGTAGGGACCCCAAGAATGAAGGGCCTTTCATAGTTTATCTTTTTAAATCTTAACAATAGACCGGAGCGGTGAGGAGGTCATTATTAGCCCATTTCACCGATGGGGAAATGGAGGGCTGTAGAGATGAACATCAGCGATTCCCGAAGACCCCTGACCTCTCTGTAAAGCGTTCCCCAACCCTGGCAGCTCACAGTGCAGTGGGATTCGACCCCCGCCTCCCTTCTGCCAGCTCGCGCGCTCGCCATCGCGCACACAGCTCTCTGCGAGCACGTGGTCCAGGGCTGATGACCCCACCGCGCGGCGGAGAACGGGAGCCAGCAGCTCGCTGGAACTGATGGTCCAGGCCCCGCGCCCAAACCCAGGCCTGGCGGAGGCGGAAGAGAAAGAGCCCTCGAGGAAGCCGCTTCACCTGAGTCGCCGCCACCCCGGTGGCCAAATGTCCCCCCCGCGCTGCGGGATTCCAGCGCCACGGCGAGGGGAGATGCCCAGACAGGCTGCGACGGCGCCCCGCACACAGCACAGCGCGCCCTGAGGATGACTGCGGCCACAAGGAGGGTGCCTCGGCCGGCCTAGAATCTCTCCGGGAAGCCGAGTTCTCTCCTTTACTCACTCACTGTCCCAGGTGACCCCCGCTCGCACATTTCTCATTCCGACTGCCATCGGCAGCACCGAAGGTGGGGCTTTTGTCTGAGCATCTCACGTCCTCAGCGACTCCAGGACTCTTAAGTGAATGACTGTTGTTTGTTCAGCGTTTTACAGCCTTTACTACTGTAAACTGTTTCATGTAAACCGTTTCATTTATTCCTCACAAAAAACCAATTTTGATCATAACTCTTTTAAGTGAGCACTAACCGTGGGCCAAGCACTGCTGTTATCAGTGCCTTTATGTGCATTATCTCATTTAATCATCACAATGACTCAATGAGGCAAGTGTACTATTATTACCTCTTTTTCCAGATGGGGAAGCTGGAGCACAAAGAGGTCAGGGAACTTACCCAAGGTCACACAGGAAATAAACAACAGAGTTGGGATACACTCCCGGGTGGCTGGCTCCAGAGACTCTTTACCACATGCTAAGTTGGCTCTCGGCAATTCCTTTGTAGCATCTATTTCATTTTTTTTTTCTTACATGTGTCAGGTCATTCAACCAGTACAGTAGCCCCGAGAGGCAGGTAATTCCGTCACCCTGAAAGGGAGCTGGAAAGTGACTTTGGCGAGCCCTCACACCAGCAGAGCAGGATTCGTGCCAGGTCTTCCAGGCCTCCTTCTCTCCCCAGCACACGTACTTTCTGATAATAAAGGTAAAAACAAGCACTTCCCCAGGTCCTCTAGAGATAATTGAGATAACAAAGGGCAAGTGGTTTGATTTTCTTTGGAAGAAAGGTTCTTGAGAAACTTAACATTTGATTATTGTTCCTGCGTTTTCCGTGAGGAGCAGCAGTGTGGGGGTGATGCCAAATATCAATCAGCCGGTGAGCAAATCAGTCATCTTCTGGGTAAGTGCGCACATCAAATTAGCATTTTAGGAGTGAGGCGGAGAGTGAGACTTCTAGTAAGACTCTCTCCAAAATACACCCCAGCTGGCAGACATTCGCTCTGGACATTCCTGACGTCCAGCCTGCATAGGATTTTCACAGGAAAGTTCGTAATCCTAAGGCTCTCCCGGCCCACCAGCGTCTCTGCTTAGAAATTGTAACAAAAATAATTCTGAAGAAAGCAGTCAATTTTACTTCCTTCTTTTTCCAATCTCACATAGCCCACAGTGGTCATACGTGGGATGTTGTTGATTTCTAAAGAAAAACCTAGTTTTACCCAGTGGAATTTTTGCAAGAGTGGAAACTTCCAAAAGGTGATTACTTAGTCAAATTAATAAGCTGCTGCTCACCATAGATATAAGAAAGCAGGATACAGTGTTTCACCCTGCGTAGCTCGAAATAAACTACAAATGGGGTAGGACATATGGCAGTAATGGAGGCCTTTGTTTCTTACCTATTTCTTCTCTTGAAATTAGTGTAAAAAATTTAAATTATTTTTATAGTCCTGGATATGTTCCATTAACTTTTTTCCCAGCTTTATTGAGATATAATTGACATAGAACATGTAAGTTTAAGATATATGATACAATGATTTGATAGATGTATATACTGCAAAATGATTACCACAGTAATGTTAGTTAACACATCCTTTCACCTCACATGATACAATTATTTTGTGTGGTGAGAACATTTAAGATCCACTGTCTTAGCAATTTTCAGGTATATAGTACAGTATTGTTAACTATGGTTGCCATGCTGAATACTAGAACTCAAAGTTCCTCAGATATTATTCATCTTATAACTAGAAGTTTGTACCATTTGACCAATATCTCCCTTTTTCTCTCCCTGTAGCCCCCAGCCCCTGGCAACCACCATCCCGCTCTCAGTTTCTGTGAGTTTGGCTTTTTTTTTAGATTCCACATATAAGTGAGATCGTACAGTATTTGTCTTTCTCTGACTTATTTCACGTAGCGTAACGCGGATAGAGGCCATTTTGGAGTATGCATGCCAACTCTGACACTTACTGGCTCCATAATTTTAAGCAGGATAATCTCTTTATCCCTTAAGCCTCAGTTACCTTATCTGTGAAAAGGGAATGATAATAATACCAACTGGATCACAGTGAGCATCGACTGGGCAGCTACTGCACGTCAAACACTGTTGGAAGCTGGAGACGCAGCATCAACGAGACACGCGAGGCCTCGATCCAACGGAGCTTACGTCTCGGCTGAGAGGCACTCAGTAACTTGTTCGTGATTATAACATATTATCACTGTTATTGATATTTTTTGCTGATTGGAATTTGATCCTTTCTTTTTCCATATTATTTCTTCCTTGGAAAATAATGTGTTATTTCAATTTGAGAAATCATTTTCTTTTCCATGCTTAGACAGTGAATGAATTTTTTTGAGTGTTGCTAAAAGTAATGGTGTATGAGTTGTCTTATAGACAAAACAATAAAATAAAGTAAAGGTGACATTTGCTATGCAGGCCAGGCCTGGTGGTTTCTCAAAAGGTCAGAGAACCCTGGAGAGATACAAGGGTTTCTTAAACAATCTCTGAAGAAGGCGCACTTATTACTGCGCACACAGGGAAGGCCTTGAGTGAGAAAGCTCCCAGAAACATCCTAGAGGTGCAAGGCCCTCCAAGAAGGGGCCCCATGTCTGTGGCCTCTGGAGAAACTTCCACGCACATACTCAGACATGTGTGGCTGAGGACTCTTGTCAGGAGCATGAGGCGCCCACGTGCTGACCTTGGCCTTCTTCAAATGTCTGTTCTAAGAGGGACTCCTCAAAGAGGTGGGACCAACCATTCGCCTGTGCAGCCTTGGACGGACCCACCCACCTCACGGCTTCTCCAGGGCCCTCTCTGCTCTGAGGCATCTAGACAGTTTGTCTGGAGGCTCCTCTGCGGCTCCAAGACCTTCTTCTGTAAGTTTGCACATCCCCTCAGCCCAATCTTTATTGCTGGAAGCAAAGCTTTGAAGCAGAGGACATAGGAATGAAGATCTGGCTCCCAATTCACCTGTCCATTTATTTATTAACAAAGGTTCTCCTATTTAATCTTTTTGATACTTGGGTAAACATTCTTACAGTTTATGAAGTTTTAAAAAATGGAATAAACATTCCTAGAACTTCACAACTATGAAATATTAGAGATGGAGGACATTCGAGCTAATTAATGCACCTCCTTTGTTCAGAGCTGAGGGAAAAGGGGTTTGGAGAAGGAAAGAGACTCTTCCGAGGTCCTACGATTAATATCTGGGGAATGTGGGACCACGAGCCAGATCTTCGGACTCCCAATCTAGTGCTCCTTCCACCTCTTGATCAATTTACAACCTGGAGCAGGAAATTTGACTATCCTTCTAATCTCCTCCCAACTTGTGCAGCTACAAAAATAGATACAATCTGGAAGCCCAGCTATGCCAAATATTGTGGCAGACTTCCCAGCCTCGCTCTCCTCCCCCAGCTGATGGGGAGTTGAAGCTCCATAACACTCTTGCTAGAAATGTGAAAATTATTTCTCTTTTATTCTTTCTTATACTTCAGTCTCACTGCCCAACCAGGTTCAAAGCCCACTCAGGACCCTCTCTCCAGAAAGGAGGGATTATGGGTCAACAGATAAACAGAGTCCCCTGTTTTAGAGTCTATAAATTTAAAAATATATGAGAGAACTGGATTTCTATTTAAAAAAGATCCAGACCAGTGATGAAGAAAAACATCAAGGCTTCAAGGGAAACCTATGAGGCTTGGTGAGGTCTTTCTACGGAGAGGAAATGCTGAAAAGACAGAGAAAAAAAGCTTGGACTTCCTAAAAGATTAATTTCAGACGGTAGCTGGACCCTGTGAGAGAAGCCTCATAGAAACAAAAGACAAGGGTATTGGAACATAGATGGAAGTTGAATTCAAGAAACTGTTTCTCTTCATGCTGATATGGGCAGCAGACTGGAAAGAGTATATGGAGACATACGTACGAGGATGCTCATTGCAGCATTATTGGTAATAGAAAGAAATGGAAATAATCTAAGTCTCCTGCCATAGGAGAATAAGTTATGGTGCATCCATACTATGGAATATCAACTAGTTGTTTAAAAACAGAAGGTTAATCTATATGTTTTGACATAGAATGGTGTCCAACGTACATTCAGATCCCAAGGGGTAAAAAGCAAGTCACAGTGCTGTATAATATGATCCCATTTGATCTAACGAGAAATCTGTGTATTTGTACATATGCAGAAAGTTTCTAGATTATACGAGAAAATTAATTGCTGTAAAATGCTAATAGGATGAGGAGGAGAACGAGAGGCTTTTGTTTGTTGCCTTTCATCCTCCTGATGTGAAGGTTCTACCATGAGTATAGATTACTTCTAGTATTCTTTTTTATAAACCACGAAAATCTAATGTTTTTGAAAAACCACAAAAATTATCCAGAAGCCATTTTTCCTCATAAATTTAAATTTATTAATAAACCTTCACAACATTAAAAATAATAATGAACATAAGAACGCTATCCAAGAGGTCTTCATGGAATTCTTTTTCTCCCTTCATGAAGACTTCAGCCCTTGGATAAACTTTATCCTCCCCATCCTTGCCGTCACCTTCTGTAACTTCGAAGGCTGACACCATGTAGAATTTCTCAATCACCTGCTTTCTTGGCCTCTTGCTTCCCAGACCCCAGATTCATTCTACAACAGCTCCCACCAGCCTTTGGCTACCTGTTGGACCTCATTATGATGCATGGACTAGAACGAGGAACTTCCTTTCTCTGGTAATAGCCCAGAAAGCTATGAGCACGGAGAATTGGCACAGATACCCCAACAAGTCCAATGAAATCATCTTTATTCTTCTTTTTGGTCAAAGAATAGATGAGAGAATTTCCTCCATGGGTGCCAGCGAACTGCAGTGTGGCATTTGCCCAAGACTGTGCCATCTATTCGTAGAGCCCCCCAGGGAAGAGTGGACGGGAGGGCTCAGGGACAGGAACAGGTGTAACGAGCGTGGCCACAAGTACAGGTCACTAATGCTGGCAACCTGGATGGAAGCATCTAAAGGCCTGCAAAAGGGTCCAGATTTGGGCGCTTTCTTGCTTAATCTGTTTATCAAGATTTGGAAGAAGACTAGAAGGCCATGTTTTTAATATTCACTAACTTTTCACCCATCACGCAATTTTCTTTCCCCTCTCACCTTAGGAAAGCGTTCCCATCTCTGAATTTGAAAAGGTACAGGTTGGAGAATTTCTATGTTAGAAACTTGCCTGTCTATATAGTATATGACTCCATTTATATGACACTCTGGAAAAGGCCAAACTATAGAGACAGATAATAAGGGTCAGGGGTGGGGGTAGGATTGACTACAAAGGGGCAGCATGAGCAAATATTTTTGGAAGATGAAACTGTTCTGTATCATGATTGTGGTGGCGGATACATGACTCCATGCATTTCAAAACCCATAGAACGATATGCCATAAAAGTATGAATTTTACCATCTGTAAATTTTAAAATCAATCCAAAAACCTTGCCCTGTCATTTTTAAGATCCTAATATCTATAATCATCATAATAATACAACATATAAAAGTGAATGCTAGCTCCTCAGTTCAACAGCTTACAACTGAAAAAGTACAATTCCCCTGGTGTCTTCAGAGTTGGAGTGAAAACATCTGGCTGGACATATGCATCATATTGTCATCCAGCCCCCGCCCATCTCCCCAGTTTCATCTCCAGTCACTGCTCGTTCCTCTCACTTTGCATTCCCAGTCCTAAATGTTCCAGGTTGTTTCTTGCTCTTGTGGCTTTGCACAAACTCTTAGCTGATAACGCCCTCGCCCCGCCATCTCCCTACAGCAACCCTGTAAGCCTTTCAGCCTTCAAAACCCAGCTCAGCCATCAGCTTCTTGGGAAAGGCTTCTTTGACTCCTGATAGAAATTATGCTTATTTCAATTGCCACCCTGGTGACACCGCGCTGTGACTATGTACCGATACGCCATTCACTGCAATAAACTGAGCTCCTCACAGGTAGACACTGGGTCTCCTTACTCGCTTCTGAATCCCCAGAACTCAGCACAGGGTTGAGTACATAATCCAGCACCCAATAAATACTTGTAGACTTTAAACAATTTTAAACAACTTATTTTTTTCTGATTAGGCAAACTAAATCATTAATTATGTGTTTGAAGAGTGGGGCATTTTTCCAAAAAAGAATTCCCTAACAATATAATCAGTTTCCCTTTTCGAGCATTTTGTTGCTACTTGGGAGCAGTTTCGTCTGTCACGAGGATGCAGTGAGTAGTGATCCATCATCGTGCAGCATGTTTTGCAAGATACATTCCCACATCTCGCTGTAGTCCATTTTCCTCCAGTTTTCAGGTCCTGATGTAAATAAGCCTGCGACGCCTTTGTGCAGTGTGTGGTTCCAATTCCTCCCTGCAGTCCCTTATACTTAAGATAAGAGGACTCAAGTGCCTTTGACTTTGGCGGGGGCTCCCCCTGACGCGTTCGGAAGCAAAGGGAGAAATGTGGGCACACCACAGGCTCCTTTGAAAGGACTGTGACGCGTTGTTGCAAGAATCGCAGACTATTGCTTATAGTAAAGCCCAGGTGCCTCACTCAGATGCTAAGGGATGTGAAGGGGTTGGAGGAAGGGATTTCCCATCCCTGTATTCTGTGCTCACCAAAGCTGATCTCACTCCGTAGCTCCAGTACTGGGGTAGGTCAAAGCTTCTGGCCTTTTCAGGCTGGGATTTTGGTGGTGGCTGGGATGAACTCTTGCCTCCAAGGAGACCGCAGTAGGCTGGGTCTTCAAGGAGACCTGCCAGCCTTGTTGTCACACTTGCCTGAGTCTGGGCAAGTCCAGGGTCTGGCTGGAGCTGGGGATGCAGCAGACTGTTAGAGGTCTGGATAGGGGGCAAATAATAGCGAGGTCAAGGCCAAGGGCTTGGGAACATGGGGCCCTGGCAACACCACTTAGGAACATAGTATCTTAGAAGAGGAACAGCATAGGAAACACGTGCTGTCATCTCTCTAATCCTCTGGTTCCGTATCTGTCAAAGATTGAGCATTAGAACTAGCGGTTTCTAAGGACCCCTTCCTCACCTGAGCTTGTATAAAATGGCGTGGTCACAAACGAGGCCAGGCAGGAACAGAGGGTAAGGCATCTCGGAGTTCACGGTGAGCTGGACTCCAGGCTGAGCTAGAGAAGGATGCAGGTCAGAGCAGCCCCGGGATTCCTGGACGGCTGCTGAGGCTGCCTGCTCCAACAGGCCTTGGGGGAGCTGCCTCCTAGATGGGCCAATTTCCCAGGCCAGCTAACAAGCTATCTGCTTAGAGGATGCTTGCCCAGAGAAAGGCCTTCAGCAGCGCATGCAGCAGCACGTGGGCAATCCACTAAGGCCCAGCATGCAGGCAGGTGCCCCAAGGGTAGGATGGACATTTCTCAGCCCAGCCTCCCCACCCCCATGCTGGCCCCAGGCTTGGCACAGCCTTCCAACTCCATTTAAGCACCTCCTCCCTCCCCCGCCCCCAGTTCATACGTCATTAGGAGACAGCAGGTATGGGGGAAATGCAGCAACTTTAGAGTCCTAAGCCCCGGACTTGACTCTCAGCCCTGACTGTCATGCACTTCTGTGACCTTGTTCCTACCTCTACCTCAACGTTCTTTATCTGTAGAATGGAAATTATGCCGCCCACCTCCAGAGATGTTTCCATGATTCAAATCAGATCACTGAACAGCTGTGCTCTGTCAACTGAAACTCTAATAAACCTAAGCCATTAGCCGTGTCAAATTATTTTGGGAAGTTGTTGGGGTCTAAATGATGCATAAACAAAACCAGAGCTGGAGAGAAAGCTTCCCTACTCCCTGGGCAGACTCGCTGTCTCCTCTCCGTCATCTGGCGATCCCCCAACCCTCCCCTCCAGCCTTCCGGGCTTGGCTGTGGGGCCAGCCAGCCACTAACAGGATGGCTCACTGCTCAAACCAGACAGTCCCCAGGGCTGGAGGCTTGCGCCTGTCAGCCTATCAGCTGGCACATTGACAGAGCAGGAATCTGGCCAATAGATATCTAATCAGGTTGGTACCAATTCTCAAATCTGGCAATTCAGCATAATGACTCGAAAGGGGCCACAAACCTGGGAACTTCAAAGCCGTGGGGTATTATGGAAGGATGGAGAATCAGGGAAAAAACCACACCAGCATTCCCTGTACAGGAGGCAGGGTGTGGCAGTGGGAAATGCATGAACTTTGAGTCCTCAGACACTCAAATACCAAGCCCAGCTCTGCTACTTGCTGACTCTATATCCTTGGCCCCATCACTTGCCTTCTTGGAGCCTTGGTTTTCTTATTGTACAATGGGTATTGCAATAATAATATCATTCTAACAGTGAATATTTACTGAAGGTATATTATGTGCCGGGCACTGTCGTTCCCTGTCCTCCGCGAGTGTAACATGCAACCTACTTCTCAGGATCCCTCTGAGGCATGCGGTAAGGTCACTGATGGGCTATTAGGCACTGGACAAGAATGAACCTCCTCTCAGCGACTTCTTTATCCTTTGTGAATCTCAGCTCTACTACTCACCAGCTGTGTAGCCTTGGGTGAGTTACTTAACCACTCTGAGCCTCACTTGTTTTCATAAAGTAGAACAATGAGCAATGACCTCATAGAGTTGCGGGAATGAATGAGATGAAGACCGAGTACTCAATGCAACGGGCAGCACACTGTAAATTCTCAATGCATATTAGTTGCTTGAATGATTATTTGTAACCCCTCCTATTTCACTTTAGGAAGCACTCCCACATACATTAACTCATTGGATTTATACTCTAAGGCAGACAGGGCAAGAATTATTATTCCTATTTGACAAACAAAGAAACAGAGGCTCAGAATAGTGGAGTGACTTCCTCGAGGTCATGCGGTGCATGGGAAGCAGAGGTGAAGCTTAAACCTAGATTCTCCTCCTCGAGCCAGGGCTTCCTGCCCTCTGAGAAGCTGCTGAGAGTCACCAGCGACAGCCAGAGTCACCCCTGCAAGCTGTCCCTCTGGCCTGAAAAGGAATCCCAGCAGTGAAGCCAGTGGCGGTTGACAGCGGATGAAAGTTGGGGCCCTGAGTGAGTCCAGAGTCCCCATGGCTGCTCGAAAAATGGAGGCAAAGGCCCACCCCATGCAACTAGAGGCCCTAGAGGATAATTGCTGACAGGGACATTTATGAGGGAGGGAAAAGAGAGGCGTGGCTCTCAGTGGAGGCCATTCCTGCTGAGCCCTGAAGTCCTGAGGCATCTCAAGGTCCCACAGAAATTGAAAGCAAAATTGTATGCATAAATGCTCCTAGTACTTTCCTGGCAGAAGGTCCAAAGTTTTGATCAGATTCTCAGAAGCATCTCTGACCCACAGAAGGGAAAGAGCAGTTGTTCTAAGCTGTGTGTTGACTTCCACACCTGAATCACCCTCCTCCAGGTCCCGGTCCCTGGGGGTGAATTCTGTGGACCACGACCACGACCAAAGGAAACAGCTGCCAGCCTCTGTCTGCCTTGCTCAGCGTGACCTCTATTTTCTTGTCTATATTTGTCAAATTTTCTTTAGTGAATAAAGAGTAGGGTTATAGTCATTCAAAACAACAAAGTTTGGTTTTTTTTAAGATTTAAGTACGTTATTTAACCCAAGAAACAAGAGCAGGGTCCACCACTTTGTCTCAGCAAACACAATTTAGATGTGCTGTTTCTAATGAAAACCAAAACAGAGCAAATAATTAAGTTAAAAACAACAGCATCAATTTAGTGGTTTACCAATTAGCAATTCACTCCAACATGTCTTGAGCAAAGGCTGAGCTCACAGAACACCAAGCTTAGCGCTCCTGGCTTAATTGGCCTCTCTGCAACATTTGGCATGGCTGGCCTCTGTCATCCACACCACCAGCTTCCATTGGTGGTGACACACCCTTCTGTGTCTCTCTGTGGGTTCCTTGTTCAGGTTCTTCTTCCTCTGCTCTCCCCTTAGATATTGGCTCTGCCCACAGGCCCCTTGCTTCCTGGCTGGCTGTCTCCCCGATGGTTTCATTTGTTTCCATAACTTTGGTTTCCATTTCTATCCTGATGATTCCCATATCTAGAACTCTAGCCCAGATATCCTGAAATAATTCTAGGTCTATAAAGCCAGCCTTCTCCTGGACGCCTCTATCTGAAGGTCCCACAGGCATTCAAACTCAACATGCCAGAAGCTGAACTTCTTATACCCAAGGTCAACCCACCTCCAAATCATGGTTTTCCTCTTGCATCTCCTGTTAGTGAGTCCAAGTAAGAAGCATGGATGTTTGATTTCCTCTTTGCTACAGCCACATCCAGTGATCCTAAACACGTGGGTTCTTCCTCAGTACCTTCAGTAACCTTCACATACCTTGGTTACTCTGCTAACTTCACTCACCTGGATGGATCTCTTTGCTTCCATTCTTGCCTGCTTCCATCTATTCTTTATGCAGAAGCCAGAGCGATGTTCTCAAAATGCAAACTAGATCATGTCACTCTCCTGTCTCCAACTCTTCCATGGCTCGCCAATGCCTTCAGGAGAAGGTTCAAACATCTGGGCATGTCTTACAAGTTCTTGTCTCTGATCCCCACCTCCCTGCCTGCTTCTCCAGACTGCATCTACTGCCATCTCTGTTAGTAAGGACTTAGGTCCCAGCTGCTATAGCAAAGATACAACTATCGTAGTGACTTTTAAACAAGGTAGATGATTTTTCTCTCTCGCTTATATAACAATCCAAGCGTAAAGCAGTTCAGGACTGATAGAGAACCTGATTCCTTCCATCGTCACTGTGCAGCTTCCATGTCAGGTGGTCTAAGGTGGGTGCTCCCGCTCCTACCATCACTTTTCTTTCCAGCCAACAGTGAAGGGCCAAAGGTACAAGGGAACGATCCAGAAGAGGTAATATATTACCCCCAACCCCATCCCATTGGCCGTAATTTAGTTACTTCCCCACACTCAGCTTCAAGGCTAGCTATGAAATGTAATGTTTTGCTGAGCAACCATCTGCTAACTTACTTTTTCCGACTTAAGACTTTGTAACCACCAAGAAGCCGTTCTGCTCCCCCAAGATGATGCGCTTCCCCTCCCAAAGGACTTATTATACTCAACTTGAATTTTTTGATTATGTGTCTATTTTCCCACCTAGGCTACGAGATTCTTTAGAGGTAGGACTGCCTCTTGTTCATCTTTGTTTCCTTAATGCCTAGCATCATGCCTCATGTGTAATAGGTTATCGGTAAAGGTTTGTTGGTTGAATTGATGAAAAAAATTAACTAAAAGTATGACCCCAAATTATATACACACAGTATGAGCTTAACTATGAAACAAACAGGAAAACCAGCATAAAAAGAGTCCTGAATGGGAACATGTCAAAATGTTAACAGAGATTGCATATAGGCAATGAGATTATAGGTGGTGTCTTTCTACTTCTATCAGTATCATTTTACTTGGGGGGAAATAATGTTAAAAAGAAAAGCGAAAATTTTGCTCCTTTTACTTCATATTAAGATCTGTGAAAGTTTTACTTAAAACTTGACCGTTAGATTATTTTTGAACCATTGTTCTTTCACAACAGCAAGGAGCTAAATGGAATTAACTTTTTTTAGGTTAACATTTAGAGTTAGCAATTATCAAGTCCAGCCTGGTCATTTTATAGATGGGAAAGCCAAGGTCCGGGGAAAAGAAGGGGCCTCCACGTACATGGTCTTTATTATTATTATTATTGTGATGAGAACACTTAACATGAGATCTGACCTCTTAACAAATTTCTAAGTGAACAATACAGTGATGTTGACTATAGGCACAATGTCATACAGCAGAACCCTGGAACTTATTCATCTTGTATAACTGAAACTTTATACCAGTGAACAGCATCTCTCCATTTCCCTCTCCCACAGTCCCTGGCAACCACCATTCTACTGTCTGTTTCTCTGAGTTTGACTATTTTAGACATCTCATATAAGTGGAATCATGTAGCATTTGTCCTTCTGTGACTGGCTAATTCCATTTAGCACAATGTCTTCCACATCCATCCGTGTTGTGGCAAATGGTAGAATTTTCTTCTTTTTTAAGGCTGAATAATATCTCTGTATGTATATGCCACATTTTCCTTATCCATTCATGATGGGTATTCAGGTTGTTTCCATATATTGGTTTTTGTGAATAATGCTGCAATGAACATGAGCCTGCTAAAGTTGCTTCGAGATCCTGATTTTAAGGCTTTTGGATATATACCCAGAAGATGGGTTGCTGGATCATATGGTAGCTCTATTTTTAGTTTTTTGAAGAACCTCCATATTATTTTCCATAGCAGCTGCACCATTTTATATTCCTAGCAATAGTGTACCAGGGTTTCAATTTCTCCACATACTTACCAGCTCTTGTTACCTTTTGTTTTTTTGATAATGGCCATCCCAACAGGTGTGAGGTACTAGCTCCTTGTGGTCTTGATTTGCGTCTCCCTGATGATTAGTGCTGTTGAGCATCTTTTCATGTACCTGTCGGCCATTTGTAAGTCTTTGGAGAAATGTCTATTCAAGCCCTCTGCCCATTTTTTAATCGGACTGTTTTTTTCCTACTGAGTTGTAGGAGTTCCCTATCCATTTTGGATATTAACCCCTTCTCAGATATGTGATTTGAAAATATTTTCTCCCATTCCATAGTTTACCTTTTCACTCTGTTGACTGTTTCCTTTGCTGTGCAGAAGCTTTTCAGTTTGGTAGAATCCCACTTGTTTATTTTTGCTTTTGTTGCTTATGGTTTTGGTGTCGTATCTAAGAAATCATTGTCTAGACCAATAGCATGAAACTTTCCCCCTACATTTTCTACTAGGAGTTTTATAGATTCAGCTGGGATGTTTAAATCTTTAATCCATTTTGAGT
The DNA here is from genome assembly GCF_021613505.1 of Equus quagga. Classification (NCBI taxonomy): domain Eukaryota; kingdom Metazoa; phylum Chordata; class Mammalia; order Perissodactyla; family Equidae; genus Equus; species Equus quagga. The sequence continues at coordinate 64,144,666 of NC_060267.1, forward strand.
TGATTTTTGTGCATTGTGTAAGATAAGGGTCTGTTTAATTCTTTTTCATGTGGATATCCAGTTTTCCCAACACCATTTATTGAAGAGACTATCTTTTCCCATGTGTATTCTTGGAACCCTTGGTGAAAATCAGTTCACTGTATATGCATAGCTTTATTTCTGGGCTCTCTATTCTGTTCTATTGGTCTACATGTCTGTTTTTATGCTGGTACCTTACTCTTTTAGTTACTGTAGTTTTGTAGTATGCTTTGAAATCAGGAAGTGTGATGCCTCCAGCTTTGTTCTTCTTTCTCAGTATTGCTTTGGCTATTTTTTTTGTGATCCCACATGAATTTTAGGACTGTGTTTTCTATTTCTGGAGAAAACGTCTTTGGAATTTTAATAGAGATTCTATTGAATCTGCAGATGACTTCGGGTGGTATGGACATTGGAACAATAATAAATCTTCCAAACCATTAATACAGGCTGTCTTCCCATTTACTTGTGTCTTCTTTAATTACTGTCATCCGTGTTTTATAGTTTTCAGTGTACAAGTCTTTCACTTCCTTGGTTAAGTTTATTCTAAGTATTTTATTATTATTATTTTTTTTTGCTGCTATGGTAAATAGTATTGTTTTCTTAATTTCCTTTTCAGAAAATTCGTTGTTAGCATATAGAGATGAAACTGATTTTTGCATCCTGCAACTTTACCGAATTCATTTATTAGTTTAAACTGACTAGCTGGTGGCTCTGGATGTATCAGGCTTGGTTTAATTCTTTAGGGAATGGCTTTGATTGATATTTTTTAATTTCAATTGTTCTCATTTTCAGTCATGATGAACCACCAGTCCAGAAACAATGCATCCCACTGTGTGCACGGCTCGATTTGGTGTCTTGGCTGGCACGTTGGAAACAAACGATGAAATCAGTCCTCGTGGCCCATTGCAGATGCCACCACATCACAGCATCCTGAGACAAGGCCATTTGTCTGCAGCTTTTCTAGGAAGAGGCCTCTGGCAGAGCCCATCAAAACAAAAGGCCAGGCTGCCAAACGTATTTCTCTTTCTTGACATGATTGTGGAGGCCATTTTGTGCTGATTGAAAAAAAAACATGTTTATTCTTGTTTCCATTTTGCTCTTTACTCATTGTTTATGTAGAAGGCACACAGGGGCAAGTCATTTTTTAAAAGACTTTAACATCAAACCAATTCAAGGGGAACTGGAGGCTTGTCTTTCCATCTCTCCCTTGCATGCCATGCTCTGGGAGATTAGTCTCCTTCCTCAGCGTAAACACACCATGAGCATGCCTAGCTTGGTATCTTCGCTCATAGCTTCTGCTGTCCCTTGAATTCTCTCTCCCAATCTCCACACCCAATGGTTCTACCTCCTCCGGTTTCCACCCTCTACCTCATCTTCCTGCCCCTCTCTGGTCTCTCCTGCCTCAGAACTCCTAGCTCGTGATTTATGTACAGGTACCACTTCTTTTGCACTTCCCATACACACCTTAGGTTGTGATAAAATTTTTCCTGTGAATCTGCTGTTTCCCCCGACTGTGGCTTTCCTGAAGGCGAGGGCCCTGTCTGATTCCTCTCCATTTCTTCAGTGACCTGCACTCACTGCGCACTCAGGAAATTCTGATCGAATCAACAAGGTCATCCAAGATCCATCCCCTGAGGGCAGCTTTATGCTGGGATTTGAGCCAAGACTCCTTTCCCAGCTAAGTGGGAGCTTCCAACTCTCATCCATAGCTCTTTTGAACCAAATCGTCCTTCTAAGCCTCCAGCTTGAGGGAAAGCAGGAAGAAGAGTGTGGGACATTGGGGAGGAGTCCTGGGTGCAAGTTGAATCTCATCCATTGCTAATTGAGCGAATCATTTCATCTCTTCCAGAAATAGTTTTGTTTTTATTTTCAACTGCAGAATGGTTGTTGCACCTCACAGGTTGTTGTGGGGATTCAATGAAGAAGTGTACCCCAAAAGCCCAGAGGCAGGTTAAAACACAAAAAGGCAACTTCGTGCTTCTATGAATATTATCATTTTCCTTCTCCATTTACCGGCTTCAGTACTTTTCTGTTTCCTTACCATCCACGTCTGACCCATCCCCAACATTGCTATTACACAATTCACCCTGGCGCAAGATGCTCTTGACTACAGCAAACAGCAGTCTCCAGAAGTTCAAATTTCATAACTGCAAATGGAGTCATAAAGGGTCAGGTGTCTACAATGAGGTCCAGAAACAGTGATAAAAAGCAAATGATCCCTCTATTATGATAGTCAATGTGCCCTAGAAGGATTCATTTTAGCAGTAGGAATGTCTAGACGGTGACAATAAAAGGGGACATGCAAAAGGAATTGGTGCAAATTGTACTGGGCATCCCTCGTAAAGATCTAGCATGCACTCCCCTTTGTTCACAATGCTGCCAGCACACCAGCACCCTACATTTCCTTATCTATGGCCAAGGCCGCTTGGAGGAACTTCAGAATATTCCTGAAGCCTTTGTGTGTGTGTGTGTATGAATAGGGCCTGGTCATATAAATACAGCATGGATCCTTCAGCTTTCCCCTATTTGAGATGTAGAATCTATATAATATGAGCGCTCCTCTTATCTCTTGATTCTAAACATGGGGGAGCTCATAGATGATTCTAAGAGAAATATCCTAGGTGTCAAGATGTCAGGAGGGCTAGATTCATGTGGGGCTTTTTCTGGGGCTCTTGTATAATGCGTTATGCCCAGAGTCCAGAAGAAGAAAATATTATTAGGTAGGACTTTGGAAGACAACTACCTCTGAATTGGGGGCAAAGGTCACAGTGACAGGTTGTTCCTCCTGTCTCACCTACAAATACCACTTCTCATGGGATGTGGGTTGTTATGGTGATGGAGGTGGTGGAACACTGAACCTGGAGGGAATTAGGAAATTGGCTTCTCTGCTCTCCCGCCATGCTGCCTCCACCTGTCCCTTCCCAGCCACAGACTATCAAGTCGACCTGTAACAGCCATGGCTTCTGCCTTAAAGTCACTGCAGCCCCTTCCCCAAACATTGCTACCCAGTAGCTCACTTCTAGATGCTCCTTCTCTGACTGTTTTTTTTCAGACTGATAACTTCTCAGGGTTATCTACAGATTTTAGATTTGATTTCTCTCCTCTATCAAGATTATGCACTGCAGGCCTAAGACAAGGAAGGCACCCAGTTTCCTGGGACACTGTTCTTGCTAAGATTTCTGAGCATCCAGGCCCCAAATTTCCGAAAGGGAAAACTGGACACACCGTAAACATATCCTCTGTGAGGCATTTCTAATCCCTTGTGAGATTCTGTCATTAGATTAGAGCTCAGTCCGACACTTTAGAAGAATATGCTTTCTCTGTCACTAAATGAGGAGCTCAGGCTGGATTACACATTGTTTGCCCAGCTAGGAAACATCTTTTGGAGAAAGAGCTTGGAGCTGGAATTGGCTGTAGGCTCAGCAAGGGCGGACAGTGGAACACGGCTGCTTAGCAGTCTACAGCATCTTGGGCCACCTTGGTAAATGAGAAGAGCTCATATAAATGGGTGGGAGATGCGCAGCCCCATTCTCCCCTGAGCTGGTCTGTCCATGGCGGATTACTACACTCCCAATTACAAGTCCCTTCATGGAGTACAGATAACCTGAGTCCACGTGGGAAAAGCAGCAGGTGGATAAAGGGTCAGATATGTAACAGAACTCAAGGAACTGGGACTCTTAGCTTCTAGGGGAGAAGGCATTCGAGGCTCTTTAAGAGCTGCCTCCAAATATCTGAAAAGTCATCATTTAGAAATGAGATCAACCACGTTCCATGTGAAACCTGAAACCAATGGCTGAAGATAAGGTAATTTTTGCTCAGCGTTAAGTACACCTTTTCTAACAAACAGAGCTGGCTATCAGTGGAAGGAAGGAGCCCCCCACCAGTGGGAGTGTTCAAGCAGAGGTCTGAAAACAAACAATTAAGAGCATGGTCTAAGAGACTGCAGCTTTGGGGACTCCAATGGCTTTCCCAATTCCACCAAGTTTTGATGTCAAAAGAGAGTCCGGAACCTAATTCCAAAGGGCAGCCTTTTCTCCACCTCCCTTTCTGTTCCCAGCACACTGATTTTCTCTCCTTCGGTTGGTAGGAAGCAGGACTCCACGAGAGCTGGTAAGTGAGACAAGGCTCTGCCCAGCCCTCTCAGCATGGTTGGCAATTAGCTGGACTCCAGCCTTCCAGGACTCACAGGCTGTCAGCAGGTCGCCGCACTCCACCAGTGCTTATTCAGAACCCAGGAAGGAGGCAGCCACAGGTAGCAGAGGCTTAATTCTGAACCCATGCTAACCAAACATTAACATTTGCATTTAAAAACAGGAGCAGGAAAAAGAGCAATGAAAACTCCACTCAATTAAAGCTGTTTGCAAATGCAAATATGCCTGACACAGAAGAGAAAGGAACTCCTGAGTGGCCACCTCTCTCTGCTGACATTTGTGACCAGACAGGAAAGGGGAGTGTATATGTACGCTGGAAGAAGGAACCGGAGTGGGTGGGGGAGTGGAGGATGAGGAGAGACAGAAAGATAATTTTATTCTATACCATGGAACCTATAATTTCACTCTGACATGAAAATTAGCTGTGTAGCTAATTAGCTTTCTAATACCATTTGCTGCCATAGAGAGGACAAAAGTTGATGAATTTATGAACCTACCTGAAAAAGAAAAAAGGACTGCAAGTTTGCAAGAGGGGATTAGCTGATCCAAATCACAGGGGCCGTTTCAGGGGAACAGGCCTGTGGCTGCCGTTGTGCCCTGAAGACCTTCCAGAGGCAGATCTGGTGTTGTGTCGCCACCCCATCACCCTTGTGGCTGGCTTAGCTTCTCTGAGGAGCTCTCCAGTATTTGGAAAACAGTGCTGGAAAGGGTCTTCTCATTCTGTGTGGGGCTCTATCCTCTGCAGCTACCCACCATTGGTGCTAATTGTGCCCTCTTGAGCCACTGAGCACTCTTTTCCTCCCCCATCCCCAGCACAAGCCTACTGTGACTTGAAGTAAGTTATGAGTCAGGCCACAAGTCCACCTGGCAGCTGACCTGCTTACTCTCTCGAACATCTCCCCTTCACCTCTCTAGACTGCCCTAGCCCTCTTGGCCTTCCCTGCCAAGCTCAATGTGATCCGCTTAGGTTTAGAGCCTTCTGGAAGCTTCCAGAACTCAACCTGGCCTTGGACAGTCTCTCTTTTATTTTTATTTTCTTTAAAATATAATCATGGTGTGTTAGCAAGATGGCAGTATGTGAAGTTCTAACCCCCATAACTCCCACGGAAACACTGATTTTAACAACCACTCGTGAATGAGAATACCTTTATTGGAGTCTGGGAGTACAGCTGAGAGGTTCTGGCACCCAGGCGAAGCAAAACATCCAAGAATAAATGCGTTGAAGAATGTAAGAAGAGCAGTTTCACTTCACCTGTGCCAACCCTCCCCCAAGGTGGCACAGGTCAGGGCCAAGAGAGACCCTCTTGGTCCATGATTTTTCCCACAAGGGAAAGTGGAAACAAAGTGAGTAGCCAGCTTCCCTAGCCTGGCAGGGCGCTGCCCAAGACCCCCATTTCTGTCTCGCCCCACCGGGAACACTGCGGGGATGGGCCCAGATAAATCATCACGGGACAGCTAGGAGCAGGGAAAAGGGAAAGAAAGCATGTGGACCCGACAACCACCCAAAGGTCCCACTAACCAGTCTGCAGACTCCACTAAGAGCCCTAGTATAGATCAACACAACTGGAAGTCGGTTTTTTGGGAAGATAAACAAAATTGACAACCTTCAGTCAGACTAAGAAAAAAACTGAGAAGACTCAAATAAATACAATTATAAATGAAAGATGAGACATTATAAGTAACTCTGCAGAAAAGCAAAGGATCCTAAGAGACTACTATGAACAGATACACACCAACAGATTGGATAATCTAGAACAAATGACTAAATTCCTAGAAACATACAACCTACCAAGACAGAATCATGAAGAAATAGAAAATCTGAACAGATCAATAACAAGTAAGGAGATTAAATCAACAACAAAAAACCTCCCAACTAAGAAAAACTCAGGACTAGACAGCTTAGCTGGTGAATTCTACCAAACATTAAAGAATTAATGCCAATCCTTCTCAAACTCTTCCAAAAATGAAGAGGAGGAAACACTTCTAAATTCATTTTACAAGGTCAGTGTTATACCAACGCCAAACAAGGACACTATAAGAAAAGAAAATTACAGGCCAATATCCCTGATGAACACAGATGCAGAAATCCTCAGCAAGATACTAACACACCCATCCAACAGCACATCAAAAGGACCATACACCACGATCAAGTGAGATTTATCCCTGGGATACAGGATTTGTTCAATATATGCAAATTAATAAATGTAATGTACCATGTTAACAGAATAAAAGACCAAAATCATAGGATCATCTCAACAGAAGCAAAAAAAGCATTTGACAAAATTCAACCTCCTTCATGATAAAATCTCTCAAGAAACTAGGTGTAGGAGGAAGGTACCTCGACATAGTAAAGGCCACATATGACAAGTCCACAGCTACCTGCACACTCAATGGTGAAAAGTTGAAAGCTTTCCCTCTAAGATCAGGAGCAACATGAGGATGCCTACTCTTGCCACTTCTATTCAGCATAGTCCCGGAAGTCCTAGACAGAGCAATTAGGCAAGAAAAAGAAATAAAAGGCATCCAAATCAGAAAAGAAGAAGTAAAATTCTCCCGGTTTGCAGATGACATGATCTTATATATAGAAAATCCTAAAGACTCCACCAAAAAGCTGTTAGAACTAATCAATGAATTCAGTAAAGCTGCAGGATACAAAATCAACATACAAAAACCAGTTGTGTTTCTATACACTAACAACAAACTATCCAAAAGAGAAATTAAGAAAATCCCATCTACAATAGCACCAAAAAATTAAAATGCTTAGTAATAAATTTAAGCAAGGAGATGAAAAATCTGTACACTGAAAAGTATAAAACATTGATGAAAGATCCACAGGATATGAAATAAGCATCTTGAGATTCTGCTCTCCCAAGTTCGTTGCAACATTATTCATAGTAGCCAAGAAATAGAAACAACCTAAGTGTCCACTGACAGATGAGTGGATAAAGAAAATGTGGTGTATGTATTTACAATGGAATATTTTTCAGCCACAAAAAAGAAGAAAATCCTGCCATTTGTGACTACATGGATAAATCTGGATGACATTATACTAAGTGAGATAAGCCATACACAGAAAGACAAATACTGTATGATTTCACTTATATGTGGCATCTAAAAAAGTCAAACTCACAGAAGCAGAGAGTAAAACAGTAGTTTCCAGGGGCGGGGAGATGGGGAAAATGGGGAGATATTGGTCAAAGGGTATAAACTTTCAGTTATAAGATGAATAAGTTCTGGGGATCTAATGCGCAGAATGGCGATTATACTTAACAATACTGTATTGTATACTTGAAATTTGCTAAGAGAGAAAATTCAGTAAGAAAGCAAATCTCACTCTTAAGAGAGTAAGTCTAAGTACATACACATCTTAAAATGTATATGCACATTATACACACAATGTAGAGGTACATTGTGTGTATAATGTACACATATATAATATATATGTATGCCAAATCCTCATGTCGTACACCTTAAATATATACAATTTTTATTTGTCAGTTATACCTCAATAAAGCTTAAAAACAAAAAGTAAATTGAAGAAGACAATGGAAAGATACCTATGTTCATAAACTGAAAGAATTAATATTGTTAAAATGTCCATACTGGCCAAAACAATCTACAGATTCAATGCAATCCCTGTCAAAATTCCAACGATATTTTCCACAGAAATAAAAAAAGACCCTAAAATTCATATGGAACCACAGAAGACCCCAAATAACCAAAGCAACCCTCAGTAAGAACAAAGCTGGAGGCATCACACTTCCTGATTTTAAATTGTGTTCCAAAGCGACAGGAATTAAAACAGTATGGTATTGGCATAAAAACAGAGACATAGACCAGTGGAACAGAATAGAGAGGCAGAAATAACTCACGCATATATGGTCAAATAATCTTCGACAACGGGGCTAAGAATACAAAACGGGGAAAAGATATTTCCTTCAATAAAGGGTGCTGGGAAAAGTTGATGTGTTCACGCGAAGGAACGAAATCAGACCCTTACCTTATGCCGTACACAAAAATTAACTCAAAGTGAGTTAAAGATTTCAATGTAAGACCTGTAACCACAAAACTCCTAGAAGAATATACAGGGGGACAGTTCCTTGACACAGGTGTTGGCCTTGATATTTGGATATGACACCAAAGGCACAGGCAACAAAAACAAAAATAAGCAAGCGGAATTGCGTCAAACTGAAAATTTTCTACACAACAAAGGAAACAATCAACAAAATGAAAAGACAGCCTAATGGGAGAAAATATTTGCCAACCATATATCTCATTAGGAGTTCACATAAGGAACTGTTACAACTCAATAGCAAACAAACAAACAAAACACTTGATTTTAAAATGAGCAAAGGGCTTAAATAGAGGTATTTTTCCAAGGAAGACATACAAATGGCCAACAAGTGCATGAAAAGATGCTCAACATCACTAAGCACCAGAGAAATGGAAATAAAAATCACAATGAGATATCCCCTCACACCTGTTACGATGACAATTTAAAAAATATATATATAATAGATGTTGGCAAGGATATGAAGAAAAGGGAACCCTGGTACACTGTTGGTGTGAACGTAAATTGGTGCAGCCACTATGGAAAACAGTGTGGAAGTTTCTCAGAAAATTAAAAGTAGAACTACCATACGATCCAGCAATTTTACTTTTGGGTATTTATCCAAAGGAATTAAAATTATGATCTTGAAGAGACACCTGCACTCCCATGTTCATTGCAGAATTATTCATAGTAACCAAGATATGGTAATAGCCTAAGTGTCCATTGATGGATGAACGTGTAGAGAAAATGAGGTACATACGTACAGTGGAATATCATTCAGCCTTAAAATAGAAGGAAATTCTGCCCTTTGCAGTAACGTGGATGGACCTGGAGGGCACTACACCAAGTGAAATAAGCCAGACGCAGAAAGACAAACACTGTATATCTCACTTATAGGTGGCATCTCAAATAGTCAGTCATGGAAGCAGAGGAGAATGGTGGTTGCCAGGGACTGAGGAGAGGAGGAAATGGAGGTGTGAAGGTGATAAAGGTAGAAAGTGTCAGTTATGCAGGATGAATAAGTTCTGGGGAGCTCCTCTACAGCACCGAGACAATAGTTAACAATGCTCTATTGTATACGTAAAATCTGCTAAAAGGGTAGATCTTATGTTAGGAATTCTTACCACACAAAAAAATAATAGTAAAGGGAGCGAGGGGCCGGCCCCTTGGCATAGTGGTTAAGTTCAGCATGCTGCACTTTGGCTGCCCTGGTTTATGGGTTCAGAACCCCAGGCAGGGACCTCCACCACTTGTCAGCCACGCTGTGGTGGTGAGCCACATATAAAGTAGAGGAAGACCAGCACAGAGGTTAGCTCAGGGCTAATCTTCCTCAAGACAGAAAAGAGGAAGATTGGCAACAGATGTTAGGTCAAGGCAAATCTTCCTCAGCAAAAAAATAAAAATAAAAAGGGAGTCAGAGGAAATTTTGAGAGGGGATGAATATGTTTATGGCCTTGATGGTGGTGATGGTTTCATGCGTACAGCTTTTTACATGTCAATCATACCTCAATAAAATGTTTTAAATAATATATATGTAATCATAGTCACTTTACTGAGCACATATTATGTCCCAAATGTATCAGGTGCATTATTTCATTTCACCCTCACAGGAACCCTCGGAGTCAGATGTTGGATTATTATTCCCACTTAACAGTGGAGAAAAATGAGTTCTGAGAGCCCAATTGACTTGCCCAAGGTTACAGTCCTGGAGAATTATATAACCAGGATTTGACCCAGGACTGTCCTTTATTACCATCATCACTACCCGACACATGGAGGAACTTTTGCAGCTCACTGGTTATCGCTTCCACCAGCTCTGTGAATTCCCCCTTCCCCAGGGTGTGGGTGAGGAATGCGAGCCTCTCACATTCTCACAGGTTGAGTGGCCTGCCCCCTGTCCACAGCTGGCAGTCGGTGGTTCTGGGGTTGGAACTCAGACTCTGTTCCACGCTCTCTGCACCACAGCACACTGACATAAGCCTGTGAAACATTTTGCCCTAAAATGATTTTCTTTGGATTAACCAGCTCTCAGGATTATTATGACTTCCATAAAATACAACCAAAAAGGTTAACACGTAAGATTAACACAGAGTGGATGCTGAATGCCTGGCCTGTAATTAAACTTATTTTTAAGGCCCCTTTCCAAGGGCCGATGTAATTGCATTCTAAGGCTTCCTGCATGCAGCTGGCTACCAGCTCCCAGCCACACGGGGCCAGCAGGCTCTGGGTCCAGACCATCACAATCCAAGATTCCTGGGGGTGGGAGTCCTTCAAAGGAGGCCATGAGACCGCAGAGCCCTGCCCAGCTCCCCATCCACACAAAGCATTTTCCTGCCCTCCCTCCTGTTCCTTGTCCCCTTGGTGGTCCCCCCCTAGCTCTGAGGCTGGATTTGCTCAGCGACTACAACTCCCTTGGTGACCCCTAAGTTCCCGGGTCTGTTATCTCCCGGGCTGGGGCCCACTAATGGTTCCTCTTTGGTCTCCCCGCCCAGGTCTGGGCACTGCCACACACTCTCTGTAATCCCTATGATCTGTAAGCTCCCTCTTCCCAGATTTCTTGATATCCACAGTTTTTAGTGACCTCAACCCCAGATAGGACACATTAAAATAAAGAATAATACCCTCCATTTATCCGATAAGGTCCACAGTGCACAGAACCCCCACTGAGTAAAAGTGGGCCCTCGGTAAAGACCATTAATTAAACTGAATCTTAAAAAATATCTGTATCAAGTTACCACTTCTTCCCTTCCAGATAGCACCATGAATTCAAATTCCGTAAATGATGACAGTCACCAGTTGTAACAAATTTATTTTGGGATATCTTAAAAAACAAATTTGAAGATGAATCAACGCATGCTCCCTGATAGTGAAATTGCTAAACTTTTCATGGAATATGAAAAGCAAATTTACTTTTCAAACCTCCTCTTCCAGGTTATGGGGCTTAGGGGGCTGATTGCAACTGTTACTTGCTTACTTCTATAAAAAGGTTGGTCATAGCCAACAATAGTACTCTTAAAGAATACTTAGCATCTATAGAGCAGGATTCATGAATATTACTCATCGCAGCTTATGGACTCCAACCAAAAGCACAGCCAAGGGACTGACGCCTGGTTGATATCCAGAAATAGCCAGACCTGGCAGTCTGGTGAGTGGCCTCAATCGTCCAACCGAGGAGTGGAACGGGACTCGAGGAGGCGTGGGAGTAAATGCTTCCCACAGCGTCCCAAAGATGGTCATCTGGTGCAAATGACCCTCAAACGCAATTTCTTCATTCCCACTAGTGCCCTTAAAAGAAAAATGCAGCCTTAATTGTTGTAATAAGAGTGCATCCAGTTTCGACGCTCTCGTTTCTCATCTAAGAATACTTCCCAGCTTTCTATCTTTCTACAATCCCTGTCACATAGTTGAGCTTCACTCATGTTTTGGTAATGATTTTTGTCTTTCAAAACTTGTCCTGAACTCCTCCTTTTTTTCACAGATGAATAACAGAGCCCCTGTCCTCCAGGCAGCCTCTCCTTTACTAGCCCACGCTGTTAAACCCTGCCATCCCCTTCCTTAGGCCCTCCGAAGTGGTCCCCACGAAGCAGACTTGCTGCCTTGTTCTCGAGATGTGTCCTCCATTCATTTCTCCTGTATCTCCCCCACCTCCTCATTTCCTCCGTGGACGGCAGACTCAGCTGACGCATGCGAGCCTATTCTGGCAGTCTGTCTCTGAAAGAGCTTCTTTGGCCCTGCTGTTTCCTTGCTGTGTCTTAATGATTTTGTTTGCTTGTTTTGTCTCATTCTTTTCTCTTCCCACACCTCCTCTTGACAAGCGTCATCTTGATTTCTCCCATTGGTCACCCAGCCCCTTCAGAAATATAATGGAAACGGAGGTGGGCTGGGACAGATGGCTTTAGAAAACTTGAACGCAAATGACACTGCTAACAAGCTGTGTGAAGTAAGGAAAATCACCTAGCATCTCTGAGCCTCTATTTGCCGGTTTGTAAAAGGGAGATTATCACCCTTTTACAAAGGAAAGGGAAGAAGCTCCGTAAACCACAAAGAACAGTCCAGATGTAAATTGATGTTATTCTCCTAGCAACATCCCTGATTTCACCTGGGCAGCTGTTAGCAGCTGTATTATTCTTCCAGCCACGGACCCAATGCTTTCATCTCTTCTCTTGATAGCCTACTCCAGAGAGGCATGCCCAGTGACCCCAGTTTCAATTTCACAGAATGTGTGGCCAGGTCCTCACCCCCTGCAGCTGAAGCTCTTAGCTTGCTGGGGGTCCGCCCCACAGATCATTTCGTAAAATGCCCCCCTGGCGCGTCTTATTCCCCCTCACTCCCTGGAGAAAAGCACCTGCTAAGCAGCTAATCCATGCTGTCCTCACCACCTTGCCCTTTCACACATGTCTAGAGGTGACAGAATGGTGGTGAAAGGGCACAAGCTTTGAGGTATGAAGGGCCTGGGTTTGAGTCCTGCCATCAACCTTTCCTAGCTGTGTGATCCTGGGAAAGTCTCTTCACTTCTGTGAGCCTCAGTTTTCTCATCTGTAAAATGGAGACAATAATACCTCACAGAGACACTCCGTAGATAATAATCATGATGATGATGATGATGACCCTATTCCGGAGAGGCAGGGGGCTCATTTCAGGAGCATCTGGTTTTCCTGCTGCTTTACTGCGTTTGTCAATATTCCAAGTGACTGGTGAACCAAGTCCCAGGGCTTCCCAGGGCCACCGTGCCATTCATGGGCCCAAAGAGGAAAACCCTCCATGGTCCCCCTAGATGACCTACTTTTCCCTTGGACGTCTTCCAAGATAAATCCCATTTCTCATACCATGCTCCATATCCCCAGAAAATGGAAATAATACAAACATAACTCTTGGATTAATTCCACATGGAACCACTCGCTGTTCCCCAATTAAGCCCCTCATGTTCTTGCCCAAATCCTACCCATCTTCCAAGTCCCACGCTCGGGTTCCCCTGCTGTTCAGAGTTCTTGGCTAACGCCTCTTATCTCCTTCTCTGCCCCGATACCTTCTGGAGGGCAGAGACACTATTCTCACCTCTCTGGGGGCGTTCAGAGTGGGGCCTAAGGGGAGGAGGAAGTGGGGGAGGTGGTACCCATGAGCGAGCAGAAAGAAGAAAGATAAATAGCCGAAGTCAGGGAAAACGTAAGCCCGAGGTCACCCTGTGTTCAGACAGGATTTTCATGAAGGGAAAGTGCAGTCTAGCATAAGAAACCAAACAAGAGAAGGGCTGTGGGGAGTCTTTACCCTGGAAAGCTGCAAAATATCCTCACAGGGTTTCAATATACAATGTTCCTCAAGACCATGATTAAAATCCATAAATAATGAGAAGCTGGATGTGAACGGAGAATAAACAGTAGTGTTCAGTCAGTGCAGAAACGACCATCAGTTGAGCCAACGGGAGAGTCTCAGAACAGCAGAGGTGTTCCAGCTGTGCTGGAGGGCTCTCCCCCTTAGGCACTTTCCGTGTGTCTAACATCCCTTTCCCTCTTCCCTGCAGTATCCCCTGTATTGTAATCGTCCTCCCACAGGGCTCCTCAGGGACAAGAGCTGAGTGTGCTCCCTGCCTGTCTTCATGGTGCCCCGCAGAGAGTCAGCCAGAGAGTCCTTCACACCCGGACGCTGGACCACACCTCCTGTGCACGTTTCCTCACACCTGAGCAAGCCCTCTGCACTCAGGGGCAGGCCTTGAGTTGCAGATTTTGATTCGGAGTCCAGCATCTTTCCAAGACAACACAACCGCCATGCTAGCTGAGAGGTCTCCGTGGACATCTGTGGACAGAGACCTACCATCTGCTGGCCTTCTCTTCCCTTCCCTGTCCAACACTGGCCGGAATGCCTCTTCAACCCCACCTGTGGGCTCAGCCTGGCCCCCAGCTCTGGACCCTATCCTGGCCTTGGGTAGAGGGAAGCATGAGGCCTCGGGACAAGCGTAAGCCAACGTGGACACTCAGCCAACTCAGACCTAGTCTCCAGGAGACAAGATCTCCAGTCTTCTCACCATCCAGTTCATGCTACAACGACAATGCATTTGGAGTGCTAGCTCCTTAAGAAATCATCCGTTTTCATTTCTCCTTTTTCCAGTACAGACGTAACTTTTGCATAGCAAAAACCGTAGAAAAATTACAATTTTTATTCTGCTTTTTTTTCGCTTCACATTATACAAATTTGTTTCCATCTTGTTGTCTAGTCTCTAGTGGTTAGCGGCTGCATAATATTCCATCAGGTTGATATACCATGATCTACTTAACCAGACCTGTATTTTAGGACACTGAGTTAGTTCTGGATGGATATTAAACAACACTGCAATGAACACCTTTCTTCTGGATTTAGAATTCTTTTCAAGGATGGATTGTCAGAAATGGAATCAATAAATCAAAGAATAAGAGCATTTCAAAGGCTCTTAATGCACAGTGCCAAATTAAAGTTAATAGGGTATTTTTAACTAATTTACACTGCTCCAAGCAATATATAAGTATTCCAGCTTCACCACAGCGTCATCTATACTAGATGGTACGAAGACCCAATATTTTTTGTTAATTTAGAATGTACGATGGTATCTCATTTAAAAAAATTTTGTCCTTCTTTAATCCCTGGCGAGGTTGGAAGGTTTCCCTTAGGCTTGTTACGAACCACATCCCCTCCTGTATATTTTGACAGCACCAGAACTTCTGCTCTGGTGGCCCAGCTTCCCACTATTTGGGTCCTGCGTTTATGACCCGTTCTCCCTGGCTCTGGCTTTATAATCTATTTGCTAATCTCCCCAACCCCACTTGATCCCACATTTGTCTGCCATTTAACCAAAATCTACAAACTTGGGTAGGCATTTATAATCACGATTAAGAGAATGTCACTTGCAGTTAGAAGTTTGGGTTTTAGTACAAACTCTGGTGTTTTTTTAAACTTGTGGCATTAATGGATTCACTTCTCCCCTCCAGGCCTCTCTTTTCTCACCTGTAGAAAAGAGTAGCGTCACTTATCTGCTTACCCCACAGCGTCACATAGCAGTCTGAGCCCCGTAAAAGCAGGTTCAGCCAACCTTTTCTGCAAAGGGCCATATGGTAATATTTTAGGCTGACAGGTCGTATGGTCTCTGTCACAACTACTCAACTCTACTATTGTAGCAATGAAATGAGCGTAGAAATGGGCATAGACAATGACAGTCAATGAATGAGCAGAACTGTGGTCCAGTAAAGTGTTCTTTATGGATATTGAAATTTAATTCTATATTGGCACGTAAACATATAATTGACATTTACATATAAATTATATGTGATATGTAATATAACTATAACATTACATTATATGTTATACTTACATTCATGTTATATAATTATATATAAATATATAATTTGACTTTATATAATTTTAATATATCACAAAATACTATTCTTCTGAGTTTTTTCCCACCATTTAAGAATGTTAACTGTGAAACCATTCTTTGCTCAGGAAGCAGGCTGGATCTCGCCCACAGGCCGTAATTTGCTAAGTCCTGCTCTAAAGCCCCACCCAGCATGAGGTCTCCTGGGACAATCAAAACAAATAGGTAAAAAGAGCAGGCAATAGTGTTGTCACTGATTTTTAGTTGTGGAACCAAGGGACCAAGAAGGTGAAGTGACTTGCCCGAGGCCACACAGCCAGGAACTGGGACTGGATCAGATCTGCCTGACTCCCGACCCCCAGGCAATGTCCAGGGCAGCCAGCCGCCTCCCCAGTCAGTGATCCCAGCCCTGTGCCAACTCTGTCGCCGGAGCTCCCCTCCTCAGCCTGCTCTGCACTGCCAAGGCCAGGAGGAGCGGGAACAGAGAAAGAGCAAGCCCAGCTCCTCTGGCTCCCGCAAAGAGGCCCGTGATCTCCAACCACAAAGCCATGTAATTGCAGGATCAAGCACCAATTTTCCACATTCACGGAGATGTTTCATGGCAGACAGAGCTCAAATCTGCCTGCCACACTTTGCAAACACTCAATCGCCAGGCACCTCCGGATATAAATTTCTCTCTCATAATGTGTGACCACAATCACATCTTTCTGGTGTACTCTTGAAGACAGGCAACAATGACAAAACCATCACTGTCAGAAACAGGCAGCCTCACCCTGGCGGGAACCTGGCTAGTACAGGGGGAAGAGAGCACAATTTGGACGACGATGACCAAAATTCAAGAGTTGGTTCTGCCACGAATTACCTGACCCTGAGGTTCAGTTTCTCAGCTGAAAATGGGGATAATTAGCTTCAAGTGAGAATACGTAGGTAATGTGCTTTGCAAACTGTTGAGTGCTATGCTAACACTACTTAACTCAGGCTTGCACTATTCCAAACTAGCACTCTAACTGGAATCATGGCTCTCTCAGCCCTCTCCAAAATGTGCTGTTCGTCATCTTCTACAGAAACTCTAAGGCAATGTTTTCAGATTTTTTTCCCCCAAGCCTTACTTTCTTTCCTGCATGAATGGGAAACTGAATTCATTATGAATTCCCCTGGCACCAGCACAAATTCAAAGTGAATGTGGTTTGAAGTGACAAATGATAGGATGTTATTGCAGGGGCTTGTGGGGGCTGGCAGCACAGGCAGAGGAGCGAGTCCCATCTTCCCTGGCAGTGGCATCAATAGCCTCTGTGTGGCACCAAGGCTGCCACCTCCACTGAGCACGCCACATCACAAAGGCTCCCCAGCATCAGCTCGCAGCCAGGCCGGGCTCTGAAACCCTGGGGATGTCAGATCCACACCTCACCCCGCCTTCCTGGAAACTCAGTCACCTAGACAAGGACCCTTTCCTCAGGTTCTGATCAGCGCCTATTCAGAGCTTAAAAAGACCCTGCATCACTTGATCCAACCTATTCATTTTACTTATGGGGAAACTGAGGCTCATACAGTAAAGGGGACTAGCTCAAAGTTATGTAAGCCCTGGTCATAGCAGTAGGAGACTTTGGTATAAGTTCCTGCTCTGCAGCCAGCTAGCTATGTGACCTTGGTCAACTTACCATCACTGAAAATGATTAGTAATTCTATCATCAATGAAAACTAGCATTTCAATAGCACTTTAGGGGTGACCTACTGTATTCACAATCTAATCCTTACAATAAACACCAAGACAGGGTGGGCATTGTGGTGATCCACATTTTGTCTAAGAGGAAAGGGAAGCTCAGAGAAACTAAGTGATTTGCAAGTTTACCTAGCTAATAAGTGGCACCTTTTGATTCCAAATATCATATTTTCTCTACCAGTGCATACTGCTCAAATTCCTCAGTAATGAAAGGTAGCAAAAACTTGTCTTGCAAGACTTTGAGGATATATGTGAGAATATGCTTGAAAGAAAACTGCTTGACCGTGGGTTCCCAACATTTTGAAAATGAGGACCTGTATTTGTTATCTATTGCTGGGGGATAAACCACCCCCAAACTTAGCAGCTTGTAACAACAAACATCTATGTTCCCGTCCAGTTTCAGAGGGTCAGGAATGTGGGAGCAGCCTCGCTGGGAAACTCTGGCTCAGCCGCAGTTCAGTCAAGCTGCCAGCCAGGGCGCAGTCATCTCAAGACTTGACTGGGGAGGGAATCCTCTTCCCATCTCTCCCGTGGTTGGTGGCAGCGCCTCACCGGTTGTTGGCTGGAGGCCTCCATTCCTCCCCATGGGGGTCTCTCCATAGGCTGCCTGAGTGCCCTCATGATGTGACACTGGTTTCCCTCAGACCGAGT
Organism: Equus quagga; assembly: GCF_021613505.1. Taxonomy (NCBI): domain Eukaryota; kingdom Metazoa; phylum Chordata; class Mammalia; order Perissodactyla; family Equidae; genus Equus; species Equus quagga. The sequence goes on from NC_060267.1 coordinate 64,162,596, forward strand.
GATCCAAGAGAGAGACAGAGAGAAAGGACACCCAAGATGGAAGCCACAGTTTTTTTATGATCTAATTTTAAAAGTGATGCCCCATCACTTCTGCAGTATTCTATTCATTAGAAACATGCCACTAAGTCCAGCTCACACTCAAGGGGAGAGGATTACACACAGACATGAACCCTACAAGATGAGGATCATGATGGCCATTTTGGAGGCTGGCTGCTCTAGGACCCCTTTATAATCCCAAAATCTTTGTTGACTCCCATAAGATCAAGATAGTAATCTTTGTATCATCTGTTTTGTTGAGAAAATATTAGATTATACTGTATGAAATTGCCAAGATTTGACTATTTGTGGCTCACAACAATGGTAGTTTCATATGGTTTGGCCTAATTTATAACTTCCAGAGGTTCTCAGATAATCGCTAACACTTTTTGATTGTTGTATTTTAGTAATTATAATAGCATATATGTTATTTGGAAAAATGTGAATATATATAGTTGGAGGTATGTTATTTATTTAGTCTTCAGACGATTCTTGGTGGAAAATGGATTCATGCCTATCCCCTACATTTCTAGAATTAATTACATAAACCCACATGGATCCAGAGTTCACAAACTCAATCATCGCACAAGCCAGGTGTAAGACACAACTAACTCTAGTAGATGTCAAGTGTCCTTTATTATACCATACTGCCTTTCACTAGGTCTTATTATCAGACATAGAAGCAGCCTCTTCCATTAAAATGAATGATTCTCGGGGTCGGCTTGGTGGCACGGTGGTTAAGTTCACACGTTCCGCTTCAGCGGCCTGGGGTTCGCCAGTTCGGATCCTGGGTGCAGACATGGCACCGCTTGGCATGCCATGCTGTAGCAGGCGTCCCACATATAAAGTAGAGGAAGATGGGTACGGATGTTAGCTCAGGGCCAGTCTTCCTCAGCAAAAAGAGGAGGATTGGCAGCAGTTAGCTCAGGGCTAATCTTCCTCAAAAAAAAAACAAAAACAAAAAAACAAAAAAGAATGATTCTAATGAATTACTGCGGGTTTGCAAATAACTGCCCCAGACCAGACAGAGGCGTTTGTCATTCTTATCGGTGCTGAAGCAAAGAACCTGAAGGTATTTCAAGCTTATTTATCCTTTTAGCCTCCCAACTTTTGATGGTCTGTACTTGAGGCTATTGGTCTATTGCATCCTTACTGATTTACACAGTTAATGCTATTATTCTTAATAGTGCTCTTTAAAAGTAGTTCATACCAATGGGAGCTGCTATCCCACATAGTTACTGAGAAACTGCTATGGGCGGAAACTGCTCCATCTCCTAGGAGGACAGGGGTGGATGAGAAAGGCAAGATCTCTGCTTTTACAGACTTGACATTCTAATGGTTCTCAAACCTGGCTTTTTAGAAATACGGACCCTTGGGACCCATCCGAGACTTACTGAATCAGAAAATGTGGGATCAAAGCCAGGAATTTATATTCCCCAGTGCCCCACAGGTGACTCTGTGTAGCTGAGTCCACGGTCCAGCATTTGGGAACCAGTGGGACACAGTTCAGTCCTGAGCTGCTTCACCTCCCACTTACTCCACAACCCACAGCAATGGTTTCCATGTCATCACTCCACAGAAATTGGTGTTGCTAACATCACCGATGAACTCCTGACAGCCAAATCAATGGATAATTCCAGACTTCATCTTCCTTTCTCCCTTTGGGGCAAGATACTGCTGGCCTCACCCTGCTTCTTAAAATCCCCCTCCCTTGGCTTTTGACAACATTCTCTTTCGTTCTCCTCCTACCTTCGCTCTGGTTGCTTGCTCTCAGGGTCCTACTGCTGATCCTCTTCCTTCCCCACTGAAAAAGCGGTGGTGCTGCTCAGCATTCTGGCTTCAGTCATCCCTTCTTGCTCTCCAAGATACTCCTGGGCGACTTCCTCCTTAACCCTGGGTTAAGTAGGCTATGCCAATGACTTGAACTCCTGTACACCAGACCTCATCCCCCAGGACCAGTAGCATTCATTAGCACACAACACTCAATAGATTCAATGCTGTAACCCACTGATTCCTCAAGGCTATATTTATTAAGTTGTAGACTACCATATGGGCTTGCCACCCGATTCTACTTAAAGCAACAAAGTAACTTAAAATTTAAACTACACAGTGAGCTTCTTGAGGGCAAGAACTGGATCTTACTTATTTCTGTGCCCTCACATTACTGAGGACACTTATTGAGAACATAACATAACAGAATAACCAATTGAAAAACTGAATTGTATCCCGTTTCTCAGTGCTCAGACTCATCAGGAAGGAACTGAAGAAATCCATGCTCCTGCCCCAGGAAGTTAGCCACTTTTGCTTCAGAGAAGTTGCCAGGTGAGAGCGGATTTCTCCAAAGATGAATGCTAAACAATATTTTTTGTGTTTTAAATTCTGAGCCTGAGAAGGAAGAGGGGATGAAACTTGCTTACTGAAGGTTAAAGGGAATAAGATAAGGGCAGCACGAATGTGATGTTCTTTGCAAATGTGTGTGTGCATATGCGTATGTGTAGCCGGCCTCGGTGGTCCAGTGGTTACGATTCAGTGCCGCAGTCCAGCTTTGTTTCCTGGTCAGGGAACCACACCTCCAGTCTGTTGGCTGTCATGCTGTGCTAGCTGCCTGTTGCTGTGATGCTGAAAGCTATGCCGCGGATATTTCAAATACCAGCAGGGTCACCTATGGTGGACAGGTTTCATTGGAGCATCCAGACTAAGACAGACCAGGAAGAAGGACTTGGCCACCCACCTCTGGAAAAGTGGCCATGAAAACCCTACAAATAGCAGCAGAGCATTGTCTGGTACAGCACTGGAAGGTGAGAGGATGGCGCAGAAAGACAGGGCAGGGGTCCGCTCTGCTGTCCTCAGGGGTGGTGGGGGTCGGAATTGACTCGATGGCACTAACGACAAATGTACATGTATATACACATAATACATAACATATATATGGAGATTTTATATATATATATATGAGATAATAACAGTACCGACCCCACATGATTATTATGAAAAGTAAACTCTCCAAACTCCTACTTGCTTAAGCAAATATAAAAAATTTCCATTTGAGTCAGACTCAATTGTTAACCCTAACCTTAGCCCAGAGGGTGGGTAACTACACCCTGAAACTGTATGCATCACCATGTATAAGTGTGCATGTGTTCATTTCCCTGAGCATAGAAGCCATTATTTTCATGAGATTCTCAAAGGAGTCCTCGCCTCTAAAAATGTCCAGAATGCCCAGATAGCGTCTGCTGGTCAACATTTCAACTACCACTCCCACCCTCACTGGTTCCTAAACACACGACTTTCCCATCAAGATATGCACCAGTGACTCAAAGATGCTTCTTTTTGAGGAGTTCAGGGGAGTCTCGACTCATCACTCATTCATGCACGCTTGCATTCATTTGTGCAGTAGACAATTATTAGTACTGACTCCACGTCTGACCTGTGAGATCATGCACAAGGCAACTACCTAAGTCGTGATGAAGGCTTAAAATGACTATAAGTCACCTAAAGTGACTATAAATTTGAAAAAGGAACACCCCAGCAGCTTAGCAGCAACAGCTTTAATCTGCTACTGTCAACAACAACAAGAATTGTCCTAAGGAAGGGACATCACTCCAGTAGGGAATAGAAATGCAACAGATAATGTTTTCTCTTTAACTGGACAGAAGCTGAGGAAAGACAATCTCCCGAATTCTCCCACCTAACCTCCATGTCTCTTCATTTTCAGTTTTTTTGAACCAAAATCTTCCCTTTATGGTCTATACTTTCTCTTTTAGCTCGATGTGAATTATGGACACTTATAATCTTTGAACTGGGAGGGCCCCTAATCCACAGACACAGGTGTGTAAATTAGGTCTAACTTTGAAAATATCCAAGGTCAAGGGTCTCACTACCTTGAGAAGCCCATTCTATATTTGAGTGGGTCTAAGTATTAGTTACTTCTTCCTTGTTTTGAGCTGAAGTCTGCTCTAAGTTTCACGTCAAAGTCCTAATTCCATTCTGTGGGGTCATGCATGTTTTCTACATCAATCTTTTTCATTAATGGGTCATAAAATCAATTTTGGAATTACATTTAGCATCATATTTAGTGAAATCAGAATAAGATAGTAGAGGATAGATTAGACTAGAATAGTACAGAAAAATAGAAAAGTAGAATAGAAAATATTAGAGTTCACTGCATGTAAGAGAGATAGGTTTTATTTTTCAAAATTTTATTTCAGTTGTTTATAGATTTATGTCAATGTGTACTAGCTGTAATATAAAATGTATTTCTTACTATGGATTGCCACTGAGGAGTTTGAAAAACACTAATTCCTTCAGATAATTTAAGACGGCTGCATCATGGAACCCTATGTCTTCTGTTCTCCAGATTCAATATCCCAGGCCCCTTGGGTACCCCTCATTTGTCTTGGTTTCCAGTCCCTTCCCTAACTTGATCTCTCTCTTCTGACTGTGTTCTCTCTCGAATGTCTGTTTTGAAATGGAATGCACAGACCCTCTAGGACAGGACTTGGAGAAAAGGGGACAAACACATCATGGGGCAGGGGGCCAGGCAGAAGTTCTCCTTTCTTCAGTGTTTGCTAAGTGCTCCGCTGCCTTCAGCAGGGGAGCAGCAAGGTCATTGACCCTATCGCCAGAGAGCTTCCAAGAGGTATTTGTGGGAGATTTGGATTCAAAAATGCGCAACGCACAGCTCCCCTACCAGGTCTCAGGCTAGTGCTAAGAGACAGAGAAGTCAGATCCCCAGCCTGTGCCCTCCAGGCCCACTGGCACCCATCATCTCATTGAATCTGTGAGCTTTGTAGTATCGTTTTCACCTTATTTTACAAGAAAACTGGGGCTCAGAGAAACAAATGAGAAACTTCTTGATGTATTTTAGGACTGTCATAAAACTTGCAATACATGGTCATTGGACAACCTACATTGCAATGTAGGTGACAGTGGTAAGGTAGCTCTCACTTAAAGAGCACTTCATTGTTTTCAGGACACTCTCGTGTGCCTTATCCCAACCATCCAGTGGTATGTGCAGGGCAGATGATAGTATTCTCATCTTCCAGACGAGAACATGGGTCCAGGAAGATTGTGACTTGTCCAAGACCACACAGCTGGAGGGAAGTACAGCTACCTTGAACGTGGGTCCCAATTCTAAAGCCAATGCTATCTTCATGGACCTCTCTGCCTAATGCTGGAAGTTTTCCCCAGACCAACCGAAGCAAACTGCTCTTTATCTTCCGTCATCCATAAATTTACAAAGAGATTCTAGGGTGCTAATGCTCTACCCTATTATGGCCAAGAAGGCATTAGCCTTTGTGACTCTAGGATAAGATGAATTCTTCCTGTAAATGGCCAACAGGTTTGGGCCAAGTTGTAAACATTATTTACATGAACCTCAGACAGCAGCTGAATCTGTGGTCAGGGTGCCAGGGAATATATGAGAAAACCAGGCAGCCTTAATCTCTGTAGCATGTAGAAGGAAATAAAGACCACCTTGACTGATGGTTGGCTTGATATGTCTGAAGAGGATTAAGTCTGGCTGCGACAGAAATGGCTGGGAAGCCAAAGTGAAGAGAACTCGATGAGGTATGGCCTTCAAAGTTTAAACTTCTAATCTCCAAGGACCAGAGTGACTTCGTAAGGAATTCAAGAAGAACGCAATGCACTCAACATATAATAGGATCCTGAAATCCTAAGAATGTTTTCCTGAGGCCAGAAAAAGGAAAGAAGTGTACTGGTGCCCATGATGGGGTGAAGTCTCAGGCAGCCTGTGTAGTGGTACTTTGATAACTCAGCGTTACAAAGGTATTACGGGACTGATGACATTTGCAGGTGTTGACACCTACCCAAACTCATCCTCTAAACCGAGAGCTTAATGGATAGAAGCAAGCGCTAAACATCCATGCATTCACCCAAACTAGCAGACTGGCAAAGTCAAGCCCAGAAATAAATGAAGTTTAATCTCTGGACTTTAACTTTAAACACCGTCATTGGATTTTTGAGATGATTCTCTGACCCACCTCCCCTGCCCCCACCCACTGTTTTTCTTCCTCTAGGGGTTCATCTTTGGATAATACGCTTTACTTGCATTTTCAAAATATAAAAAGTGAACTTCCAGATGGACTTCTCAAACTGCAATCCAAACACGACGGAAACAAGAAATCCAAGAGTCAAAGGCGAGTGGGAGGTTTTCTTCTCCCCTCAATCTCTGGGGAGTCCAATTCATTCAACATGCTCACATTCTGGTTTCATTTCCATTTTCTATAATAAGAGATGAAGATGTAATATGTCAATGTTGATGTATCAGAGGGATGATGAATTCCAGGCTAAAACACGGCGACATCTGCTTGGAAACGAGATGGAAGAAATTAAGATGCTTACCATGATTATTTTCCTCCTGAGCAAATTTATAGTATCTTTGGTCTCAAGGGCAGAAATTCCAGACAGATTAGCTTTTCATCTCCTAGGTAACTCTCTGAACTGCATAGCTATAGAAATTCATTGCTTTAACACTGGGTATCCTTATTAGGGAAATATCTTAAATTCTGTGCCAACAAAGAAACTCATTGACTACTAAGCAATAGTCATGAAAATATTTATGACATGGATTATAAACAGGTGCTCCAAACAGAACAAAAGCTGGGGTTATTCACCACTTGGACTGGATGGAAAAAGAATTATTTACACCTAGCACAGAACATTTTATGCTTTTAGTAAATGTTTTTTCTGGGTTACGTGTCCTCATATTCTAGGAGTGGTAAATTTGCTTAAGTACCAGAGGGAATTGGCAAATGTAAATAGAGCTATATAAATAATAGGTGTTAGAGCTATAGAATTGCCTATACTATACTCATTCATAAATTATTCAGCAAAGATGTACCCAGTCCTTACTACACGCCTGGGTTTGGCACTAGAGATGGAAAGATAAATACAGCACGACCTCTGCCTAGTCCAAAATTTGCTTTGTTTATTCTTGATAAATGTGTTCAGAAGCTGTGCAGGATAAGCATGCACATTTCATAGATGAGGAAGCTGAGGCTGGCCAAAGTCACACACCAGGAAGTGTCACTGTCAACACTGATACCCCAACGGTCTTTCTTCAAGCCCAGCACTCTGCCCACTCCCTCATACCCTGGCATGATCGAGATGAGACCCAAAGGGGGTTTGGATGACCCAAGGGCAGCCACTCACAGCATCTAAGGACATCAAAGCTGGCCTTTGATCCAGTATTAACATCCCAATGTGTTCCATTTTCACTTTCCATCCAGATGTTTAGCACCGTGTAGACACAGCTATGGTCTCAATCAGGACTAAGTGATACATTGCAGGAATTATTGCAATGCTCATTGAAAAACTAGTCTCTTCCAATTGTGTTTTGAAATGATCCTGTAGGGGAAAGGGTTTTGTGCCTTTTGAACCAGCTTCTCTTAGAACTTTAGCAACAGGAATTGTAAAATGTTCCCAAAAATATTGCTTGGCGTGAAAACCTCTTTCAACGCAAATGAACCATTGATAAAAAGGAATTCGTTAAGAGAGACAAGAGTTAGGGGTGAGGTCATTAGCCACTTGGTTGCCAAGGAAGTGAAGCTGCAAGAGAAGCCTGGACGGGAGGGGAATGGGGGGGGTCGGGGGGGGGGGGGGGTGTGTGTTAAGTACATGGGTCATGTGCAGTCAATAAGGGATAAAGGACATTTTACACCCACCTTAGGTACTATTGATTTGATTTTCTATACTGGCGGAATTAATATGCAACTGCTTCAAAATAACCATGATGAAATGGAAACAATACAATAACATGGAAATGATTTTAGGGTCAGAAAACCCAGATTTGAGGATTCCCTCAATTGTTAGCTGTGAGACCGTGAGCAAGTCATTGAAGTTCTCTGAACTTCCATTTCCTCATCTCCAAGATGAAGATAACAATTCCTACCTCATAGGATAAATATGATGATGGATTTGGAAGTGTTTATTAAATTGCAAAACAGCATATGAATCCAAGTTTTCCTTTTCTATTTACGCAAAAATTCAAATCCAGATCCAGTGTTGAACATCTCTCTATGCTCAAATATTATTCATCACTAATGCAATCTAACTTTTAGTTGCCCCAGCCTTGGTCACACTCACTCTGTTTCCTTCCTAAGAGTGAACATCCAGGATGCCTTCTGTGGGTGCTCCCCAAGGCCTCCGTTCTGTGATCACAGACCTGAGAATGTCTGCTGCATCCCTGATTTGGGAAAGCAAGGCCTTTGATTAGTCTTCCAAGCACTCGTACACGCAAAAGGCTACACAACGACTACATTCAGATGTCTGACAGCCATCTGGATCTGGACCCTTGATTTCTAACCTTCCCAGCCTGTTCCTGCACCTCTCATTTCAGTAAACAGCAACTCCATTCAGCCAGTTGCTCAGATCAAAAGAGTAGCAGTCTTCTTCAACTCTTCTATCCCATCAGCTCCCCATCAATAACCAACCCATCCCCCAGTGCTGTCACTTCTACCTTCAAAATACATGCTACATGCCACCACTGCTTCCCTCCTCCACCAGTTCTAGCCTACTGCAAGCCACAGACCTCTCTTGTTGGGAATACTGCCAAAGACTCTATAGGGTTTCCTCTTCCTCCCCTTACCCTTTCACAGTCTATTCTCCCTATAGCAACAAGAGGGACCCTTTAAAGATATCAGGTAGGCCAACCACAAAGACCTCCAATAGTTTCCTGTCTCCTCAGAATAAAGGTCAAAGTCTTTGTCACAGCCTGCGAGGCCCCGCTGAGCTGAACGGGCTTCCCACCACCTCTCAACCTCATTTCCTTCCACCTCCGCACTTCACTCCAGCCTCTCTGGGGCTCTAACCCACCAATTACCCTCCTGCCTCAAGAAATTTGTGCCAGTCATTCCTCTTGCCTGGACCATTTTTCCCCAGATATTCACAGGCTTCATTGCTTCACTTTAACCCAGATGCTGCTCAAACATTAATTCCTCAGAGAGACCTTTCCTGATCTCCTCTGTGGCTTATTTTCCCTCTTAGCACTGATTTATATTACATCATGCATTATATTCTTGTTTATTGTCCGTCTCCCCACTAGAATATAAGACCCACAAAGGCAAGCCTTTGGTCTCTTTCATTTTTCGCCATATCCGCAGCATTTAGATCAAAGTGGTATATCGTAGATGTTTTAAGAGGTTGTGTGATGCAGCCCTGAGGCCATCAGGAGACCAGAGCTGCCTTTCACCTGGGGGCTTACTTAATCCAGTTTGGTCAACGGTGTCATCAAGGGTTTAGAGAGAACCATGTACCAACCAAAAGGAGTTCTGCCTGGAGCTGAGGAATGCCACGGGCTGACTAAGAGTGAAGGTCACAGCGGCCTCCAGCACAGCCAGGACAGAGGTGTCTTGACCTCCGGCACCCATGGGCCCTGATGGAAACCTTCTCAGAGCAACAAAGAGGCCCTGATCTCAGGGTGCATTCCCCAACCCCAGTTCTCTTGGACCACATTTCACCAAGGAGCACCAGGATGGGATATGGTCTCCCCAGGAGGGAGGGCCTTGCCCTAAGTGACCACACCAAGCAGAAACTTCTGCTTCCATCTCCTGTTTGGCTGACATACTTTTAATCTATCATTTATTGAGGGCCTACTCCATGCCAGGCCTTGTGCTAAACCATGCGCATGTGCTGTATCATTCATATTGTCTAAGAAAGGAGATATTATCCCCATTTTACAGGTGAGAAAACTGAAGCTCATGGGATTAAATAACTTGCCCAAAGTTATACAGATAGAAAAGCGGAAAATTGAGATTTGAACTGAAGAAGTTCAGAATATCCGACCCCAAAACATGCCACTTCAGCATGTTGATTATTTTGAGCTGAAGGCACTCGAAACAACAGATGCAGGAGGGGCTCTTTGACCGCCCCCTTTCTACTTACAGCAGGGTATAAAATTTCCCGTGAGATAGGTGTGCTCCCTACACCAGGAGGAAAAGAACATTCTTATCACCGGGGAGCTGACACCAAAGTGGATCTGTACCAACAAAGCTACTAAAACAGTCTTCATCTTCCGTTAGTTTCCCTGCTATATTTCCTAGTCACATTCCCACAACTTACTGCCCCCAGCAGCTTAAACACCTTTTCCTTTGTCTTGTCACTCTTCCACAAATTTATCATTCTTTGTTTAAAAAGAAAAAGGTATATAAGCTCTCGGTCCTAAGGGCTTCTTAGGGTCTTCCTTTTCCTTACGAAGGCTCCTGTGTACACGTAAAAATGTCAAATACAACTTATATGCTTTTCTCCTCTTAATCATCTGTCCTTTGTCAGTTTAATTCACAGACCCTAGGAGGGTAGGGGAGGACTTCTCCTCCTCTAGAACTACTCTGAGCAATGCCGCTGCCCTCATGCATTTCGGCTGAACGCCATGTCCCTTCAGCCCCCCAGATGTAGTGAGTTGGGCCTCTGAGCTAGTTCCTGCAGTGTGAACAGATACCAGAGAATTTCGAGAGCCGATAAGCCGAGACACTGAGCCTGGACCCCCACAACCACTCCAGGGACCTCTGGTGGCTGCTGCCTCCGACACGAGGAGGCCACAAGAGGTGCAGCCTGCCCTCAGGCCCTGGGAGGGTCCCCTGGAAGGAGATGCCAGCCTATTGGCTCAGCCTGAGCTGGTATCATGAGATTCACCCACAGAGAAGGTGAACTTTAGCTTGATTAATGATTCTGAAACTCCTTAGGTTTCAGTTCCTAGGGGCTGCCTCTTTTTCTAATTCTCTTGAAATCTCTCAGCTATGAAAGCTGGTCACCAGGAAAGTGTTTGTAAATAGCCTTCAAGGGAGCTGTCCTCTGGGACCGAGACAATGTCCTGACCCCAGAGGTTTACCAGGTCCTCCAAAGTAGGCAGAGGCGACAGACCAATGTCGTTCCACATCTGTCAGGAAGGAGAAGTTTCGAAGCAGGCACCACTGAGCCTTGAGAAAAGGACTTCTCTATTGTCTTCTGAGAGGCTGGGCCTGTGCCTTCGGCAGCTCCCAAATCCTCATGCGCTGTGAAGTGAAATGGGTTTGCCAAAGAGGGAATAAGCGAAAATCTTCAGCAAGACGTTCGATCTCATACTAACATCAGTTCTCGTGACCCCCAAACTCTCTCACTGGACTCTACACAGACACTCGCATAACCAAAGTTATTCTTCTCTCCAGGGCACGCTGAGGGAGAAAGCTATTTTCCTGAAGATTGTTTCTTTGACATTCACGCTCCAACAAGGATAGTCTCTTCTGGGCCTAATTTGACTTCTTTATGTGCCAAGAGGAAACCTTCTCTCTGAAGGGCAGGCATACAGATATCTGAAGAGGCCTTTAGGAGGCACTTTATAATTTCCTTGAATTTCCTAGAATGTTTGGAGAATAATGTGTATTGATTAACTGTCTCTTTCAAAATGCTTAAAGTTCCCCTATCCTTTCATTTTTTTAGAAGGGAATTAACAGTGAATAAAAAAAAAGGAATATACTGACTCACTTACCCACGTTTTCTAACTGAAAAGAGTGCGGCCTAAAATCCCACAAAATGCAGCGGAGTCCATGCAAGGACAGTGGAAGCCAAGTGGCTCATCCTGGAGAATTTGGAATTGCGGCCACAGAAATAAGAGAGATGGCAGTGACTCCTTGAGCTCATGTCATAATCTGAATGTGACTCTAGGATGGCCAGCATGCCTGCACTGGCTCCAGGAGTCTCACGTTGGGATCAGTGACACGCGACCTCTGCTGCTCAGCACAAAGGGAGGTGGATATTGACCATACCACAGACCTGGTCTGCATCATTTAACATGCAAAGCATGTGACACTCCTAGGCCAAGGTTCTAACAGAAAATTCTGCTTCCAACCAATGACTTGGCACAAAAACAAAAAAAATTAAGGCCATGACCAATGATGTCACATAATAGCAAAACTAGCACATGTGAGGGTTTTTTTTTTTTTTTTTTTTTTAACTATAGCGCCCTATATGCAGGGCTTCTGAATTGTTTTTCTCACAGCCCAGGCCTTTCCTGGTCACCCCAGGGGATCAACATTTTGGCATGATGACCACCCAGCATTGGTGGCACGTCAACAAGCCATGGCACTCGTGTTGAAGCTTGGCTAGTGGAAAGAGCACTGGACTGAGAGAAAGAAGACCGGGCCATCTTCCTGATTGTCACTACTAGCTGCAGAACTCTGCACACATCCCTTGGTTTTCTGAGTCCTGTTGCCACATCTATAAAATGCAAAATCTGGAAAGTTCCAAGGACTAATCTTATGAAGTAGGCATTATGATGTCCATGTTACAGGTCAGAAACTGTGGCCATGGAGTTGATAAGGAAAAGAACCCAGACAACATACGCTTTCTCAGATTACGTGTCTAGGGTCTGTCTACACCAGGATTTCCTGAGACGGCCTTGACCGAGAAGGGCGTGGACTTCACAGCTGTGACGGGAGAAGCCCAGGGAGGGGTGTGAGCAGAGAGGGAAAAGAATGGCAGTGGAGCCACTGCTTACCCACCCCAACGCCAAGCCCACTCAGCTCCCACCCCTGAGACACACGCTCACCGGGTCTAAGGTGGGGAAGGGCCGGTTCCCAGACCTCTGAGGACCGCGGCAAGAGGGTGTGCCTCACAAGCGGAAACAAAGGCCTGGCGTCCACTCCAAGGACAGGATGATTCTGGGGCCTTCGCTTTTACAGTAAATGCATTTTAATTAATTAATTAATCAACGCGCAGCGCATTAAACCTTTCACCTTAAACTTCCTCCACTCAGCCCAGTCCAAAGCCAAGGAGGTAAAAAATAACAGCTCCTGAAACCCTTTTGTCTTTTTTTTTCCAAGGCTCCCTTTGAGGAACTCGGAGTTAGAACAAGGGAAGTAAAACAGAACCTTCGTTTTGGTCTTTCCTGATTTTCTGTAACCCTTGGGTCCGCCCTCAGTGCCGGCGCCAGCCCCACCCCTTTTCCTCTGACACGTCTCTGCTGCAGCCGCACCTCCTCCTCCGGGAAGCCTTCCCTGACTCCCCCCAGTGCCAGGGAACCTCTCTCCCCTTACCACCCAAAGCGCATGGAACCACCTTTCTGCAGTATGGGGCATGCTGTGCTTGTTCCATTAAACTCTGGTGCTTTTTGGTAAGTGCCTGTCTTCCCAAGAGACCGTGAGCTTCACGAGGACAGAGACTGTGTCTGTTTTGTTCACTGCTGAGCCCGCAGAGCCTAGGGCACTACCTGGCACAGGGTAGTAGTACTGGATAAATAGTGTTGGCTGAACCACACCCTGTTCGTTAGTTTCTCCTTCCTCGCCACGGTCAGAATCACCCGCCACAGAGAGCTCTTCACAGAGCATGCGCAGTGTGTGGAGCCCAGGAACTCATCCGCGCTCCCGGAGTGAGCTAAGAAGCAGTCGCCCTTGTGGCATGCTGGAAACAACACTGTTTGCGGTGAGGACTCCCTGCTTCGAACCTCGGCTTCCCAATCTGTTAAATAAGAATACAAGCACCTAACGCGCCTCCCTCGCATTGTTGTTCTGAAGACCACATGTGAAAAATAGAGAAGTTTATATATCATGCAGCATCTTACTGTGAACGTCCAATTCTTGCACGCGGTATGAGAGGCAGGTGACTTTTCTTAAGTCGTGTAGCAGAACTCTTTTGTGGCTCTCTTTACCTCTTCCTCCTCTCCAAGCCCCTCCTCTGTGTGGTCGCAGAGCCCTCATGGCCTAACCCTCATTTTACATATGGGGAAGCTGTGACCCATATGGCGGGAGGGACTTGCCCCAAAATCTCACATGGAGTCAGAGGCAGAGCCAGGTCTATCTGGTGTCCTTTCTGCCCATCCACCTTGTGCTGCCTCCCCTGTATGTTTCCTTTAGTCAATTTCCACACCCCTGGATGTCTCCTTCTGCCCCTCTTGAGACCATTCGCCAACCTTCCTGCACACAGACTTACTGATACAAGAACCAGCCAAAGTTGTTTGTTTGTTAAATATGAATTCAGTTGCATGTATAGTTGTTAGATGCCCAGAAATATTTTTGCATAGGCCAGCCTGACCCTTAATACTTCTCCAATTTTCCATTCATCGGTTATTTTAATGAGGCACCTTATCAGGATCTTCTTTTACTCTCTCCCTGCAAAACTAAATAGTTCTTTCCCTTTGGAAGTGAATTTTAGATTCATTGTTAGCCGATCATTTCACGCCTAGGGAGAGAAGAGTCTAGCAGATCAAAGCCCAAGTCTGTGGAGCTGTGGTAGGGGCAGGGAGAGAGGGAGCAGGAAGGAGGAAGAGCGAAGAGTGCGATGGCTGGCAACAACAAAGGCAGTAACAGCACCCACTCAGTGCGCTTTCTACCGTAACGCAGTGCTAAGCCCTAGCCTGTTTTGTCTTATTTAGTTCTTACCACAGACGTAATAAGGGGTAGACTGTGTTAAATAATGTCCCCCAAATTCATGTCCACCTAGAACCTCAGAATGTGACCTTATTCGGAAATAGGGTCCTTGTAGATGTAATTACTTAAGAAGATGTCATATTAGATTAGGGTGGGCCCTAACCCAAGGACTGGTGTCCTTATAAGAAGAGAAAACAGAGACACAGCCACACAAGGAGAACACCACAGGATGACAGAGGTCAAGGCTGGAAGGAAGCATCTATAAGCCAAGGACTGCTGGCCACCACCAGAAGGTAGGAAGAGGCAGAGAAGGATTCTTCCTTAGAGCCGTTGGAGAGAGTAAGGGTCTGCCCACACCTTGATTTTGGATTTCCAGCCCCCAGAACCGTGAAAGAATAAATTGTTATTGTTTTAAGGCATCTAATTTGTGGTAATTTGTTACCTAGAAAATGAATGGGAGAGGTATTAAAATTCCCACAACCCAGATAAAGTTAGAAAGTGTTTCAAATCCAGCATTTTGATCTTGATGACAACAACACAAGGAGGGTAGAGAATCTTGTGATTGGTCTCCATTTTATGAGTAAGGCACCTGAGGCCAAGAGATAAGGCAAAATGCCCAGATCACCTGAGAGCAAGCGTTAGACCTGAGATGCAAATGCACATCCATCTAAGTCAGGCCGGGAGAGACGCTCCCACAGAACACAAGCACGCTTCCCATTGCCACCCTTCGCTCCCTCCTCTAGGCAGAGGGAGGAGGGTGGATCTGTGTCCTGGCATCATCCAGAGCAGGGCAGGCCTCGAAAAAGCATGGGCCCTCAGGGACCTCCAGCCCCTCGGCAGGCCTGTTTCTGGGCATCAGGTCAGCCCTTCTCAGATCTAACTTCCTAACTCTGACTTGCAGGGACCAAAAGAGAACCCAAAACACTCACGGATCTTTGGTAAACTAGAAACATAGTCTTGATCTAATAAGACAAAACTGAACCACGGTTGCAAAAGTAGAGTGCAGTCAGCTTGTTATTTGGCCTTGAATGTGAAAACACTTCAACTAAAGTGGTTTCTCCTAGTCATTAATTCTCCTAAAGAGAAATTTATCTAAAAGTCATCTCCCTTAAAGTAGTTTGAAAATTAGATGAGATTAAAATGAGGATGTTAAAATAAAATTAAGGAATTGTTTTGGGTGGCAAGAGTTTAGTTAATTGACCTAGAGCCTTGAATGTCAAGGTAAAGAGTTCTAACTATTCTAGAAGGGCTGCGAGTCAGGAGTGATGTGCTCTCTAGAAAGGCTAACTTGGCAGCGATGAAAAGGAAGGATTAGAGAAGAGACTGGAAGGCCTTTCGGGTAGGCTGTGGTAGAGATCCAAAGGAGAGAGCTGAGGCCAGGGCTGGGGCAGGAGGGGCCGAGCGACAGGGCAGATCAAAGACACATGGCAGGTATACAGTGGTATTTCCTCCCGGCTCATGGAGGGGAATCAAGAAGGGATAAAGCCTGGATTTTAACAGTTGGTGAAGGTGAAAGGAGGAGAAAGAGGCAGCTCTGTGGGCAGAAGGACGGACAGGGTTTCGGCAGCTCTGTGGGCAGAAGGACGGACAGGGTTTCGGCAGCTCTGAGGTCGACGTGACCATGGGAAGCCTGGCCGGTTATTTGAGTCCTGGTCTGCTCATTTCTGGACTTTATTTTAGTGACAGAAATATAAACTTCCATCTTGTTGAAGTCATTGATATTTTGGGTTTTCTGTCCTTGGCAATCAAACATAAGCCTAACTAATACTAATTTTGGAGCTCTTTATTGTCCCCACAACTACAATCTCCTTTGAAGAGATAACTACTTCATCCCCAGCAGATCCCATAGTTTTGAAGAAGCTTTTTCTCCCTCTCAGAGTCCCCGTATTCAATCTGTCCCCAAAAGTTTACACTTTCTCCTTTAAAGATAAATTTCAGACTTGCCTTTCCGGTCTAGCATCCTTGGTGACGTTCCTGTCTAGGTGACCCCTCACCTAGTCTAGCGTCTCTCCTTTCCATCCCACCAATAAAGACATTGCTGATGGCCTGGCGCCCAGCGCCCTGAATGACAGCCCTACCCCCTGCCCAGCAATTCCAAATGCCCCACCTGCCTTTCAAGATCTTCCAAATCTGGCTTTGACTGATCTGACATTATTTCCCACCTTTTCTCAAAATGAATTTTAGTTCTAATCAGGCCAGTCTTCTTTCCAAAATACCACACCTGTTCCCATCTCCACAATTCACTCCACTTATTCTCTCTACGTGGAATATCTCCTCACTCTTCACTTGGCTACCATGTGTATTTGGCCATCTCCAGCTTCCAAGGACTTGAGCAAATTAGTAAGCCACCAGATAGGGAGAAGGATGATTTGAACTAGGACAAAAATCCAACAAGGCTGTAAGCGAGCTCCCAGCCAGAGACCGTAAGCAACTTGAAAGCCGAGATTCCATCCAGCACCTCTTCAATGGCTACCCTCTCCCCATAGTTCTGAGAAGAGTGATCCATCCTGAATCTGGAGAGATTCTCCAAATGAGGGAAGAAAAATAATGCAAAATGAAAGTGAAATTATTCAAAGATTCACAGACAAATAAAACTATGTGATAAAATAGACTCTAACACGCAAATATAATTGGATTTAGAAATTAGAACTTTGAACCCATTAGTATGCTTACTATCAAAAGATAGAAAATAACAAGTGTTGGTGAGGATGTGGAGAAATTGGAAGCCTTGTGCACTGCTGGGAATGGAAAATGGTGCAGCCGCTGTGGAAAAAAGTATGGCAGTTCCTCAAAAAAATTAAAAATAGAATTACCATATGATCCAGCAATTCCACTTCTGAGTATGTACTCAAAAGAATTGAAAGCAGGGTATTGAACAGATATTTGTACACCTATGTTCATAGTAGCATTATTCACAATCGCCGAAAGTTGGAAGTGTCCATTGATGGATGAAAGAATAAAGAAAATGTGGAATATACATTCAATGGAGTCTTATTCAGTCTTAAAAAGGAAGAAAATTTGGCATAGGCTACAACATGGATGAATCTTGAGGATATCATGCTAAGTGAAATAAGCCAGACAGAAAAAGACGAATACTGCATGATTCCACTTACATCGGGTACCTAGAATAGGCAAATTCCACAGAGACAGAGAGTAGGATGCTGGTTTCTAGGGACGCAGGAGAGGCGGAAGGAGGAGTTATTGATTAAAGGGTTCAGAGCTTCTGTCTGGGAAGATGAAAAAAGTTCGGAGATTGGTGGCACAACAATGTGAATGTACTTAACATTACTAAACTTTACATTTAGAAATGGTTAAGATGATAAATTTTATGTTATGTGTGTTTTACCGCAATTAGAAATAAAATTTTTTCAAGTTACAATATATAGGATTTGGTGTTCAATTCCGGCCACACATTTGAATCATCTGGGGAGTTATTCAAACAAAACATTGATTCCTCCCTCCCCCTTCTCTTTCTCCTCCCTGAGAGATAGTTATCTAATTGGTTTGAAGTAGCGTCTTGGATGATTCTAATGTGTAAGCAGGGAAATCAGTAGTATAAGAATGAGGGGAAAATGTCAGTGCCCTCATACATATTTTATGGACATAGAATCTTAGAAGAAATGTGTCAGAGGGAGAAGAAAGAGCTCAGACTTCAGTTTAACATACCTGAAATTGTTGCTCATCCTTCTGCTTCCTAGCCTTGTGACATTGGGCAACTTATGCCCCGGTGCCCGGCAAAGTACTCAGTGTCCAGCCCGATGCCTGGAACACAGTAAGCTATCAAAAGCTTTTAGACAAATAAATAAGTAACACATTTCTCTGGGACCATAATGACTATATTGTCACATTATTCTGAAAATTGGCTACTAGAAACAATAAAAGTAAAATCCCAAAATAGTGCTTGGCACACAGTAGGCACGCAATAAATTATTACTAATATCATGGAAAGACCTTCAGAGATCATCTAGTCCAATCTTCTCATTTAGCAGATGAGAACACTGGGGACCAGCTAAGAGGAAGCATTCTTTGCCCAGTGTTCATCTTATCATATCACAGCCTTCCACTTTCTTAACTTGTGGAGTCTGAAGTGTTTTCGTGTAAATGCCTACACTAAGACTTCCAAAAATCAATGCTGCCCTTTAAACCATCACTTATGACAGGATTTGGGATGCGTTCAGATAAGCTGCAGGTGCCTCGTTCGGTGATGTTAGATGGCAGAGTGTAGCTCTTTATGACAATCTGTAGAACATCAAATCTGAGACAATGACCTTGATACTCCACAGGTCTGAGTCACTTTATGTATCGAAGGCAATTTCCTGGGGTTCCCTGGGGAGTAAATTATTTCTTGCTGATTTTCAAGGGTTTTCTCTAAAATTAGGCTTCAAAGCTCCTAAACTGTCAAGACCTCAGTGACCTACTAGCAACCGTGGTGCCCCGTGGCTCTCAGTTATGCACTGACAGCCCCTACAGAGGGTGGCCAGAGGAGATGTGCAGACCACCTGTGGGGCCTGTTGAAAAGGAAGATTCCAAGGCCTTGGGGTGCAATCCTGCAGTCTCCGTTTCCCCAGACCCCCAGGCAACTCTTACGCGTGGCAGAATTGAGCAGCATTGTCATTCTAGGAACCACAGGCAGTTCATTCATTCCAGTGTTCAACAGCTTACTGAGCAGGTACCCCCTGCAAGCCGTGTCCTTGGCACCAGATATAAAGTCAAAGAAGACATTGTCCTTAGCCTCGAGGAGCTCAGAATCTGCTAGAGGGTAGACAAACAGCAGACGATATAGTACAGTGTGATCATTCATTCATTTCATTCAGTAATTTAAGAAATAATTATTAGGTCGGGGCTGGCCCCGTGGCCGAGCGTTGGGTTCGCTCGCTCCGCTGCAGGTGGCCCAGTGTTTCGTTGGTTCGATTCCTGGGCACGGACATGACACTGCTCGTCGGGCCACGCTGGGGCGGCGTCCCGCATGCCACAACTAGAAGGACCCACAACGAAGAATATACAGCTATGTACCGGGGGGCTTTGGGGAGAAAAAGGAAAAAATAAAATCTTAAAAAAAAAAAAGAAATAATTATTAGGAGCCCGCCATGTTCTAGATGTAGGTTCACACACGGAAAGGCTGCACAGTGAGTGGTTAAACCCTGGACGTGGGACCTGTGCTGCCTGGGTTTGCATCCCAGCTCCTCTACTCACTACCAAAGTGCCTCGGGCAAGTGACTTCACCTCTGTATGCCTCAGTTTCTTCACCTGTAAAATAGAGATAATAGTGGCACGTCCTCCCTCACAGAATGATTGTGACAATTCAATGAGTTACAATTCAGTGAACGGTCTCCTAGCACATAGTAAGTCCTGAGTAGATTTCCACAGGAATCTAAGCTTCACGAAGTCCAAAATTTTTGTCTGTTTTGTCCTCAATAGCCAGAGTGGTACCTGCCACATAGTAGGCAATCATTAACTATTTGTTGAATGAATAAATGAATTTCTGTGGGAGATTGCCAGCAGACTGAGCTAGAATTAACAGATTCTTCTCCCTACTTTCAACATATATATGTTGGAAAATGTATAAATAAATATTTTAAAAATACATATCTGGGCTCGAAATAAAGACAGATCCCCAGGTACTAAAAAATCAGAGAAAGAAATCACAAACAGAAGTTTAAGCAGAAGCTGGCACATTAAAAGTCTAAAAGATTGCCAATTCTTGTAACGATGGTGGTGCTGGTGATGGAGATGACGATGATGATGAAGATGGTGGTTGGATGAAGATGTCTCAAGAAGAATTACAGGGCACAGTCTTTCTAGACTAACTCCTTGAGAAGTCTTTCTTTTGCCTACTTTTGCCTGTGACACCCACATATTTACCAAATAGTCTGTGACCACCATGAAGGTGGAGCTACCTAGCTTATCTCTTTATCTCAATTGTTCAGTTTCATCACAGGATCATTGCTCTTCATAAAATGAACTAAGCTTAGAAATTTCCCTGAAGCACTTTCTTATGGGCCTGGGGCAACCATACATAAAGCCTTAGGCTCATAGGCTCTAATGTTTAAGAGAGACCTAACATGTCAACAAGTTCAAACTCCCACCCAGTGTTTCACTTCACTGCTCATCATAGCCACTAAGGTTATGATCATTTCTAAGGAAAGGACTCAAGCTCTCATGAGTCTGTTAGAACGGTTAACGTTGAGGCTCCTCATAACCTGCCAAAACCTGTTCTAGCTGTAGCTGGTTGGGATACCAATGTACAAGGGATGATAAAACATTATTGGAATAAATAGGAATACGGTGCCTGCTAACTCAGGTTTCCACATGACTCCTTTAAATAAGTGGCAAAATATAAATTGGACCTGCTGAAACTGACATAGCACATTGGAATAGACATTTTACGAATATTCTTAGCAGGCACTAACCAATCCAAGGCAAGTATTTTAGTTCTTTGCATATGCAAAGTGTACCATGTAATTACTGGATGCAGCATCCACTCTGAGAACAGCTAGCTAATATTCTAAAACCAAATAGTGCAGTGTAGTGCTGTTCACTGCGAGTGAGTGATTCATTTTATTATTTAAATTTTAAACCCTTTAACATACTTTCTCAAAAACTATATGATTGTGAAAAATCACAATTCCTAGACCATTCTAAATAAATTGAAATATTACAATACACTGAGTAGACACAATAAGTCCTTTACTTTTTAGCATAAAGAAAGAGGCACATTATTTTTATTACTAAAAAATCAGTTTCTCCCTGAACCTACTAAAATATTGAAGAAATATTTACAGATTCTCCTTTTCAAAGGGGCCCACATGTCTTAGTCTAGCCCTGGTCCTGTCATTGTAAACACCCTCCCTCTGCCTGCGTCTCGTCCCCCAAGCACCCATACCTGTGTTTGGTCAGCGTCTGAAAGCCAGCTTTTCTTCTAGATATTCAGGAATTCCTGGAGGAAAGGTGATATTGGGAGGCCTCAATTCCCCTTCCCACTGCCAGAGGCAGCACAGTACACTGATTAAGGCCCCAGGGTCAAGCTACTGGGGTTTGCTTCCTGGTTGTAGAATGACCATGTGACCTCTCAATAACCATCTGACCCTGGGCAAGTTACTCAATTTCTCTGAGTCTTTTACTTCATCTATACTACAGGGATGACAGCAGTAATACCTTACTAATCGTGCAGTTGTGAACTAAAATGAGTGAACACATGGAAAACACATAGAGCAGTACTTGGCATATGGTAAGTGCTCAATACATGTTAGTTATTATTACTGTTGTCACTGCGCCCTCTCTAATCCTAGATGACTCTTTCCTTCCTCTCCACTCTGGTGTCACCTCACACCCAAATTTCTGCCATCATTTGGGACTGGATCTATGGAAATACAGTAGTTGACATTAGGGAAGTTTTCACGAAGGCAATGACATTAAAGTTGGACGATAAAAATTCTGCCTCCCCATTTAAGCATTTATTTAAAAATTAGAAAAGGAGGAAATTAAATAATTTGATAATCCCCTTAAGATTCTTTATAGGCCAATCAGGGTCCCCTCAACATCCTTTTATGTATTCTCAGATTGATGCATTTAGCTCTCTCTCCCCCTCTCTCTCTCCCTGTGTGTCACACCTTCCCAACCTGTTATTATGTCTTTTATCCTTCAGAGCTTTCTCCCTGACTTTATCTTTTCTGAACTTTCTGAGCCCGGAGGCATGCCATGTGCCAGCTGCAGTAACACCAGGGCTTAGCAGAGCAGAGTAACACATGGAAATTTTCCTTGAGCTCTCTGTTCTTAAGAATATGATTAACTTTGAAGAAACCACACACAAGACTTTAGTTAGGCAAAAATAAAATGAAATGACTTTTGGACCCAAATTGCTTTTTATTTGTGCCATTTCCATCAGTGTTACACATAAATTTTAATTATACTAAGAGAATAATTATGGAATAAGTGTCGGGAAGACAGACTGAAGTTGACAGGACTGCTGTGGCTTATGAATGTTGTTCACCACACAAAGACAACCAGCTGAGGGCTTAGTGGGGCCTGAAATCCAGCCTCTCACTCCGAAAGCTGTGTAACCTGGGAGAGAGTAGGATTTACTCAGAAGGCATATCTTTTTCTATTCCATACAAAGACACCGTATGGACTAGTGGTGGTTACATACAGGGGAGGTGAATATATTGAGGATAACGGGACCCAGATTTCTCATTGTCAGAGAAAGGAGTTTCAAACATGGGAAGGGTGTTGGGTTGGAGTTGGATGTATCAATGTGAACTTATGTTTTTAATATAGAGAGATATAATTTATGTGGGTGTGTGGAGGTGTGCACGTGGGTATACTTCCTATCTCTTTCTACCAAAAGGGCCTAGAATCTGTGATACAGCAGCAGCAATGAGTAAGCCTAGCAGCCCAGATCTTGGTTTCTCAAATACTGTTCTCCACTAAAAGGAACCAGAGCCCGTGGAAAGGTGGAGGATTCCAAGGATAGTACAGTGAAAGTATGAGATGAGCCAGGAACATCTTGTGGCTCCAAAAAGCAAGGAAGTGTTCAAAAATTGGGGGAACATGTCAAAAGTACACAAGGTCAGCTTGAAAGGGCTCCCTCCTTCCACCTGTCTCTGGTCTCTCAAACACTCAGGCTCCTGCTTGGCCAAATCAGGGAAAGTCTGAGCATCAAAACAAGTAATGATAATCATAGATTATAACCCATTAGATAAAGTTATAATCTATGAATCCATACTGACACAAATGAATAAGGAATTAAAAAGATAAAAGGAAGAGAAGGAAAAGCTGTACTTTAAAATAGATTACCGGGGTCAGCCCCGTGGCTGAGTGGTTAAGTTCGTGTGCTCCGCTGCAGGCGGCCCAGGGTTTCATCGGTTCGAATCCTGGGTGCGGACATGGCACTGCTCATCAAGCCATGCTGAGGCGGCGTCTCACATGCCACAACTAGAAGGACCCACAACTAAGAATATGCAACTACGTACCAGGGGGGCTTTGGGGGAAAAAAAAAGAAACGTAAACTACCATAATATATAAACGTGTGTATTTGCAATTATTAAAAAAATAAATAAATAAAATAAAATAAAATAGAATACCAACTAGTAAATATAAGATGAATGATAAAATTAAAGAAGTTATCATTTGGTAACCATCACAGCAATAAGTGATTTAGGCAAAATCATCAAATGGATGCTCAAATTAACGGGTGAAAATTTGATGAGGAACAGGATATTTATATCCCAAAGTATCACTCATAAAATACTTATTAATTAGTAAACACAAAATACTTATTCATTGCTAAGTACAAAGTAGTTATTAATTAATTTTAGAGTGGGTAACCTAGCAGACACCATCTTAACCAGGTGACAAAACTTAACATCAGAAGTAATGAAACAAATCAACATTATGTGCTACTTGATGTGGTACATTGAGAAGAACATGGCCTCACTCCTGTGGTTTTCCTGACAAACATCCAGAGCCTGAATGCGATCACTAGGAAACATTAGACAAATCCAAACTGAGAGACGTTCCACAAAGTTGCAGAGCTATGCTTTTCAAAAATGTCAATATTGTGAAAGATAAGGAAAAAGCAAAGAACTATTCCACACTAAAGTGACAGGATGATCAAATGCAACACATCACCCCGGATTGTGGCCTATGAGTCTGTAAAATACATTGTTAGGACAATTCGAAAATTGTAATGGAGTCTGTGGATTTTGATGCTTGTTTTGTGGGTGTGTAGGAGAGCATCCTTGTTTTTAGAAAATATACACTGAAATATTAAGGAGAATTTCAGCACCTTGTCCACAATTTATTCTCAAATGGGTCAGAAGAACACATTAATGGAGAGAGACGCAAACGTGGTAAAATATTAAGAGTTGCGGATCTGGATGAAGCTACGTGGGATCTCTTTGTTCTACTGTTGAAAATATCCATTAGTTCAAAAATCTTGCAAATTAAAAAGTTTCTTTCTAAAATGTGAAGGCAAAGTGAAAAAAATTTTAGACCAAAAAGACCCTGAAAGAATTCATCACACACAAACCTGCACTGAAAGGAATGCTAAAGGAAGCTTCTCAGAAAGAAGAAACATGATTCCTCCCAAATATGGAAATACAAGAAAAAAATGAAGAACAATGGAAAGAGTAAATATGTGGGTAAATGTACAGGAATATTGAATGCAACATTGATGCTATCTTGTGTGATCTAAAAGATGTGTAGAATAATACAAAATACGGGAGTGGGTAAATGGAATCAAAATGTTCTGAGGCCCTAGCACTGTCAGTGAAGTGATAAAAGTACTAATTTATATTAAACTGTAATAAGTCAAGTTTGCATGTTCTAATTGCTGGGCTAGCCATTAAAGACACAGTAAAAAAAAAAATATATATATATATATATATACATATATATATATATGCAACTTAGAAGCTGATTGAGACGGAAAGTGAAGTTGTAGCAATAAAAGAACTTTATTAGTCCAAAAGAAGGGAAGAAAGAAGGAAAAAACACATACAAAACAGGCGGAACAGATAGAAAAAAAATTCAACTATATGCATAAGCTAAAATACTTAAAAATATATCATTTACATAAATATAAATATTAAATACTCCTAGTAAAAAACAAAGATTGTCAAATTGAATAAAAACAAAATATAAAACCTAGTCATAGGTGCTTATAAGAGTCTTAAATATAGAGACACAGAAAGATTGAAAGTAAAAGGATAGAAAAGATATATCATATAAACACTAACCAAAAGAAAGTTGATAGCACTATATAAGTAGCAAAGTAAATTTTAAGATAAAAATCATTGCCAGAAATACATACTTTTGATGATAATAAAAGATTCAATTCACTAGAAAGAGATAACAATTTCTGAGTTTGTATGCTTCCAATAATATAATTTCAAAATATATAAGGCAAAATTTAACAGAAAAGAAATAGTTAAAAGTGCATCATTGTGGATAACTTTAACATACTTCTCATAATAACAATAGAATAAGCAGGGAAAAAATCAGTAAGACCTAAATAATGCAATTAACAAATTTAACCAAATTGACAAATTTAGAACATTGCAGACAAAGATGGAATACGTTTTTTTCAAATATGAGGAAAACTTACTAAAATTGGCATATACTAGACCATAAAGCAAGCCTTAACAAATTTCAAGACTTAAAATCACTTAAAGTATGTTTTCTCACCACGGTGGAAATAAGTTAGATATCAGTTACAAAAAGGTGACTCAAAAATTCCAATTCCCGTATTTTTGGAAATTAAGCTATATGATTCTAAATAACCCATGGGTCAAAGAAGTAATGATAATGAAAATTAAAACATATTTTGAATTGAATGATAATTATAGAGCTTATGAAACCTTGAGAGGTTAAGTTAAAACTGTACTGAGAGTAAAATAGATCTAAAAGCTTATATTAGAAAATAATAAGGGCTAAGAATCAATGACCTACATATCTATCTCAAGTCCTTAGAAAAAAGAATGGCAAAATAAACTCTAAAAAAGTGAAAGGAAGAAAATAATGAAGAGGATAAATTAATGAATAGAAAACAAATATACAAATAACAGAATCAACCAAACCAAAGGTTGTTTCCTTCAAAAGACTGACAAAATTGATAAACTCTTGGCAAAACTTATCAAGAAAAAAGAGAGATGGACAAATTTGCAGTATCAGGAGTGAAAAAGAGAACATCACTACAGGACCTACAGAAATTCAAAAGCTAGGAATAGGATATTATGAAAAATTTTGTGCCACTAAATCTGACAACTTTGATGAAATAGACAAATTCCTAGAGCACAGCTTTCTCAGACACCCACAAAAAATTAAAAATGTAAATATGCCTATTTCTATTAAATAAACTGAATCTGCTATTAAAAAAACATCCCACAGAGAAAACTCCAGGCCCAGATGGCCTCACAGGTAAATTACCCCAAACATTTAAGAAAGAAATGAAACATTTAAGAAAGAAATGAAGAGATTTTATACAATCTCTTCCAGAGTATAGAAAAAGAGGTAATACTTTCTAAATCATTTTTGTGAGACCAGCATATCCTTGATACCTTCTTACTCTGAAGATCTATGTAATAAATGTTGGATGTATGATAGTTAATAATTTATTAAGAACTCACTATAATATGCCAGGAACCACTCAGTGCCACTTCAGGAGGCACTGCCCGTCTTTTTTGCTACCCTAATAGTTAGGACACTTTTATTAATATTGAATAAAATTTTCCTTTGAGTAGCTTCCTTCCATCAGTTCTGTTTCTATCCTAAATGTGTGACTTTTGGATGAGGTGGTTTAAATTGGGCACATTTTAACGCAGTTAAAAAAAATGAATTATCTGCCCTTTTGGGGGAGGAGGATCAAGTAACGTGCAAAACAGACTACAGACATCCTTACTCCTTCTCCAGACTTTACATTATCACCAACCCCCAACTCCTAGAGTGTCAAGGTAAGGTAAGAGAAAGGCTCACAGTGTGTCTGTTGTACACTTTCCTTGAGAAAGATGCAGTGGAACAAAGAAAGTAAAGAAAGAGCTTTCCAAATAATGATGGAGACTCTTGGCTGTGTTGTATTTTATACTTTACAAAGTGTTTTGATGTCTCCTTTGTTATTTATAAGAATCCTGTGACAGAAGCAGGGCACTTATTATTCTTAGTTTTACATGGAAAGAAATTGAACCCAGGATATTGGCCCAAAGTCACATAAGTAATGAGTGATAAGGTGGGTTTTAAACCTAATGCCTTTTGACCCCTAATCCTATCCACTAAACCTATCCACTATAGCACATAGCCCTCAAATGCTGCAGTAATGAAAGTAATGCATTTGGGGATGCTTTAACTATCCAGCGTTATTCAATCTGGAAAGATAAAGGTTAAAGAGGGATAGATTGAGAGAAGGCAAAGAAAAATTATTCTCTCTTGCTGACAGCATGGATAATAGCCACTTTCTGCATGTGTCCTTCATGTAGGCAAGACACAGGCTACCTTATACATCAAAGAGAAAGCACATAAGGACCCTTAGCCTCCAAGACATCTTTCCCAGCAGCCTGAAATGTGTTCCCTTAGCATGATGGCATTGAAGAGCATCATCTTCCTTGCCGGCTAATATTCCTTCTACAATTCTGCCTTCTTGGATCATCCTCTACTTAGTCACAGAAACTAGATTAGATTTTCTTCAACCACTTTCTCTCCCTCACCCTTTACACTAAACATTCAACAATTATCAATTCTAATTAAGTCATTCATTCAACCAATAAAGGTTTAAGAGCCAGCCATGTGCCAAGCCCACCTGATATCCTTCTTGACATACCACATTGCATAATAATTTGTACTTGAGCATTTCTCTCGGTAGACTCAAAGACACTCCTGGGCAGACGCATATCTTATACATCTCTGCTTGCCCGGAACCTAGCACAACCCACAGCACATAACCAGCCATCAGTAAATATCTGAAGGGAAAGGAGTGAACTCCGCTCCCTTCTCCATGCCAGAGCTACTTACTGACCATCTCTTCCTGGACCCCTGCCATTGCCTCCAGGCTTTCCCCTCCTCCCATCATACTACTGCCTGCCCTAAAAGGATGTCTGTAAAACACAGATTTGAGTTCTGTGAATGTCTTACCTCTGCTGAAAAAATCTTTAAGTCCTTTAGCGTTGTCCCCGTCCAGGCCACCTCCCCCTTGGCGGTGGCACAAGCACCCTCTACAAGAGATCTGGCTGTACACTTCAGCCCTGACCTCCTGGCCGCCTTACCCAACCTGCCACTCCCTTTGCCTGTCCCAAAGGCAGGTCTGGTCCTGTCTCACTGCCTGCTGCTTTGAATGGTGGGCCTCCTTGTGCTGTGGCTCTGGGCCTGGGCCTGCCTTCACATCCTGGAAGCACTCTATGGATGCTCTCCATCTCCGCCCCACATCTGGGGGTGGGCTCTGACTGCCACAGCTCCGCACCAGGCCCAGGCTCTAGATGCCCACTTGCCCAGCAGGACAATGCGGTAAGAATAGCATGTTAGACTCACAATAATCTAGTCACAGTTCAGCCTCCTCCCTGTGACCTCAGAAAACCTATATTTCAGCCACCTGAGAATATTTACCACTTCCTCAATGTGTTACATTCACATATGCTTTAACATATGCTCTTCCTGTTGCCTTAAATGGCTCATCTCCTCCTCCCCACATGCAGCCACCTTTCATCTGCCTCATCTGCCTGTGGAACTCCTATTCATCCATCAAGGCCCAGCTCAGACTTCATCTTCTCTCTCCCTGAGCCCCAGTCAGAATTAAACGTGGTTTTGCTGGTTATACTTCTACTCTAACACCAATCTCATTTTACTCTGACGTTTGCATATGTCCGTCTCTGCCTCAGATCAGGAGCTCCAAGAAGATGGGGACCTTGTCCTTTCTGTTTTATATACCTAAAGACTAGCTCCGTGAATTAAAAGCAGGAACTGTGCCATCACTGAATGAATGAAGCTCGTAGGTATTTACAAATTATCTTTTAATAAACTTATAAATGTTTTAGAGGTAGCTTCTATTTGCTACACGCTTGAACACCAATACCCACTATTTCTGCCGTCATCCACATGAGGGTATACACTGATTCACTGATTCATTCATTTCTGAATCCTTAATATTGCAACACAGTGGGCTAGATGCTGGGGATTTGAAGTAAGTAAAACATAGACCCTGCCTTCAAGGAGCTCAGATTCTCCTGGAGTCAATTGTAAAACAATGCGAAGGTACATTAATAGACATATGCTTAGAATAACACATTTCAAAGAAACATATTCTTTTAAAACAATATGAAGTTCTCGTGCTTGTGATAAATGTTACTTAGTGGCTGGTAACACTGTAGAAATTTGGAACTGGTTCCGTCACCAGCCATTTCATTGTCTGGTTGACTTTGCTTGACACCAAGATCATCAGGCAAGCTTTTAGTAAAGTTTCTTTAAAGCTGAAAATGTGAGTTTCCACCTGAAAGAAATGATGACTCCTTTTCCAAAGACAGAGATAATTGTTAGCAATTTCAGAAGGTGAACTAGGAAAGAATTAATTCGCACATGGTTCTCATCTGTCCGATGGAGATGGAAGGTTTATATAGGCTTGACTAGTCCCCATGGCAACAGCCTTTCTCCTGGGTTACCATAGGAATGGCGAAGGCCTTTCTAAACCTCCATTAGCAGTGCCTAGGCTGGCAGCAGTCAGAAACGTCCGCTGAGGAAGACACAGCAAAGCGTCAGCGAGGGCGTCGGGGAATTAATTTCAGCCTAGAGTAGCTGCAGGTCTGTTTAGCCCCACCTCTGCTGCTATGAAGACTAGATCACACTCTAAGCGGTCCGACGCCTTGAACGCTTCACATGAAGGGGGTTTCACAATCTAGCCACTCACTTCAAAAGATATGACTCAATTTCAAAAGATTTTGAGAGACTAGGAAAAAGTCTGTTGTGACAAAGCCTCACACAGGAGAGGTATATGCTTTTTTATTTCCAGGACAGGGC
This sequence comes from Equus quagga, assembly GCF_021613505.1. NCBI lineage: Eukaryota > Metazoa > Chordata > Mammalia > Perissodactyla > Equidae > Equus > Equus quagga. The sequence continues at coordinate 64,192,481 of NC_060267.1, forward strand.
ATTTTATAAAGCCATATTAATAATTAATACAGTGATGGGTGGTGTGATGGTTACACAACAATGTGAATGTTCTTAATATTACTGAACTGAACACTTACAAACTGTTACGATGCTAAATTTTATGTTATATGTATTTTACCACGATTAAAAATTTTAAAAACTAATACAGTTATAATTATAATACTACCATTATTGAGCATCTTCTATATCTCAGGCACTTCCGATGTCCTATGTCCCATCATCCCACAGGTCTCTGAGTAATTATTCCTACACTGAAGATTATTATTATCCCCACATTGCAGATGAGGAAACTGAGGCTGAGAGAAATACAGTAAGTTGCTCCAGGGTGCACAGCTAGGACGTGGTGGGGACAGCAGTCAAGCCCAGGGCTCTCTGACTCTGGAGTCTTGGCCCTTAACCACACAATGTCAACAACAACAAAAAACTCTCTTAAAAAGTTGCATTGTGTAAAGATTAATAACTCCTGGCACTTTCAAACATCAATCTGTGTAAAAAAAGCCAACCACTAAAATTTATAGGAAAGTTGCATATAGGGAGAAATTGTTTAGTAAATAAACTGAAAAATGGTAGGTAATTTTAGGCACTGGAAAACCCTTTCTCATTGGGGCAAAGTAAATTACCAGGTTTCATTCTAGAAAATGTGAAACGCATGTGGTTGTAGAAATCTCCTCTTTGGGCTTTGGTCAAACTGTAAGGAAGAAATATTAAAAAAGGGAACTCTGGAGAGAAGGAATTCTGAAAACCCTAGGGGATTTCTTTAGTAGCAAGAAGGAAGCCAACATTAGGAATTGGTTCTTTAAAAATAAGCCTTTGGGGGGACCAGCCTGGTGGCATAGTGGTTAAAGTCGTGCGCTCTGTCTTGGCAGCCTGGAATTCACAGGTTCAGATCCTGGGCACAGACCTACACACTGCTTATCAAGCCCTGCTGTGGTGGCATCCTACATATAAAATAGAGGAAGTTTGGCACAGATGTTAGCTCAGGGACAATCCTCCTCACACACACACAAAATAAGCCTTTGGGGCATGCCACCAGAGAAGAGATGTGCCCTCCTTCGAGGTTTCTTCCACATGCCAACCATAGCTGTGAAGGACAGTAACTGGGCTCCTTCTGCCAAGAGCCAAAAATCTAGGTGCCAGCCCCTGAAGCTCTCAACGCTCGTGTGGGTAAATGGGAGAAGGAATTACATTTTTTTCTCTTCAAAGACATGAGTGGAAAAGAGGATACGAATTAGCAAGCAATGAAAATATACCAAATTACATCTACTTTTCTTTATTATTTTGCTTTTGAAGTACAGTTTCTTAAATATCTGGTAGCGTTTCTCTTTGGCTGCTTTGATAATTGTTTGTTTTAAGAAGTAAAATTGAGAGGATATGGGGAGTTGTTTAATGGGTACAGAGTTTCAGTTTTGAAAGATGAAAAAGATCTGGAGATCTGTTGCACAATAATGTGAATGAACTTGACACTACTGAAATGTACACTTCCAAATGGCTAAGGCAGTAAAATTTATCTTACGTGTTTTTTACCACAGTTTTTTTAAAAAAGGTAAAACTGATGACATCTGTCTTAGTTAGTTCAGGCTTTTGTAACAAAATACCACAGACTGGGGGCTTCAGCAGCAGGCATTTCTTTCTCATAGTCCTGAAAGCTAGGGATTCCAAGATCAGGTGCTGGGAAAAATCCCTTCCTGAGGGACCCGTCTTCCTGGCTGGTGGGTGGCCATCTTCTGGCTGTGTCCTCACAAGGCAGAGAGAGCGAGCTCTGGTCTCTTCCTCTTCTTAGAAGGATACTAATCCCATCACGGGGGCCCCACTCTCTTGAACTCACTAAATCTAGTTGCCTCTTGTAGTTGGCATCGAGGAAGAGAGAGCTCTGGGCACCCTCATCCCCTTAACAGACAAAACCCAGGACTCTCTTTCTTGGCTCTCATGTCGCCCTCACTTCCAGTCCTGCTTCTGCCTCACTGCCTGCCCTCTCGCTCTGCCTTACCCATCACAGTGATAATAGACATGACTTCGTTGAACTTTACCCTTAGCTCTTCTCTGGGTCCTCATGTTGAACTTGCCCTCAGGTTAGATAGACTTCTGACCACTCTGAGCTGCCATGCGGGCCCAGGCCTCTGAATCCTACCCCACCATGAGGGCCCACCCTAGCCCACTTCAGAAGTGGGATGTATTACACATGAAGCCAAAGGCATTATCAATACACTGGACACAAAATTATAAAGCAGCAAGCTACATTTTATCAAGAATAACTTTAAAACTTTGCTCTTTTATTCACTAAATTGATTGTTTCAATCTACAATTCAAGAAGATGTGGCTTGATGGCAGTTCATATGATATAGACTTCAGGCTTTTATTGACCATTTCTGACAATATTAACTGTCAATATTAACCAACAGTGTAATAAGGTCACTCAGATTACCAATGTTATGTTTGGCTACATCAGAAAGTCTTCAAACTTTTTTAGTGAAGGGACGAAGAGTAAGCCTTTTAGACTTTGCAGGCCATACAGTCTCGCAGTTACTCAACTCTGTCCTTGTCTCTCAAAAACAGCCAGAGACAATGTGTCAAAGAATGGGTGTGGCCATTCTTTAGTTACACAAACCGGGTCAGTCTGCTACAAAATACAGAGCCAAGATCAAGGAGTTGTTATTCTCACTGCACCCTGTAGGCATCAAGCCCACTCTTGAGTTTATCTCTGGGCTCTAAAAGTTTAATTGGTCAGAGACAAAAGAATAGAGACATTCCTATTGGTCAATATTGGTTTCTTAATCCATCAATCTATTGGTCGGTATTGGTTTATTAATCCATCATTCCCAAGCACAGTTTTTCAAGTCAGCTAAGAATCTACCTAGAAGCACCACTGACATTCTACTTGAACTTCTCCATCTGGGCCCCAAGGAGAGCATGGCTGTCCTCGTCAGAGCCTTGCTGGAATCAGACCACCCAAGCCTACCACAGCCCTCTGCCAATCAAAGAAGTAAGAGAGGTGACTGTGTGGCATATTGGTCCTTAGCAAACTCGTGTAGCTTCTGAGGACCGTCAGTTCCGTTAGAGTGCTTACCAGGGGATCTTTTAATAGACTGTCCTAGCTTCTTAGCTGCAAGATGGCAAATCTATGGGCAGAAGTCACAAACTGGTGGCCTGTTGGCCCTATCCATCTACAGACTTCTTCAATTCAGCCTGTACAATATCTTTTTGTGTTTAAATAGTTATCGCTATTTGAAAATTTAAAAAATTTAACTTAAAGATGTTGAAGCTCTAGCAATTCTGGGCATGGCGACAACCAGCTGGGGCTCAGTAACACCTGTGTCTTTAAGAGAGAGCCGGCCCTTTCCAGCTCAGTAGGCTCTCCAGCCACCCTGCTTGACTCTTACTTATTTTCTGGTCTTCATAAACATTTAAGTTGACAATCCCTCCACATAACCCACTTTTCCCCTTTTAGAAAATCATGATACGCTTAGCCGATTCCAGTCTTCTGACACATCCCCCATTTTTCACAGCTCCTCCGAGATAAGCAAAGTGGCCCAGTAATCTCATTTGCAAGGTCTCGCGGTTCCCCAGCATAGTGTTCCTGGGCAGGAGGCTTGAACTCTGTGCCCACTCACAGCCTCTTCAGCAGTTTGACCTTCGATGGTTGTTTGTTCTCCCCTTTCCATTCATAAGGTCATTCTCCTTGGCAAAGCAGACGAAGGCCAGGAGTTTTGGAACGGCTTTGAAAGCATTTCTCCAAGGCATTTGCTTTTGCCTTTTTTACACTTCAGCTTGCTCCAAACAGACGTTGTGTCTTTTATGATGTCCTGGGCATTGTCCCCAAGTCACAGTCATTTGCACAAATCTTTTTGCTTTTCTGACGTCATTTGCACAAAGCTTCATCATCCTTGATATTCATTCTTTGGTTTTTCTGGTCATGTCCTTTGAAGATCTGGGCTCACATAGAGTTCCCTGTGAAGCCAGAGAATTCCTTCCATTTAGAGACCCTTCTGGTGCTTCCTCTTCAGGATTGTATGCAATTTCGTGGACAAAATGTCCACACACGGACCTTCCTAACCATCGTAAGACATCTACCACTTTAGAATTTCAAGCTAGCTGAATGTTTTCTCTGGTTTGTTTTTCCTCCTGGCTAACACAAGCTCTTTCTCTCAGGTTTGTCTTTTCTGATCACAGTTACAGGAGAGGGTCTCATCACTTCAGCCACCTGCTGGGAGAAAAAAACTACGGGGCCAAGGAAAGATTTATTAGAAGCTGGGCAGAATCGGAGATTGCTTAGGTCTGACACCCTCTGGTTTTTAGCTTTATCCTTTGAATTATATGGGAGTTGAGAAGCCTCCAGGGGAAAGAACTTAAACAGATATTTGTGGCATGTCGGAGCAACTGGTGAGGTAGGGGCTCGGAAAGTAAATTGCAAGAGGACTTGCAGGATCTCTTGGAGATAATTGACTACAAAAGAAGAGAAGCCTTGCATGACTAGTCAGACAGAGATGAAGGTTGAGGGTCTGTAGAGAGAGGTTCCAAGGACCAAGATGGGGAACTTTTACTTGAACTTACTCTGACCTCTCTATCTGGGCAGACATGGGTGGCCTGGAAAGAAGGGAGCAGTGAGCGAACGAAAAGAGCTTTCTGCCAAAATTGGTTATGGGCTCCTCTAAGAGATGGGTCATGGAGGAGGAAAGGACCAGTCAGCCAGAATAGCAGTGGGCATCAAGTGATGGTATAAACGCAAGACGGGGACCATCAAGATACAAGAGCTAAATGCCTTGCTTCTTATCAGACCTACAAACTGCGTCAGGGACCTATTTCTTCCATCTGGCTGGATGTTCTTCAGGAGGCCCTTATGTCAATAATAACTTCTTTACTTTTACACTTCTGCTTTTCTCAAGATTAGACTTATGGCTCAACATGTCTCTATTCAAGTATTTGTTCTGTGATATGTGTCACTACCATACCTCTTCCTCTGAAAACGTGCTCCTTTCTAATAAGGTGAACACCTCCATTGACATATTTAGGTATGAGGCTGCTCCCACCAAGTCTTGAGACCCCTAAAGCTATACATCCCTTCTTGTATTAAAATATCAAAAGTATTCTATTTCACAGTACTAATAAATCTTTCCAACCCCTTGCCCAGTTTTCACCTCTCATTTCCTGCACTTCTTCCCTTCAGTCTTATGCTTCTGGGTGAGTAGTATCCAGAAACCATAGTATCTACAATTTTATCTGAACAGTCACTGAGGACACCCTGAGCTTGCCAGTCCTCATGTGATGATTGTTACTAATAATGGTGACGTCAGTTACCACTTCCTAGGTAGCTAGTATGTGCTGTTTATACGTATGATCTCTTATTTTTGCACAGGATATTTTCATCTCCACTTTATAGATTTAAAAAATGGAGACTCTGGAGCCTAAATAACTTGCTCAAAGTTCCAAAGTTGTCAAGTGGATGGGCTTAACAGAGTCCAGATGACATCCTCAAAAGAGATGACTGAAGAAAGTTTAATGAAAGGATTATTTTAAGGTGTGGGCAGAGTTATAGAAAACCTGCAAGGGATGATAAAGTAACCTATGGACAGAAATAGCAGAAAGTTTTTGCTATCCTTGGGCATGAAGGGGCAAGAAGGGCCTAGAACCTGGAGAGAAAGCTGTAGGAGAGGGCCACCTGTCAGGAACAGCTGTGGCCCAACTGCAGCGCAGCAGAGAGGGAGCTGGGAAAATAACTATCCTGGCCTCGCTTCCCACGCTCTGATTACCTGCCAGTACCTCCCATGGGCTAAAGCCAACAGGAGGCAAGAGAGCAAATCTTAGGTCAACCCCCAGCACTCAGAACAAGATGAAGAAGGGTGGAAAGTGGGTCTGGAGGGAAACGGAGAACATCCGTCAGAGCTGAGATTTGAACCGTGGTTTGTCTGACAAAGCCCTTGCTGTTTTCAAAATGCTATGATACCTTTATCTCAAACTGAGAGCTCGTAATTTCAGTTTCTAACACCTTGATCTCCAAATCCAAATTCCATTCTCAGACACATGTCTTAGGCAGTCACTCACTTCCCAGATAGCCCTGTTTATTCCAAACTGTTCTTCCAAATAATGAGCTAAGGAAGTGGAGAAGGAAGCCATCCTGGCACCCATAAGTGCTACAGCGTCCTACTCAGCACAGAAAAATCCCTGGAGATACTGATAACATTTGCCTACACGACTGATTCAGTAAGAGCAGGCTGTCTTAGCAGACTGGCAGGGCCCAGACACGTGCTTCAGGAAGTCAGTCCTGATTGGATGACTAGCCCAACCCATGGTCCCTTCAGATGCTTTACTCCTTGATTTTCTCTTTGCCTTTCTTCTCTACCCCATCAACCTCTTTCTTAAGGAGGAGTACCAAGAGGCATTCATCAAGCACTTTCATATTCTCCTCAATCAGGGAAATCTGTTAAAATGCCAGTGACCACTGGTTACTGATTTACTGCATAACCAACATGCCCTCATCCATGGTGGGTACCTTCCATGAGCTTCCCAAAGATCAAGAAACAGTCATTGTACTGGTCAGTTCCCAAGACAGGAATTGGGCGACTTTTTCAAGAAGGCAATATCACTGCTTTTAAAAGTGATGCGAAGTAAACATAATTATGTATGCAGAAAATCCTAAGAAATCTACAAAAAACTTCTAGAAGTAGTAAGTGAATTTAGCAAGGTGACAGGGTACAAAATAAACATATAAATTCAATTGTATTTTTATAGATATCAGTGAAAAACTAGAACTCAAACAATACCAATTACAGTAACTGAAGAAAAGAGACCCTTAAATACATTTAACACATATATGCAAAACCTGTACAGTGAAAACTACAAAATGTTGCTGTAACAAATTGAGAAGACCTAAACAAATTGAGAGATAAACGTATGTTCATGAATTGCAAGGTATCAGTTCTCTCCAGATTGATTTATAGATTCAGTGTCCCCCCCATCAAAACCCTAGCAGTCATTTTTTTGGAGAAATTGACACACTGATTCTAAAATGTATATGGAACTGCAAATGATCTAGATTATCCAAAACAATTTTGAAAAAGAAGCACAAAGCTAGAGGATTTACCTTACCTGACTTCAAGACTCAAAACTATAGTAATTCAGACAGTGTGATATTGGTGTAAAGATAGACAAACGGATCAATGGAACAGATTAGATAGTTCACACACAGATTTTCAACAAAGGTGCCAAGGTAATCCAGTGGGGAAAGGACAGTCCTCAACACATGTTGCAGGAAAGACTGGATATCAAATGGGAAAAGATGGACCTCAACCCTTACCTCACCTCATACCAAAAACTAACCTGAAATAGATCCTAGGACAAAACATAAAACCGAAACTACCAAACTCCTGGAGGAAAACATAAGAGAAAATCTTAGAGACCTTAAAGTAGGCAAAGATTTTTTACTCAGGACACAAAAGGTGTGAAACATAAAATAAAAAACGGATCAATTTAACAGCAACAGTCCAGGCGTTTAGGCCAGTGTGGCACATGGAAGAGTCTCTTTCTCTCTGCTTATCTTTGCCCTTGGGTTAACCAGCAAGTTGGATTGACCCTTGACTGAAGCTCTTGCGTTCTAAACGGGGAGGAAAGTGCTCCAGCCTGGCTGCCAACGTTCTCTGCGTTGGATTGGGTCTCAACCCCAGCTAACAATAAAATGTGAATTTGCCTTTGTTCTGTGTAAACATATATCTTTGTAAATACATAATAAGGAAAAGAAGAGACTGAGCATGACAGAATTTATGTTTTCCTGGGTCCTAGACCAAAGTAATATCTAATGCTGTCAACGCTCCATGATGAGCACAGGCTTCTTGTACTGTTGCCGTGCTTTGTCCCATTCCATGTTTAAGAACCAGTGTCCCCCAAATGTTAAATTAGAATCCTTAAACTTAATTAATTGGAGGTCTCATTTTCTGGCCCTGTCCTGGAGAAGAAAAACTCTTCCTAAGAAGACATTTCTCCCATAACCCGCACTGCCACCTGTGGAATACAGTATTCCAGGGTTGCTGTGGATATTGTCCCCATTACTGGACCTCCAGTCCCACTAGAGGAACCAGCCCTGGCTTAACTGAGGACATGGACATTAACAAAGGTGTGCCTCTGCTTAGAGGACTCAGAAATGTTTTCACTGCATGAAATTCCCATTAAGTGCCCAAATCCCCGTTTTCAGGATCAGGACAATGAGATGCGCCATAGAAACCTAAAAGATAAAAGCAGCTGAGGCTGAAGACGTCCTTCAAAGGAAGAGCACGTATCAGTGGTCTCACAGCTATGAAGCCATTGACCCTACCCCTGGCTTCGTCTCTTGCTAGCCCTGGACCTGTGGACTTGAGTCTTCATTCTTCTGCATGAACTCAGCAATTTCCGAATTTTAGTCATGCTGAAACCTCCCCTCAGCACCTTAGGATTCTGGTAACGTCTTGAGCAGCAGAGCCATTCCTTGGGATGTAGTCCCAGCTGACCTGCTCCGCCCACACGGTGGTCGCTGTTTGCTCTCTAATAAAAGCGCAGAACTGAGGAAGCTCCTGAGGCTTTGCTGCAGCTCTGTCTCAGACTCTTCAGTTCAGCTCTCCTCTGGTCTCTGGAGACACAAGGTGGCCCTGACTTCCAGAAAATTACGCTCTGGTTAGGGAGAAACTGGAGCAAGTCTCATAATTTTTTGAGTGAAGACCTGCCCTGTTTACATGTTCCCCGTTTAATAGGAAAATGCAAACTACATGCGCCATAAATTCACATACATTCAGCACCCAAGGAACATTGCGTTTGTGCAACGTCTTCCAGTAGAGGCTGCATTCATGAGATCCTGAGTCTGAAAACAAAGTACAAAACAATTAATTAACTAACGAATTAGCAGAAACCTTACTTGAGTTCTAGATTTAAACCAAAAACATAATTACTTAAGCAGCACACTATTTTGATCTTCTTTATACGGTAGTCCCTGTTATCCAGGGGATAAATTCCAAGACCCCTAGTGGACGCCTGAAACCACGACAGAACCGAACCCTGTATGTGCTATGTTTTTCCCCTCTGTCTACATACTTATGATAAAGTTGAATTTATAAATTAGGTACAGTAAGAGATTAACAACAATAACTAATAATAAAATAGAACAATTGCAACAACTGTCATAAACGTTACTGTAGATCTTAGCAACCTCAGCATATGATTTTTTTTCTTGCCTTATTAGTGGAGAACTTTCACCTTTCCACTTAAAGGAAGCACTTCACGGCTTCTCTTTGGCGTATCCGAATTTCCAGCGTCACTCCTCTTGCACTTTGGAGCCATTATTAAGTAAACTAAGGGTGACTGGAACACAAGCACTGAGATACCACGACAGTGGATCTGATAACTGAGACGGCTGCTAAGTGACTAACGGGCAGGTAGTGTCTACAGCCTTTATCTGCTCGACAAAGGGATGATTCGAGTCCCAGGTGGGACGGAGCAGGACCACTCAAGATTCCATCACTCTGCTTGGAACAGCAAACAATTTAAAACTTATAAATTGCTTCTTTCTGGAATTTTTCATTTAATATTTTCAGACTGCTGTTGACAAGGATAACTGAAACCGTGGGAAGCAAAACCGCAGATAATGAGGGATGACGGTATATCATTAAAGATTACGGTATTGCAGCTACTTCTTTATGTGTTTGCTCAGTTTTCACTTAAACAAAATAGCCCCTTCACCCAGACCTCTGGGCCACTCTTCCAGCCAGAAAGGACTCTCTACTTAACAGGCCTCAGAGATGGCATTCAAACGGGCCCTCCACCTGTTCCCAGAGCCTTGTTGGGCTGTACCATCAGCAATTCCACAGAGAAAGGATTTATAAGTACCCCATCTTCAATACAAAATCTAAGTCCTATAGCTGGTAAGTTGCAGATTTAACTCATGCTTAGCTTTCTGCCGTCCTCCTCCTCATGCCCCTCCCCCAACCTCCCTTGTCTCATTTGTGTACATGTCAATCTCCCCACCGGCTCCTAGCCTCATTGGAAAACTGTATGTCTCTTTCATCTTGAGGAGACTTCCAGCGCTGTCTAGTTCAAAGCTTTGCACACAATAAATCCAAATACACATTTTAAAATAAATTGATGGAGCCAGCCCTGATGGCCCAGTGGTTAAAGCTCAGCATTCTCACTTGGGACCCGGGTTCGTTTCCTGGTCTTGGAGCCACACCACCCGTCTGTCAGTTGCCATGCTGTGGCGGTAGCTCACATAGGAGAACCAGAAAGACTTACAACAAGGATATACATCCATGCACTGGGGCTTTGGGGAGGGATAAAAAAGAGGAAGACTGGCAACAGATGTTAGCTCAGGGTAACTCTTTCCCTGTAAAAAATAATAATAGTAAAATAAATTGATGAATACAGTAAAGCCACTTTCACAAAAATATATCCTTGGGAGCTGGATATGACCAGTAAGGGCAGCGGGCTCTTACTCCCTTGTCTGGAGTTTGGATGGATGTGAAATGCGAAGTGGTCAACAGAGAAGTGGGGTTACAAAAGGCACTGTTGCCAAAAATTGGAAAGTTGCTAATGCGGGCCCAATCTTTCTCAGAGGCACTACTGGGAACTTGGGGACTACAGACCATTAAGCCTCATCTCAGTATCAGGACAACAGATGGAGAGTTTAAAGAAGGACAGAATAGTACAACACAGATAAGGTGGATGCGACACGAGGTCTCAGCTTGGCTTTCCCTGGGGAGGCTGAGCCTCTGCAGCCAGGCTGAGCTCTTTGATAAGCAGAGTCAAGGAACAGACTGTTCAACATGGTTGTACTAGGGTCAAATTTGCTCATGTTTTCAGCCAGTTTGGGTGGGGAGTAAAACACAGACTATCTAGGAAGAAAAAATAGGGGAGTTTGCATGGGATCTTGCCTGGATTCAAACATCTTTCCAGCAGCAAGCAAATGTAATTAACCTGAGCAGAACGCCATGGACTGGGAATTCCTAAGGAGTCACTTAATGGCAGAGATGCATGCCAGCCAGGTTTGCTATGGAGGGTGTTTCTGTTGGTGAATCCTACATCCCAACTGATCGCATCTTTAAAAAATCAGGCATAGATTCTTTTGAAATAGGAACCTATAGTCCAACAAATTATATCAAAATATTGATCATAGGCAGGGTGCTAGATCTAAATGACTATTGGCTCTTTCTACCTTGGTAGCTTACCAGTACCTGAAACATCTGGAGCCAACACTAAATTATAGACCCTCTCAAACCCACTTGCCTACTTATGCTTCCTGTTTCTGAAATAAAGAACACCACTGTCTCCCAGTCCAAAGGCGTGACACACAGGAGCCCTCTGACAACTCCCGCTTGCCAGTTCTATCCCATAGCAGCCTTCTTCTTCAGCCCCCTGACCGCTGCCCTGGGTCAGGTCTCACTGGATGAAGACGGCAACTTCCTAACTGGTTCTCCTGCCCCCTGATACTTCCCTTCATGCTCTCTCCATACACTGCTTCCAGATCCATCTCCCAAAATCACACCTTTGTGTCACACTCCTGCTCAAAACCTTCGCACGTTCCCCATTATCTAAACAAAATCTAAACTTTGTAGCCTGGAATTCAAGAGCTGCAAAATCTGGCCCCAACATATCTTTCCAACCTTTCCTTATTCTCCTGCATTTTCGCTTTTCTTTAAACAAATTTAACTTTAAATAAACAATTTCTACTATTCATTGGATATAGGCCAGGTTCTCCCCCGGCCCCACCTCTCTATGAGATATGTCTTGTGATTGACCCCACGTGACATGATGAAACTGAAGTCTGAACAGATACAATAACCCGCCAAAGGTCATCTGATCAGTAGGTGGCAGAGCCAGGTCACTGCCCCAGATCCCAGGTGCTGGCTTCTGCCTGTCCTCCATGTGACTTCCCCTGTTCGGGGAGCACTGGCACACCCCCGTCTTCCCCATCGAGGGGAAATGTTTATGTTCCTCCTGCCTTATGCTTTTCTAGTTCCTTGAATATTTTTGTTGTACAACCCTGAACTAGGAGTCTTCCCGCTCTAATTTTGCATACAGATTTGCCTTGTTAGAGCAGATCACATTCAGTGAGTACTTGGTCATTTATTTCTAATTCCCATTTATTTGAATTGCGAGTTGCTCTTGCAGAGTGGAAGTGTTTTTCCTCCTCTCTTGCCAAGCAATAGAAAAAGAATTGGATAAGTGACATGTATTCACTTAAGGTAAATCAGGATGGCTTGTGAAATCTAATCTGAATTGTCCCTTCTCCATGGCCTGAGTTTTTATTTTGGTGAGGAAGATTTGCCCTGCGCTAACATCTGTGCCAATCTTCCTCCATTTATATGTGGGTTGCCACCACAACATGACTGACGAGTGGTATAGGTCCATGCCCAGGATCCGAACCTGTGACCCGGGCCACCACAGTGGAGCACACCAAACTTAACCACTATGCTCCATGGCCTGATTTTTACACATAATTGAGAAGTGTGTAAAATGTGCCAGTTGGAAGAGCTGGGGAGAAAGGGTAGTCTGAAGGAACGGAGGAAAGAAGATGCAATGTTTTAAATTCTTTAAATTTCTCTGGAGATTCATGTCCTGCTAATGCAGAAGCTAAATTAGTGCTCTTGTCACAGCTATTAAGTAATATCAGCTGATTATTTTCACAAGTCCAATTCTACTGCCTCTGGGCACATTGACTAGGTTTTTAAAACAGAGATAATTCTCTCACTGAACTTGCAGACTACTACACTGGTATAAAAATGCTTATGTAGATTTTTGAATAAATATGAAGTCTCACTAAATTTGTACAGGATCCATAATGTTGTGATAGATCTCTTTTCCTCTACGTCTTTCTGCATATCCTATGTAATAAAACATTTTCATATTCCTTTGCAGCTTACAAAGATTATTTAGGTTACTTCGTTTGATCTTCAATCTTTCCTTGAAAGGTAAATAGAATCATTATAGATGAGGAAGCATGGCTCAGATGGGGCAGTTGACTTTGTTATGTCACAGGGATAACGCCTGGAAGAGAAAGGACTTGAACCCTGGTTCTTAATTCCAAATCTAAAGCTTTTCTAAGCACCTTCTAGATAGCTGGCACTGGTCTGGGCAAGAGGGACAGAATGTTGAATGAGACCTCAGGAAGCTTACAATGTAGTGGAAGGACAGAGAAGACAGCATAAAGCGATTTGATGGAGGTAACCACAGGGTGTTATGGAAGCTCTGAAGAAAGGTTCATACATCAGACAAGGGACTCGGGGAGGACTGGAGAGCTGAGTCTTAAAGAATGAGCGGGATTCAGCCAGGCAAATGATAGGTAGAAAATGGTGAGGAATTCCAGGCAAAGGAAGAATGTGAGCAAAGGCACCGAGGCCTGCAGGGTTGGGTGGTGTCAGCTGTGGACTCTGTGCAGTTAAGTGTTACTGAAGAAGAAAGGATCAGGCAGGGAGGGCTAACCGATGAGGCTGAAGATATCTGTAGATGTTAGATCATGGAAGCTCTTGTCCGGGAAGAGGCCGGAGATGTTCCTAGAGATACCAGAGAATTATTCTAATGCTTTAAGCATGGGCTTGGCCTGGTCAGAGTTATATTTCATTAGATTGTGCTGAGTATGGTATGAGGATAGACCAGAAGTGAATGGAATGGAAGCAGGGAGCTCTGCATGAAGGCACGGCAGCAATTCAGGAGAAAGAGAGAGGCGAAGCTTGACTTAACTTGGCAGGACTTGACCGTTGATATGATGTGGCTTGCAAAGGAGAAAGGGAAGTTGAGGATGACTTCCAAGATTCAGCCTGGTGCCTAAGCAAGGATGATTGCATTGCAGAATTCATCAGGAGCTGTTTTTGGAGAAAGATGAGCTGGTTTGGGGACATATTATGTTTGAGGGGTCAGCTAGAGCTGTCTAGAAGGTAGTTGAATTCCTAACTCAGGGGAAGTATGGATGAAAGAGAGATAATTTGGGGTTAATGATTTATAGGTGTTACTAGACATCGTGGCGGTGGAAGAGCTCACTTAGGGAGAGTGTGAAATAGTGGGCAACTCCTGTGACTTCCAATATATAAGAGGGAGAGAAGCTTACAAAGACCAGGGATAGAATTTCCAGCTACTATGAAAATCAGAAGGATGAGTATCTCGGATGCAAGAAAATCCAGAGTTTCAAGAAGGAAAAGAATAGTTAATATCAAATACTGGAGGCAGTGACTATAGGCAACTCCTTTGAGGTGTCTGGATAAGCTACTGCCTAGTTAGAGGTGAACGTGGGGTAAAGGCAGTTACATCTTGTCTTGCTTTTTTAGGATGGGAAAAACTTGACCATTTTTATATCCTGAGGAAGAATTTCATAGACGGAAAGAAAGGCGATGACTCATAGAACAAGGTCAGGAGGAGAAAGGAGAATCAAGGATACATGTCCTCTGAGGCTGAGGAAATAGGAGACAATGGATGGTAAGCTGCTGAAAGTTGAGAGACGTCATACCAGAGGGATTAATTTTCTCGGGGAAGTAAGAGACATGATCTTCTAGGAATGTAAGGTGGTGGGAGTTGTATATGGAACTCGGGGAGAGTGGTAAATGTTCAGAGAGTTGCTGAGAAGGAAAAAGTGACCAATCATGGTCTCCAAAGAGAGAAAAGAAGAAATAAAGGCCAGGAGTAGGCCAACTGATGGAGAGAAAATGGAGGGACCACAAGCCTAGAGGAAGCCAAGCCTTGAGGCCACTAGAGAGGAGCTGAAGACTTCAAGGGGACGCTCTTCCAGGAGATGGCCCTTGAGTATGTGACTGAAATTGAGGCAAAGTGATGGTCTTCAGAAATAAGGAGTTCCAGAATTATGAGACCAGGATGTCAGATGATTAAATTCTTGTCATTGAAATCTCCTAGGATGATGATGTCAAGAGTTGAGATGGAGAGAAAGATCATGAATCTGCTGCCAAAGTCTTTAATAAATGAACAACCTGGAGCCTGGTAGATGGCAGTGAGACAAAAGAGATAACGGGTTATATAGCCAAATAGAATGAAACTCCAAATAAATTGTAATTTTAGCTAGGGTGAAAGTGTAACGTCTGTAAACATGAGAGAAGATCCAGGAGAATATAAATCTCTTTCCCAGCTCCACGGTGCTTAGAAAGTGGAAGGATGAGTAGCACCCACTGGGGAAGTCCACGCTGGGCAATCCAGATCTCAGCAAATGAGGAAAGTGAATGGGGAGTGGTCACCATGAAGCAGGGACCAAGGGGAACAGTGGGAGGGGTGGGGAAGCCAATAGTGAGAAGAAGCTTGGATTAATCAAGAAATGAGTGGGAGACCAATGGGAGTAAAGGAGGGTCAGGTGTGGCTTTTCATTCTGTAATAGACAATTGCTGAGAGGCCTGGTTAGAAGATGCCCCCCTACAGCCCACCCCCCTCCCCCAAATGTTCTAGCTGTGGCCCATGTGCTTGTGGGGCCAGAATGGGCCAGGGTCTCAGGCAGCGTCTGCCTGGTGTCGGGAGACCACGGGCGCTGCTGCAGGTTTGCAAACAGATCTCCAGAGCCTTGCCCTTGTCTCCCAATACTCAAAAGAAGTATTCTTAGCTCATCCCACATTAATTTTTTATCCAAGATAAATCTTGCAATTTAAAAAAATCAACTCAATCTTTTTAAATATGCTAAATTAAAATGTGCAAAACAACTATTATCTTCTTCCTCTAAAGAGAAACAGAGAAGACTTTACATCTGTTTTTTCATATTTCATAGGAGAAAAAAATGGAGCAAGTGATGTGATCGAAGCCAAGGTTGTCTATAAAGTGTGAAAGCACTTCCTTTCCTTCCCCAGGAGCCAGGGCTAACACTAAGAGGGGGAGGAAATTAGCATGAAAGTTTTTCTTAAATTACAAGATAGGGGCTGGCCCCGTGGCCGAGTGGTTAAGTTCGCGCACTCCGCTGCAGGCGGCCCGTTGTTTCGTTGGTTCGAATCCTGGGCGCGGACATGGCGCTGCTCATCAAACCACGCTGAGGCGGCGTCCCACATGACACAACTAGAAGGACTCACAACAAAGAATATACAACTATGTACCAGGGGGCTTTGGGGAGAAAAAGGAAAAAAATAAAATCTTAAAAAAAAAAAAAAATTACAAGATAGGTGAAGACCTTACCCAAAGATGATATCTCTGTGTCTCTTGTGAGAGACAATGAATGGCTTTCAAGACCAAGGTTGTTCTCTTTGTTAGGGAAAGAGTTTCTAAGAAGTTCATAGACTGTTGTACTGGAATGAGTGTGGGTGCTGAAAGCAGGCTGACCCAGGAGTTCAGAGTCTGCCGGCTTCGTCCTCACTCTGCTCCTACACATTGTATAACTTTCAGTCTGATCCTGGTTCCCCATTTTCAAAACAATGAAAGCCTAAGCCACAGAGCTGCTGTGAGGAATAAATGAGATGATGATGGACAATTGCTTTGTACGGTGAAAAGCACAAGATGCATGTTTCTCGCTCCTCGGGTGGCCTGGATTGACGCTTCTGCGTCGGCTAACTCTCAGCCAAAGGAGTAACAGTAAGGGCAGAAGTGTGGCGTCAGGGGCAGAACCCAGTGGGGCAGAAACTTCGGGCAAGGAGGGTCCTGAATGCTTCTCAGACTGTGCTGGATGGGGAACCCTTCCTCTCTCCAACTATAACTGCCCCCATTCACACATTTGAAAAATTTTCAGAGTGAGACTAAGAAAACACACCATTGTCAAAATTTTCTTTACAATCCAATCAAGGAATGAGAGAACTTTTTTCCTTAATCATATAATTATATATTTTCCTTAATCATATAAAGACATATAATTCACAGGCCATCAAACCCATTTGTGTCAGAATATGTGCGTACATACATATACGTGTATATGCACACATACATACGTAAATACTATACATATATGTATATCTGTGTATATTTATGTGAATATATTCGATTCCTTGTATTTAATTAAATTATATCCGATTCCTGCTGTCTATCTCCATCTGGATGCCCACCAGTTCCTTAAACTCAAAGCCTAAAGTGGAGAAAGAAACTTAGTGGTTTAAAACAACAATTTGTTGTTTCTCACAACTCTGTGGCTTGGCTGGGTGGCTCCTGTCGCCTGGGATCACTCGTGTGGCTGTGTTCAGCTGGTGGATCTGCCGGGGGGCTTGGCTCCAACGGGGCTGGGAACTGGAGTATGCTGCTTCCCCCCACAGGGCCTCGGGCTTTCTCATGGCGTGAGGGTCTCAAGACACTCTTCTGCGAAGAAGGATTGCAAGAGTGTGAAACGGAAGCCACAAAGCTTCTTAAAGCCTAGACTCGGAAGCCACGGGGTGTCACTTCAGCTGCATTCTGCAGGTCAAAGCAAGTCACAGGGCCAGCACAGGTGAGAGAGAGAGGAAGCCGACTCCGCCTGCTGAGAGGAGACTCGTGGCAAAAGGCACGAAGGATGGGAGATCTTGCTGCAGCCATCGGTGGAAATAATCTGCCACTTCTGACTTCAGTCTTTCTCCTTCCTTCCTTCCAGTTCATTAAATTTATAATTACTAAGCACCTGCTATGAGCCAAGCCCTGTTCTAGGTGCCAGGGACACTCTCACGAATGAGACAGATAAGACCCCTACCCGCGTGGAACTTCAATTGTAGCGGAAGTAAGCGAATAGAGGAATGAGCTCATTTTGGCCAGAGAGAAAGAATGAGGTGAATAAAGCCCGGAGGTGGAGATGAGCAGGGCAGAGAGACCACGTTAGACTGGGTGCTCAAAGAAGCCTCCTGAAAGAGGTGACATCTGAGCTGAAATTGGGCGCAGACACACACAAATGCCAAAGCCATGAGGCAGGAGCAGATCTGGGCATGGCTGCCGCAGAGTGAGCTGGAGGAGAATGGCAGACAAAACTGTGCCTCAACCTTTCAAGCTAGAAATGTCAGTGTCCTTCTCAGCTCCTCCCTCTCTCCCATCCATGATCCCCTGGGGCCCAAGTCCAGCTGATTCTTCTAGAACCTCTCAGACCAGTCTCTTCCTGTCCATCTCTACTGCCACTCTTCTTGATCTCTCTCACCTGGACCCTGGATTCACTCTCCTGCCTGCCTCTGCTTTCTCCCCACTTGAATCCAGTCTTCCAAAAGCTGCCTGAATGATCTCTTGAAGAAACAGCTCAGAATCCCTCAGCGGCTCCCTGCGGCCATTGGAGAGAATCCAACCTCTTAGCTTCTCTTTGGAAACCTACATAATCTGGGCCCCCATCCACTTTTTGAGCCGATCTCCCCTCTGAGTCTAGACCCTATTGGGAGAGGGCCGTTCTTCTAAGGTTGCATCGTTGCTCCTCTCCTAAAAGGCGAGTGAAGTGAGAGCTGAAGCCCCGATCTGCCCGCATCTTTGAACGTGCCTTAGGAAAGCAGCTGTCTCCAGAGCCAGCTCCTCTAGATGGCGGAACATTGGACCAGAAAGGAATCAAAGTGAAGAGGGAGGAGCGGAAAGGTAGGTCCAGTGCTGGGCGAAAGGATCGGGTGAAGTCTGAACTTGAAGCGAGCAGCTAGCTCTTGGGGACAAGTAAAGCATACGAAGAGCGGGATGAAGGAAAGATCCAGAGTCATTTACAGAATGTGGGATGGTAATTCATAAATAATTCATAATTCACAGAAGGCCAGAGCCAGAAACTGCCTTGGAGGTCAAGTCCCACCCCTTAGCACACAGAGGAGGGTAATCAAACAACCCAGAGAGGGGAAGCGCCTTGCTCAAGGTCACACAGCAAGTCCATAAGGAGATTCGGTCTGGCCCTCAGGTCTCCAGACTCCCAAGCCACGCTGCCTCACATCACTTCCCACTAATCCATCCTTCCACCCCCTCCAGGGTAGAATGACCTTACGGAGTCAGGCCTAGAAACAGGGAGCCTGATGTTGCTTTAGAACGTACTGAAAAGCCAAGGGGAGCAGGGTTTTCTCCAGCCCTCAGGGTTGTACTTTCCCTGGCATACAATGGAGCCTCCTGGGTCCAAAGTGTCTGGGTCAGAGACACAGGCTCCTTATCTTCAGCTGCGCTGATCTGACACATCAAGAAGCTGACAGGAAAACAACCGAGTCCATTTATTTGACTGCCATGATAAGTGAATTGGATCAGCTCTGCAGCTGGGCCAAGGAATTGCTTGGAAAGATGTCATTAGAGTGGCCAAGAGAAAAGAATCAACCCCCGGCAGCCAACCTATTGGCCTCTCACAGCTAAAATTAGCCATGGCATCACAGGCTTTCCAAAGAGGTTTCACATCCATTACATCAAATTCTCCGCCCAATGTGTCTATAAGGTAGGTACTATTTTCACTATTTAAGGATGAGGAAATGAGAAGCAGAGGGCACACTAGAGGTCATATGAGCTCACATGTAGAAGAGTTGGGACTGGGACACAGGTCTTGTGATTCCAAATCCACATGACTAAATTATTCAGCCTTAAAAAGGAATGAAATCCTGACATGGGCTACAACGTGGATGAACCTCGAAGACATTATGCGAAGTGAAAGAAGACAGCCACAAAAGGACAAATACTGTATGGTTCCACTTATGAGTTACCTGGAGTGGTCAGATTCATAGACACAGACAGTAGGATGGTGGTTGCCAGGGGCTGCGAGGATTAAATTATTGTTTAATGGGTTTCGGCTGGGAAGATGAATGAGTCTGGAGATGGATGGTGTTTAAAGTGGTAAATTTTAGGGTATGTATACTTCAGCACAATAAAAAATAAAATTAAAAAATATTTTTTAATTCACATGAATGCAGTGATACATATTTTTAACAATTATATTTCTAAATCCTAGTGTGTAGAGTGTTAGAAACGAAAGGAGCCCTCAGTTTACAGAAGAGGAAACTGAGGCCCAAAGAGGGACCTGGATGAACGTGGGTCAATGAGAAAGCTGGGGACAGAGTGTGTCCCTCCAGCTCTCCGAGTGCTTTCTAGCTTAAGTCACTTCTGCCTTTTTTTTTCAGTTTCCTCCAAAAGAATTTTCTTAGATAAATGTCTGTACCGCGTTCCTATCGCTGCTGTAACAAATTACCACGCTAGGGGTTTAGAAGAAACAACATTGTGATCCTAGGGTTCAGGAGGTTAGAAGCCTGAAAGGAATCTCAATGTGTCAAAATCGAGATGTCTGTGGGGCTGGATTCCTTCTGTAGGTTCCAGGAGGGAATGCATTCCCCTCCCATTGCAGTTTCTAGTGACCACGATTATTCCTTGGCTCGTGGCCATTCCACCATCTTCAAATCTCACTCTGATTCCAGCTATTCTGTCTTCCTCTTCCACACTCGGAGGAAAGTGGTGACTTCGTTAGCACCACCCGCATGATTATGGCCAGTCTTCTTATCTTAAGCCAAGCAGTTTAGCCATCTGACTCCATCTGCTACCTTAATCTTCACTCAGTATACAAACAACACAATCAAAGGTTCTGGGAATTCGGATGTAGACATCTTTAGGAGGCTCTTATTCTGCTTACTCACCTCCGCCTTTTGCCAAACTTCCATGGCTCGTGTCTTAGTCAGCTCAGGCTGCCATAACATGATACCGCAGCCTGGCTGGCTTAACCAACAGAAATGTATTTTCCCACAGTTCCTGGTGAGAACCCTTTTCCTGGCTTGCTGATGGCTGCCTTCTCACTGTGTCCTTACATGATGGAGAGAGAGAGATCTCTTCCTCTTCTTTTTTTTCTTCTTATGCTTTTTGTTTTTTAAAGATTTTTTTTATTTTTTTCTTTTTCTCCCCAAAGCCCCCCAGTACATAGCTGCACACTCTTCGTTGTGGGTCCCCCTAGCCGTAGCATGTGGGACGCTGCCTCAGCGTGGCTTGACGAGCAGTGCCATGTCCGCGCCCAGGACTCGAACCAACCAAACACTGGGCCACCTGCAGCGGAGCGCACAGACCTAACCACTCGGCCACGGGGCCAGCCCCTCTTCCTCTTCTTATAAGGCCACAAATACTATCAGATCAGGGCCCTACCCTTGACTTCATTTAACCTCAATTACCTCCCAGAAGCCCCATCTCCAAATGCAGTCACGTTGGTTGTTAGGGCTTCAACATAAGAATCTGGGGGAGACACAATTCAGACCACAGCAGCTAGCTACCCTATACGAGGCACTTACCACATGCCAGGCTCCATGCTTTTGTGGGAGCGTTCTCTCATCTTTCCAATCCTTCACCGATGGACTGTCCCAGAACTCAGTCTTGGACCTCTTCCTCGCCCAGATCCACTCCCTAAATGGACTGAGGTCAGTTCCACAGCTTTCTCCCAAAGTTACAGCTCCAGCCTGATCGCTCCTCTGAACTCAACATCTCCTTGCTTGGAGAAGTTAAAGCATCTCAGATTTAGTCTATCTAAAGCTAAACTCTTGATTGCTCTCCCCCAAATTGGTCCCTTGTCCAGTCTTCCCCATTTCAGTAAGTGGCAACCTCATTCCGCTTGCTTGGAGTCAGCCTTGACATCTCTCTTTTCATTCTGGCAAATCCATTCGCAGATCCTGTTAGCCCTACTTTAAAATGATTATTTCTCACCTTCTCCCCTGCAACCAGCCCTGTACAAATTATCATCGCCTGTTGGCCGGACTATTGTCACAGCCCCCTGGAGTGGATGATTGACGCGTTAACCAGATCCCTTCAGGTCTGAGGCATTCGTTCCCCCAGCTGCTGGGACTTCTGGCTGCTGGAGGCTCATAGTTGCACCCATCTTTGGGAAAGGGCTTCGAAAAGGAGCTGCCTCACCCAAGGCTGGTCTTCCCCTTAGATGTCCACATGGGTCATCTTCATTTAATCCAGGTTTCTGTTCGAATACCATCTCATTCCAAGGGCCCTCTGATCACTCCCATGCAAAATAATCCCACCTTTATTCTCCAGCTCCCTCACCCTGCTTTCATTTTTCTTCATAGCACATACCAGCCTCTGACACATATTTATTTGTCCATTTATTTATTGTTCTAGCATGTAAGCTCCAAAAGAACAGAGAATGTATGTCTGCATGTGTGTCCAACTGCTCAGCCCCAGCACCCAGAACAGAGGCCGGCGGCACAGGGTATACATTTGTATCCATTTCCTGTTGTGGCTGTGATAAATTACCACAGACTTAGTGGCTTAAACAACACAAATTTATTATCCTGCAGCTCTGGAGGTCAGAAGTTTGAAATGGATCTCACTGGGCTAAAATCAAGGCTAAAATCAGCTATATTCCTTCTGGAGGCTGTAGGGGAAAATACATTTCCCCATTTTTTCCAGTTTTTAGAGGCATCTTGCAAATGACCTCGTTTCTCCATCTTCAACGTCAGCAAGCAGACCATCTTCAAAGCTGTGACTCGCACCCTTCTACTCCTAAGAACCCTTGCGATCACAGTGGGCCCATCCCATTACTCTGGGATAATCTTCCTATTTTAAGGTCAGCTGATTAGCAAACTTAATTGCATCTGCAACCTTAATTCCCTTTGCCTTGTAACCTAACATATTCAAATGTTCTGGGGATTAGGCTATGGATGCCTCTGGGGGGCCATTATGCTGCCAGTCACAATACTCAATAAGTATTTAATAAATAAATGAATGAATAATTATCTAATTTACTCATTCAGCAATCCCTTAAAATCAGTGCTATTATGCTCCCATTTTACAGATGAGGAAAATAAAGTCCAAAAGCTTAAATCACTTGCCCAAGTTCACTCGGCTAATAAATAATGGAGCAGCATTTCAAATACAGACAGACTGACTCAAGTCAGTCTCTGACTGTCCTCTAATTGCTTCATTCCTGTAACTGTCAACTCACAAATATCTCCCCCGCTAGACTCAGAGCTCCAAAGGGCAGAGACTACGGCTTTGCATATTTTCAAACCCAAAGGCCAGCCCAGGACCCAGCAAATAGCAACAACGACAATACCAGTGGGAATTTACTGAGTACTTGACAGGTGCCAAGCACTGTTTTAAACACTTTACCTACACCAAGAAATATTTATTGAGTAAACGTTGAATGGATAAAACCATCTTTTCTCACTAAATCTCAATAGCCGGAATTTTAGCCCTTATACTCAAGTTCTATGCTGAATGTGCCAAGTAAACCATATTAAATTGGAGAGGCTCTAAAATATCAAGAGTAAGTTTATTTCTGTCTTCTGGTCTGAATCCAGAATCCCAACTCATCATCAATCAGTCCGTCTAATGAATGAACATTCTCTTGAATAGATTTATCCATTCTAGATCAAGACTTTGATTTGACAAACTAGAAAATAATGACTACGATGCACAGGGGTCTTCCTACTTTCCTAGGCCTGCTCACATATACATTTATTTTTTAAAATAGCATTGTACATAGGGGAGGGATGTATTATGACTCCCATTTCATAATAGGTAGGCCCAGACTCAGAAAATCTAAATAACTTGCCCAAGGTCACCCAAGGAGTCCAGATTTCCTGCCTTCTAATTCCACGCTTTTCTACCATGTCATGCTGCCACATAGAACATCATATGCCTTTTAGAAAGGAGACTGTCCACGCAGACTGGTGAAGCTCAGCTTCCATGTGGACTGTGGCAGCTCCTTGAGTCTGGTTTGCCCACTCAGATCACTCAGCTCTCCTGATTGTGAGGGTAACAATTTCTCAGTCTGCACAATGAAAGAGAGGTCCTAAGAATTCAAATCACTCCATAAAATCTACCCCCAAAAAAAGAAGAAGGAGGAGAGAGGATAATTGCCTGCAGGATGGTTTTTATGTGTCCTGAAAAAAATATATTTTTACTCAATATAAATTCTGTATACCATGGGATTCAGGGGAAGAATTTGGCAGGTTTGGGAGATTTCTATTCTGTTTTCTCTTTATCCACTTTTCTAAGCATCCTTTCTATTTGCACTGTGCTTTGAAAAGAATGCAAGAGAACTCAGGCTCTGGGACAAAGAGAGAAAGAAGAATCCTAGAGTTACGGAGCCTGGCTAACCCCTTTTCTGGGAAGATCTGTGTGTTCTTTTGTACAACAATGAAGAGGTGGAAAGAAAAGAATTGTCCCCACATTGTCCACCACTAGGCCAGCCAAAAGGACCTCTGACTCGAGGAGCGGAGTGTGCCCCACGGCAGGCTCAGTCCCTTGCTTCTTTGCTGCCAGATGACACTCTCAGAGAATGACTGTCCCTGTAGCAATTGTCCATGATTTTTGGGTCAGCAGCTGCCACAAGAAAAGTATCTAATTCCACTTTCACACACTTGTGGTGTCAGCAACCCAAATACAGAAATCTATTTTGGCCACATTTTAACTTCTCAACTTAAAGGCAACAGCACCAAAAAAGAAGCTCACCTGTCGGACTCAGTGAAGAAAGCTTCCAAGCCACTTCTAGGCTATAATCATGTGGAATTCACCTCATCGAACAGCCTGCAGGGTTTGGTGTTCCAAGAGACTGTGGGGTTTCTGTGTCCAATCCACACTGCACCATCTAGCCAGAGAGAACTTTCTAAAAGCACGGATTTCTTCCCTTCAAGTCTATTTTCCAAATTGTTACTAGAGTGATTTTTCTAAAATAAACACTCATTTATTCCACAAATACATATTCAGTTGCATTAGGAGCCAGGCACTTTTCTGGGCACAGTCAGTGATCAAAGCAGGTGAGTATCTGCGTCTGTCTAGAGAGAGGAGACAATATTATTAATCACATAAACAAACAGGATTATTTCAGATAACTGATTAACAGAAAGATAGGAAAATGGGTCTTAGGATAGAAAGTGACTTGGGTAGGGGGATACTTTAGATGACGAGTCACATTGGAACCAAGGCCTTAGAGACAAGAAGGAAATTGGTTGAGCCAAGATCTAAGCAATCATTCCAGACAAAGGAAGGAGGTCTTGCAGGACGTGTGGTGAGTTAGAGCCTAGCAGTGAGCCGGAAGCCTTCTTCCCTGATTCCGACAGGTGGGCTTCTTTGCCTGTGCTGTTGCCTTTGAGTAGTTTCTACATTCCAGAAGGCAAAAACCAGTATGGCTGTCTGAAGAACACAGAGAAGGCCCAGGAGGCAGGAAGATAACAGGTAGAGGGAAAGTGAGGGGAGTTGAGGCAAGAGAAGTGAGGCAGAAGCTGGGATGGTAGGGGGAGAAAAGGAAATAAATCTGTAGGCTCAAGACCTGTTTAGGAGGTAGAGCTCGCAGTCCTTTCTGCCGGATTTGACATGCGGAAATAGGAAAACATAATCAAGGGTGATGCCGGGTTTTGGGCTTGAGCAACTGAGTGGATGGAGGTGCCATTGCAGTGAGGGCAATGAAGGGAACAAAGCTGGGAAAAAAAAACAAGTGTTCTGCTTTGAATATGTTACAGGTAAAGTGCCTACTAGACATTTAAGTGAAAACGCCAGGTCAATAGCTGGATACACAAATCCAGAGGTAAACAGAAAGTGGGCTAAACATATAAACTTAAGTGTCATTGGAATACATGCCTGCTGCTTGAAGCCAAGGAACTCCTAGGGGGAAGAGCAGAGCCCTCGGGCACCTGATGTCCAGAGGCTTAGCAGTAGAGGAGGGACCAGCAAACGACAGTGAAATCGTGGCCAGTGACGTGTGAGGAGAATAAGGACAGTGCCACACAATGAGCCAGGAGAAGAAAGTGAGTGAGAAGGAGGGAGCAAGTAACAGTGTCAAATGTTGCTAGGCAGTTTAGTAAAAAAAAAGAAGTGACCGGTGGATTCGGCAAAATGGAAGTCACTGATCACCTTGAGAGGAGCGACTTCAGTGGGACGGCTCTCCCCTGCCTGGCTCAGTACTCGCCTGTCCAGCTTCGTTTCCCAGACGCAGGCTGGCAAGTGCTTTCAGGCAAGTGAGCCCTGTGGTGCGGGTCGCAGGGGAAGGAACGTGTGACAGTGCCTCTTGGAGTCAGGGAAGGCTTTACGCACAAGGGGATGTTTGAGCTCGTATTTCAGGATAAAAAGAGTTTGCAGAACAAGGAAAACGTGAGGATGGTGGACACGTGGGAAGATGGTGAAGGATACCAAAGGCAGAGGGAAGAGAGCTACGCAGAGGCACAACTGTGAAAAGAATTGGGATGGTCAGCGGGTGAGTGGTGGCCTCCCAAATGACATGTCCATGTTCTAACACCTAGAACCTGTGACTGTACCTTGTTTGGAAAAGGGGTCTTTGCTGATGTAATTAAGTCAGGGATCTTGAGATGAGTTCATCCTGGATTACTGTGGCAGGCATCCTTGTGAGAGAAAGGCAGACGGAGATTCGAGATGGGAGAGAAGGGAAAGACACAAAGGAGAAAGCCACGTGCAGACGGAGGCAGAGACTGGAGCGGATGCCTACACAGCCGAGGAACACCTGGAGCCACCGGAAGCTAGAAGGGGCAAGGAAGGATTCTCCTCGAGAGCCTTCAGAGGGAGCAGGGCCCTGCCGACCTTGATTTCAGACTTCTGGCCTCCAAGACTGTGACAGAACATATTTCTGTTCTTTCAAGCCACGAAGTTTGTGGTCATTTGTCACAGCAGCCCCAGGAAACTAATACAGATGGCCAGCAGCTCATCCTGGCAGGCGTTCACGATGTTTTGCTGGGTGCACCCCTGAACCCTCCATTCCCCTTTCGAGCAGATGTGGCTCTCAGCCACACTCTTCGTCCTGGGTAGTGGAGAAAGCAGCCCCTGACAGCTAGCCTGGCTTCTTCACGAGGAAAGCCAGACACAATTGTGAGGACACCTGGGTTTCTAAAAGGGGCAAGGCCAAAATATGCTAATGGGAGGGAAAATCCTTTCCCCTATAGGACTCAAAATGGGGTCGACTCATTTTAAAGACAAATCGAAAAGCTCCCTGCAGTCTGGGTGAGGCGCATCTGCCTGTGAGGTGACCACGTAAAGAAATCAGCCACCACCCTCCATGGAGGGAATCTGAACTGGAACTGTGGACTCATAATCACCCAGGGGACAAGAGCCACCCGCACCTGTCACTTTGGGGCCCGCTGAAACCTGAGTGACACTGAAGTTTGTAAAAGCAGAGAGATCTTGGGCAAAGATGGGCAGTGAGGACACCACACTGAGGAACTGAGGAGGCAACTGTGTGAGGAAAGGGGGCTCAGAGAGAGGAACCCACCGGCAGCAGGGCTGACAGCTTTAGGAGGACCCAAGGCCCTTCCTTGCGCGGCCGAAAAGAACAACAGGTAAGCATCCGGATTTTGTATTTTGATACGGCGCATCCGTTCCTAGATCTAGGGAAGAACTTCATATAATGACACCATTGTCCCGCTGATGGATCTGGCGAAGGCTGGCAGGGCAGGGTGGGGAGGGGAACACTGGGAAGGGATTGGCCTTAGTTGCCTCTATTCTCTGGGACGGCAGGGCTGTCCTCCATGGGCATTCCTATGTAAGAGAAGTCACCATGGGCGATGAGAGCCACAAAGACCCTCACCCCAACTAAGCTGGGAGTAAACCCAAGGTACCAAAGTTTTTTAGCCAAGGAGGGCATGATTAGACCTGCTTTTTATAGAGCTCACTCTAAGAGCAGTATGGAAAATGGAGTGCATGGGAAGAAACTGGTAACAGAAGGAGCACGTTCCAGAATGTTTAAATAACAGTCCAAGAGAAAGATGGAGAAGACCAGATGAAGGCAGCGGCAGTGTGGGCAGAAGCACTGACTGAGGAGGGTTCTAACTCGGGAGACTGACCAGAGAGCTGTTCGGCTCACCACGATCTAGACCGAAGGCAACTGTAGAATTCTCTGTCCAATTCCTGGGGTGTTGGGACACCAGGGATCTTCAGGGCTCAGGAGAAATCCCGGACATTTCCACATTTGAGGCTGTCAGTACCTTACAGAAAAAGAAAGAAATGTAAAAACAGGGCCAAATAAACTGTAGTAGCTCTGAAATATTTGCTTTTTAAAATTTTTCGCTTTTAAACCACACGCACAATGCAATGTATATTTGTTTACTCTTCAAAGACGATCATAGAAATTATCAACTTATTTATTATACTATCAGGGCTCTCGTCTCATAAGGAGACACAATTTTCAGCTGCAGGATGAGTCTTCTCCCAGGCTTGGCAGGGCCTGGCTGAGACTGTGCACAACCCCGACTGGAGATGAGATTAAAAGCAGACATTGGGGCTCGTCACGAATGTGAGGTCTGGGCGTGAGGTCCTCTGGATAAACGCTCAGGACTGGCTGGGTATGCTCTGAGAGTTGAACCCTGAGAAACCGTTCAAAGAAATAATCCAAAGGTGCTGGCTGGAAAGAGCCAGAAGCAGAGAGACCAGGCCAAGAGCAAAAGCTAGAAGCCAAAGGGGCAGAGCCCAGAAGCCTTCCCAAGCCCACCAGCTGGCAGTCACATGTGTGGGGACGTCCTCTGAGAGTTTAAGGAGATGGTCTGGAGTTGAATGACTTAGTCCCTCAGTCAACTCGGCAAGAACAAGAACATGTTTCATGGGAACCCAGAGCTTCATCAGGTGGAATCTGATCCCCTCCGAAAGCTCTCTTCTGAGCCCTAAGTCCACCATAGTGGCTTTTCTTGATTAGGATTCTGACCTATATCTTCTTATTCTCTTACTGTCCATCTCTAACAACTGCCACATGTGCTGCGGGGCAGTACACAACAGTGAGAAAAGCGCTGGCTTCAAGGTCCCACAGATCTAGCTTCAAATTCTTGGCACAGCAGTGCGTTATGCTGAGGGTCAGTCTTTCCACCTGTAAGATGGGGATGATGGGACTAACCTCACAGGATTCGCTGTGAAGATGAACAGATAATAGTTGTGAACGTGCCTCGTGATCTCAAAACATCACAGGCACTAGCCCAAAGTGACGTCATCCCTATTGTAACCAGTGTGGGGAACTCCTCCTGGCCCAGACCCAGAGTCAGGGGGTGCAGCCACAACATTATGACTTACAATCTAATGTTCTACGCAGCTGCAGCCTCTCCCCGTGACTCAGTGCCGTGGGACGCCCTTCACCCCAACTTCTCTTTCTCTGCTGCCCATAACTACCTGTCTGACTCCAACGGGCCCTCACATGCCCTAATTTGGGCTTGCTCTTTCCATAGGCCTCGAGCACCATCCTGAGCCCGGGCCCTCAGTGGCGCTGCACCACCACATCTGTCCTACAAGGGCTCTCGCCTGGGCACTAACTGCGAACATACCTGGTCTCTATTGATTGGAGGAGCAGGATGAGGAGGGGAAACACGATGGATCATGCTGACCTTCCAACAAGTACGTCTTCCCCGGCCCCACGGTCAAGGCTTCGTGTTCCATCGTAGTTGTTCTTCAAAGTCCAGCTAACACGTAACCTCCTCCGGATAGCTCCTTCACGTTCCAGATGTTCTGGATTCTGAGTCCCATTTGCCTCCTCTAATGGCCCTGAGCACTCTGGGCCTTACACGACAGTGATGTGAATTCATGTAGATATTTCCCCCAACATACTATGAGCTCTTGGATTTATCTGTTTTCCTTTCAGTGCCGGGCATAGAGTGAAAGCTCAGTAATATTTACTGAGTTTATAACGAATCCCCTCATTAACGTTTTTATTTATCAAACATATCTTTTTCCCCCAACAATCTCAGTGCTTTACAGCAGCGGTCAGAAAACTATGGCCCACCACCCGTTTTTGTAAAGAAAGTTTTATGGGAACACAGCCATGTCTATTTGTTTATTCAGTGTCTATATCTGCTTTCTTGCTACAATGGCAGAGTGGAGAGTTGTGACAGAGACCTTACAGCCCACAAAGCCTAAAATATTTACTGTAAAAAATATTTACAAAAATTTTGGTCAACTCTGTTTTACAGCAAGGCAGTCCAAACTTTCTCATCTGCAGCGCAGGGATAAAGACCAACATCACAGAGTTGTTCTGAAAGTCAAAAAGGATAATGGATGTAAAATTGCTCCGTGCGCATCCACTCTGCCCACCACAAAGGGTCAAGGTTGAAAGCTCAAGGAATGATGTGAGAAGTCTGAAGGTTCACGTGGGGGACAGCCTAGCCCATCTAACCTGACACCTGGTAAACACACAGTGCCCCACAAATACAGAACTCAAATGTCTGCCCACAAGGAGTCAAATCCCCCGCCTTGCAGGGGAAGACTCTGCCCATGTAGCATTAATCCAGATGGGGCTACGGCTGCTGGAGAGAAGGAAATAGGCCCCTGAAAGTTCCTGTTCCTCATTTATGATAAATGCTCTGAGAAGTAAGGAAGTCCTTTAATTAATGCCATTGGCAGATTTGCATAACTGCTGGTTAGGGTAGATAAGAATGATTTTTCACTTGATTTGACAGATCTAGCAGGCAAACTCCAAAATATTTTCAATTAGCCTCCTAGTTAGTTATCAGCGTAGCTCTCACACTTGCTAAGGTAGGCCTCCAGTCTTGAGGAAGTGGCTTGTTTTAGGACCTGGGGGAAGTGTGGGTGATGGGAGAGGCGGGCGGCGGCACAGCCCCAGGTTTATATGGAAGAAGGAGACATTTCATTGTGACTGAGCTGGAAAAAGTGACCCAAAGGGCAGAGCCGGGGCCCAATTGGAAGGCTGTGCAGCTGCTGGCTGCGGGCTGCCCACGGGCTTGGCGGTGGGATGCGAGCTGTTCTCAGTGTGACATGAAGCCCAGCTGCCTCTGTCAAGCTGAGCTGTTTCATCCGCTTTAATGAGATATGAAGTCTGCCCCAGAAAGGGGAAGTTGTGTGCTATGCTTCCTGAGCGCGTCAGTGGTCGGGACAGGCCTGACCCCAGGCTCCCGTACCCACTCGGATACCTTCTCCCCACCTTGTGCTGCGCCGGCACTTCACTTTATTGTCCATCTGACACCTTCGCTGCCATCGTCACACTGAACCTGGAAGGAGACGGAGGGATTGTTAACACTCTGATTGCGCAGAGGAGGAAAGTGAGGTCCAGAAACCCGCACGTGGTCTCCCACCAGGGGCGCATACAGCTGGGAAACACACGCCAGCCCTGTAGCCTTCTCTCCGCCGTGCTGCCTGCTGTGGGATGGCCTCCTGGCTCTCTGACCCCGACTACAAAACTCTGGCTGGTCCTTCCGATCCTTCCGCCAGCAGCGAGGCTGAGGCCGGACCTCTGCTCGGACCATTCTGTCCATCTGAGGTTCCCCCACAATGAGGTGCCCCCAAAGCCTGCTCCAGTCATTGTCACAGGAGTCCTGCCAGGGCCGCGACTAGGGTGAGGTGAGGGAGATGCTCACCCTCGGGGTCACGCAAGTACCATCATCTTCTCGTGAGGATTAAGTGAAGCAATAAAGTGCTGAGAAACAGAACCTGGTGCACAAGTACTATAAAAATCCTCACTATGGTTACTATCCGTAGTAGGAGTACTCCTACTAGCCGAAGTATTGAGAGATTCTCTGTTTCTTCTCCTGCTCACTGGAGATGAAATTAATTTTTGAAATTAATTCCCAGTGAATAGACTGGGAGTGTTGCAGTTATACAAATGTGAGCTGTTGTTCCAGAGGCTTTATACTACCTTGGGGCTCAACTGTCCCTGAATGATGGACAGTTAGCTCTGTCCCACTCCATGGTCACAAGTGACTCCGAGGCTGCCCTGCCTACCTTATATGCTAAGAAGCTTGGATTCCACACTGGGGCTAACAGGAGTCACTGAAGGATTTCAAGCTGGGAGTAATATGGCAGATCTGTGCTTGATGAAGATCCCTCTGGCCGTGTGCTCTCGGACCAGAGAGAAAGCCAGAACTGAGGCAGTGAGGCTAGTTAGAGGCAAATGAACAGTCCTGGCAAGAGACAATGAGGTCTGAAGAAGGGCGGGAGTAGTGGGGATGAGAAAGGACCAAGCGAGAGAGTGCCAATGAGGAAGTGAGGTCTGCTCATCACTCCTGGAAAAACAACTGTGAATCAGTGAGACCATCTTTATTCCCCAAAGCAAACAGATCCTTCATTAGTGCTAGCAATTGAGAGCTGTGTGAGGTTTGGTACCCACTAGCTGCTAAACATGCATATAAAAGGAAGCACACCATATGCCATGGTGAGTTAATGCCAATTGGCCCCACTCGGAGATATACTGCTTTAATTTTAACACTTTATTCGAACAAAAGTCTACTTTTAATGAAGCTCAGGACTCCCAGAGTTTCTTCCTGCTGGCCAATTTGACTTGATTTCTTTCCTCAGTGACAAAATGTCTCTTTCAATCAGTATGGCCAGGATTCAGATGTCAACTCAATAGAATTAAAAAATGGACGGATGAAATGTCTTTAAAGCTAGTGAGCTCTCTGTCCCTGGAGGCATACAAGGAAAATCTGGATGACCACTTGATGGAGTTGTTGCAGAGAAGGTTCAAACATCAGAAGGTGAGTGGGATGGGGATGTTAGACTTGATGACCTTTATGGTCTTTAAGAACCATGAAATTCTGAAAGGCTGAATCACAAATTTAGTTCTTGGCTGATCAGGGGAACCCCATAATCATAGCAGAGTCAGAATGAGGATCTAAGATTTTGCAAGCAAATTCAGAAGTTATAACCACCTCAGGGAAACAATCTGGACAGCTCATCAGCCAAGACCACTCCAGGGTATAAGAACGGAGATCATTAGGAGAAAAAGTTTGCTTTCAATGTCATCATGAAGAGCCTGGCACAAATGAGAAACTTCTTTAAGGCTAAGAACTAGGAAAACACTTTGATCTTCTCTTCTATATAACTGACCATGTACCTCTTTTCACTTTGGCCATTAGGAAGCTCAAAACTTAATTTGCCCATGAAAATAACAACTGTGCAGACCCTTATATTATGTTTGTCTTCAACGCTCTCTCCTATCCTACCTCACCACCATTCTGGCCTCTTATTTTAATGGTTATGTTTCCTAGTCCTAATTTTGATTTTCATCCACAGTTTACCTTCTGTTGCTTCCTGTAAGCTACTTCAACAGCTCTGAGAAACAAGGAGGAAAATAAACAAGAAAGTAAACAATAAACCAGCATCTGGAAGCCAGTTATCAGCTCCCACTGATAAATTGTGAG
This sequence comes from Equus quagga, assembly GCF_021613505.1. Classification (NCBI taxonomy): domain Eukaryota; kingdom Metazoa; phylum Chordata; class Mammalia; order Perissodactyla; family Equidae; genus Equus; species Equus quagga. The sequence goes on from NC_060267.1 coordinate 64,225,357, forward strand.
GACACGACACGGGGAGCGTTAGACTGGGGGCCACTTGAGTTGTCGGCATTCCTCTGTCACGGTGGGAGCTTGAGGGAGATGATTCCTGGACTCAGTCTCCCTTTCTGTGCAACGACTGGCTTGAGCGCTGGCTGCGACTGGGCTCTGGCTCCCAAGAGCTCCTCGTCTCCGAAGTTCCTGCCCAGATTCCCAAGCGCATCTCCAGATGCTGCCCCTCTGCCAAGCTCAGGCCACCCCTGGACTTCAGGTCTCCTGCCTGAAGACGACATCCTGGGCTTCATATTTATGTATTTAAACAACACATGTATATAGTATCCACGTGCTCCTTGCACTGTTTGGAATACTTCCATATAGTGATTAATGTAAATCTCATAACGGTTCCTGAGAGAGCTACTCCTATTATCCCCACTTACAGGTAAGAAGACCGAGGTTTTTAGGGGTTAAGTCAAGCATGAGCCACTGACAGAGCCAGATTCAAAGCCCAGGCCACCAGGCTCTGAGTTCATGCTCCTAGTGTGTGTTCCTCCAAATCCGACCATGACTTTGTCTCAGCTCCCTGACCTTACTATAATCCCTCACCTGGATTACTAGCTCTCCTGGATTATTGCTGCACTGCCATGCAATGAGACAAAGACTTTCCTACTCTGAGTCAAGGTCTGTGCTGGGACTGGGGACAGGCATGCATCCAATAGGGTCTTACCCCTCAGGAGCTGTCTATTTGAGGACAGGAGTAAAACATATACCCCACGCACCAGAATCCAAAGAGAAAGAAACTAAATGCTATGAGGAAGTTCAAGCAATGGGCTGTGTCAGTGGGTCTTCAGTGGCGGAGATGGTGATGGTGGGGAGGGGGGGGTGGGCGGGAAGAGCATTGTAGGCAGAGGGAAACGCATGAGCAATGCCCAGTCACGAAAGGGCATGTATGTATCACAGGGTCTGGCTCTTGTCTTTCTTTCAGGTCTGGGCTTGTAGCACTCCTCCCCTTCAGCTGTTACCAATCCATGTTTGTTCATGAGTCAGACACCGTACTAGACGCTGAGGATACAGCAATCAAGATGGTACCTTTATTCATGACCCTTACAAGGTAACAGAGAAACACAGTTCACTAACAAGCAAAAATGATATGCCAGGGGGTGACGAAGAATATGCAAAGTGACGGGACAGAGAGTAGGAGAGGGTCACCATTATAGGAAGAGCCATCAGAGAAGGCCCGTTTGATAAAGTATCATTTTAGCACAAACCCAAATGGAATGAGGGAGTGAGCTGGGAAGCTATCTGGTATGAGGGGGACATAGGGAGAAGGGAGGAAAAATGCAGGTGCCCAGAAAAGGACCTGTGTTTGCCACCTTTGAGGAATAGCAAAGTGAGGCTGGCGGGAGGCGGGAAGGTAAGGAAATGGGATCTGAGCTGCAGTAGGTTCTTGACCACGGCAGGTCTTGTTTGCTAGAGTAAGGACCATGGATTGAGCTCTCAATGCAATAGGAAGCCACCACAGGGCCGTTGTGAGCCAAGCACTAGAGCCACATGGGCCTTTCTGAGTCTCCTTGGGAAAGCCAATTTCTATCCTGCCTCAGGGCCTTTACCCACACGGTGCCCTCGGCCACAGATGCCCTCCCCCATCTTTTTGCTGAGCTATGTCATAGTCCCCTAAGTGCAGTCCCTCGGGGAAGCTGGTCCTGACTCTCCTAAACAAATTAGATGCCGCTGCTCAACAACCTCCCCACCCTATGCTTCCCCTTTGTGGCACTTATCAAAACTACCATTACGTAATACAAACCATTGCGTAACGTAACTTTCATTTTTTATTGTTTCTTCCACTAGACAGTGAGCTCCATGAGGTGACACTGTGTGTGTTTCCCTGTCCCCCCTGTATCTCAGCACAGGATCCGATTCTTAAGAAGTACCCAATCAATACTTGCTGAATGAATGCGAGAATAAATGAAGTGAGACGCAAGGACCAGAAGGCAGCTTGACACCTCCACCCTGGGCTGGGGAAGCACTTTGGGCCTGTGAACCAAAGAAAGGTCACACGGAAAGCATATGAGGAATGCGATTCAGGACACAGGACAAGCTCGTGGTGACTGCGGGCACGAGAGACTGCAAGGTGTTGGGGCTGGAGGCAGAAATAATAGAAAGCAATTTTAAAAACTGTTAGGTGGACTCCCTGCCCTGTGTACAATTTTCATATTAAGAAAAATTTCTATGTTATAGATGCTTTCCTGAATTTGAAGATTCACAGAGGCCTCAGGGTACATCCGTTGGGATGCTGCTGTGGATGGTGATAAGAATAAGCTAGAAGTACGACCAAAAGACAACAATAATGGTACCAAGCCGCTGAAATCATTCCATGTGGGAGTCAGGAGAACTAGGTTTGTTCATTCACTTATTCCTTCATTCATGGTTCATGCAATAAATATTGATTATCGGCCACAAACTAGGAGCTAGGCCTTGTGATAGGCACTGGGTTCGTTACCTACTTGGACAAGTCATTTAACCCCTGTGTATACAGAGGAAAAGAGCCATCATGTATAAGGGAATGGTCCTCACTGTTAAAGGAAGTGTAAAGCTCTGCAGTACTTGAGGGAGCGGTCATGTAAAGAAAGGCCTTAATTCTGCCCCCTTGACTTTCCTTTCCCTCTGGGAGTTCTCACTTTGATTCTGGCTGGCACCCCCAAAAAGTCTGGAAAGGCTGTCATCATCTGCTTCGAGGCCTAGAAAATTCCAGTCCTATCCCTCTTCTTTGTGCCATCAGCATGTTTCCTGGGCCCACATCAAACATCAGGGCGCTTGACACCTTTCCCTGGCTCCTCACTCCCCAGGCAAAATGAACACCTCCCGTCTTGCCCCTCTTTGAACACTCAGCTCCTGCCGTGTTCCACAGCTCAGCACTCCCTGTGACTTAGAGCTGGGTTCATCTGAGAATGTTTTCTCCCCTTTCTTTCCCCAGCCTTTGCCTGAGTGGCTGGCCCAGAGCACATTCTCTGTGGTTAAATGGATAAAAAGTCACCAGGCCAGCAGAACAGCTGACAAACCACGCAGTGGTAAGAGGAAGTCTAAATGGACTTGCTATGACCCAGAAAGCAGAGACTTCTCAACTAAACCAGCTAGGAACGTCAGGAACTACTCACTGAGGGGCACTGAGAGGCCGTGGGACATCGCGGGGGATGGGGGTCGATGCAACTTGCCCGTTGGAGAAGAGAGAATGGCGGTCAAGTATTCATTTCCTTTAATAAAATTACATTACAGCCCCTACCTGTGGAATTTAGAAGCTGATGTAAACACGGAGAAGACATTTAACTTCTCTGTATAAGGAGGAAAAGACAATGGTGGCTTACAGAGCCATCTGTGAGGGATGTGCCCAGGTCTCCAGATGGGAGTTTGAGCCTGAAGTGACACACCCTTGATGTCTTTCATGCCCTGGGCGTCTCTGGCTCAGGGCTTGCTAATATCTTTTCTAGCAGAATGTTAATAATTAAAGGACAAGTACAAGACATAAATTCTCAAGAGCAATTTTTCCAGATTTATCAGAGCTGTGCCTCACTACGTTACTTTCACTTTGCCTAAAAAATGAACTTCTGATTGTTGAGTACACTCTGTGCAGGCATTGTGCTACGTGTTTTATATGTATTATATAATACAAAACTAATGTAGAAAAATGGGGGACGTTGTTTTTATATTCCTCCTTAGAACACCTCTTAGGGAGAAAACTTGAATATGATTGTAAGCCACATTATGATAGACCAACGGAGTGAAAGAGGAGACCCCAAAAGGCATGCTGAAGTAACAGATGGTGCTAAAATTCCTTCTGACAGACAGGCGGATGTTCACTTAATGGCTGGACTTTGGAGCTGCTGAGTAGCAAGATGACTGTGGACTGGGCAATGGTGTGCAAGTTTGGGGCAGAACTGAATTGTTCAGAAATAATAGACGGGCTGAGCTCAGTGTTCAGGAGGGATCTTGGCAACTGTGACAATCCCACTGTGGGACGTGCGATGAATCCTTCTTCTCCATCTCCCCTGGGAAACCACCAGAAAATTCTTCCTTATTCCCCAGTGCTCCTGGGACGTGAAGATTATTTGGCAGGATAGAAAGAAAATCTAAAGTCAACAAAGTCAGCAGACAGAGAGGAACAGCCATAATCTGGGTTACATCCAATCTACAATTCCATTAGGTAAGACAGTATTACCCTCATTTTACAGATGAGGAAACTGAGGCTCATATAGGTTAAAACACTTGTCCAACATACACAGCTAAAAGTGGCTAGGCAGCCATTCCAAACAGATCTGCTTGATTCCAGTGCCTATAATTGTAACCTCAGGTGATACTTCCCTCTATAATTCTATGACTATTTCCTGCTTATTGTAACTTTAAGTTTGATTATTGCTCTCCCTAATTTTAAGCCACATAATAAGAGGAGAAATAGTTGTACATAGGCTAGAAGGAGAGGAATGCTCTAGCCATGGAGTATAAATAGCCTACTGATCTCCCATCTTCAGAAAGGGACCAGAAGTGAAACTTCAGCAAGAGGAGTAATTGCATGTGAGGGAGGGGAGCAGCCTCTTTGCACACATGGGCACCCGCTGCCGAAAACGAGATTTGAGTTATCACTGCCATAGTCTCGACAAACGCCCACCATGGAATGACATCACTGCCAAAGCCCAATTAGCTCAGAGAAGACCCTGGCACTGGATGGTGTTCCTTCAAGATGGCATGAAATTCCAAATATAAATTGGGTCCGCACTGGGCGATGATTCAAGGAATCGTATTGGCCAGTTCACAGGACAGCTTGGCAACTAGAAATCCTTTAAACAGGATTTTGAAACTGTATCACCCCCTAAAAAGAAAGAGGTATAATTATACCCCAGATCCCTCAGTGAACATCTAGAGAAAGAAACGCGGAGGTTCTCTGTAAATGGTGCGGTTATCGTATCATAAATTATACTTACAGAAAATGGAGGAAAATTTATCAAGATGCATCGTGTCCTGGGGCTACCTGTCTTTTCAATTGTTAAACCCTTTAAAATACCAAAAATTCCTCATATTTCATAGTTCTTTACAATTGACTCCATGCTTTCGTGTACTTTATCTGGTCCTGTCCTCACCACGATGCGATGCAAATATTGTTGCTGTTTTACAGATGAAAACCTAGTTTCGAGAGGTATATTTTGAGGTTTATTTGGGAGCAGAGATTTTGTATCACTCTTCTTTGTTCCATCAGCGTGTTTCCTGGGGCCTGATGTATCACGAGGATACTATAACTGTGAATGGAATGGAATATATTGGAATAGAACTGAGTGACTTGCCCAAGCCAGAAAGTAACAGCAACGGCATTCACAGCTCCGTGTTCATTTCTACCTGATGTACTGCCACATCCTTCGGCCAAACGTTTACCAAGCACCTGTTTTGTGTCTGTGCATGTGATAAACACTGGAGGACCAGAAAAGCATGAGGGAAGTCCAGATGTGATAGAGGCATAAGACATGATCTCTGTGAGAGACCGCATACACAAACGAATGATGCCAGACCGCATATGAAAATCGGGCTCCGACCCCCAACCTGCAGCCATCAGTCCAGGAAGCCAACACTAACAGCAGCAACTGGTCAAGGAAGCCAAACAACAAGTCCTGTAGCAATCAGCCCCAAATGCTGGGAAGTGATTTATAACTGATGGCTTCCCTGATTGTTGTTCTGGCTTCCAACTTAGGACCAACCAGAGAAAGCCAAATATGTCCTCCTAATCAATCACATAGAATGCCCGGCTTCTAGTTAGCCTGCCTCCAGCTTCCCCAGGCCCAGAGGCTCCAATCAGGGCGTACTTGAAGTCTTTCTTTTTTCCCGCTATAAAGCTTTCACACTCTCCTGCCTGCCTTTGAATCTCTTCCAAACCCAAGTGATGGTGGCTGACTCCCTTGCTCTAGAAAACTCTGCATAAATAGACTTTGCTTATTCTCCTTTGGGTGGTCTTTGCTTATTTCTACACCTGTGTTTAAGCAACTTATACTACAGTGAGGAGACAAGCAAGAACAAGGTATATAGATAGGCAACAATCAAATGGCAATACAGTGTATTAGGATACAGTATACTATACCCATGGGGAATTTGTTCCAAGACCCCCCAGTGGATGCCTGAAACCGTGGATAGTACGGAAACTTATTTATATACTGTTTTTTCCTACATACCTATGTTAAAGGTTAATTTATAAATTAGGCACAGTAAGAGATTAGCAACAATAACTAGTAATAAAATAGAACAATTGTAACAGTATACTGTCATTAAAGTTATCATAGGTCTTAGCAACCTCAGCATAGGATTCTTTTTCTTTCCTTATTAAGTTGAGAACTTTTACCTTTTCACTTAAAGGAAGCACTTCATAGCTTCTCTCTGGCATATCCAAATTGCCAGTATCACTACTCTTGCACTTTGGGGCCATTATTAAGTAAAATAAGAGTTACTCGAACACAAGTCAATCTGGTAACTGAGATGGCTAAGTGACTAACCTGTGAGTGGTGTATACAGCGGGGATACGCTGGACAAAGGGATGATTCACATCCTGGGCTGGATGGAGTGGGACAATGTGAGATTTCATAACACTACTGAAGTCGCTGGCAATTTAAAAGATTTGAATTTTTAATTTTGGAATTTTCCATTTAATATTTTCGGACTGCGGTTCACCATGAGTAACTGAAACCATGGAAACGGAAAGGGGGGACTACTGCATAAAACAATGCTAAAATGAGTGGTCAACGGCCTGAAAAAATACGGATTCTCAGGTACCAGCAGTGCCAAGAAATCACTTGTAGCTGCCTGGAGGAAGCGTCCCATTACCGAGGTCGACTTGTCCCTGTCGAGGAGCGAAGACGCGGTCTGGATGGACAGGGTGTGAGGAACACAAAGACGTCACAAGACATCACAGAGATGACCAGCCTCCTGAACTCACCAACTACTACACATACAGATCCATGGATCCACAACGCACCCAAAAGATATGTCTCTTGACGCTTTGAAGCACTGGATAAAAACGGAAAGACTAGAAGGCCCACTTCTTCCAATTGAAAGGTGTGACCTTGAAAGACAAGCAGCTACAGGAGGTGAACATTTGGCTACATAAGAGGCTGTGAGAATTCGGTGTTCGGGACTGTGGTTGACACGGGCTTTTGGAAAGGTACAAGTGAGTCCTATCAGAATCACAAGATTCTTCATCAACCTGAGAAGACATTATTTTACACAATACTTACTGAGCAGTTCAGCTGTGCCCAGTATTCTTCAAGGAGCTGGAAATACAGCAGTGAATAACATGATCTGTGCCCTCACAGCCTTTACAATCACTTGTTTTAAGTGAAAATTTGAAGGCAAAGGAAGGAAAATTCTAAACCAGATCATAACGGAGTTTCATACAGAAGATATAGGAAGTATCCAATAGTGAAGAGAATCCAACAGGAAAGCCTCTCCATATACCCTTGGATATCTACGTAGCAAGGCCCAGAATATGGGGATAAACAAAGTCACCCTAAAATGTTAGCTCTGACTAGGTATTACGTACAACTTAGTAGGACCCATGTATCAGTCCTGGATCAACTGGCTTTAAACTTCCTCCCATCCTTCCCATCCTCCAAAAGGCCATCAGAATAGTCTCTTAACGCCAACATACTCGTGATCACGTCACTCTCCAGCTCAAAATATTTAGTGACTCCATTACCTAGTACATGGTTTTCAAGGCTATCTATTATGTGGCCTCAATAAATCTTCCGAGGCAGTCTTCAAAAACCCGTATCCCCAAAAGATCCTGTGCTCCGGCTACTCTAGATCTTCATTGTCCAACATGACAACCTCTAGCCGCATGTGACTTTTTATATTTAAACTGATTAAAATTAAATCAAAGATTCAATTCCTCAGTTGCACTAGCCACATTTAAAGTCCTCAAGGGCCACATGTGACTGGAGGCTACCATATTGAACAGCACATTTCCATCATCACAGACAGTTCCATCAGACAACACTCTCTTAGACTAATCACCAATCCCTGAACACATTCTTTGATTTCTCACCTCTGTGCCTTTAGTCATTCTGGTCCTTCTGTCTAAAGTGCCATTCCCCATCTCTAATTATAAAAATTCTAGCCATCATTAAATTTTCAGTTCAAATGCCTCTTCTTCCTCCAGGAAGCCTTCCTGAGTAAAAGTTAATCGGCTCTCCTCTGTGTTCCTTTGAGCTACTTGGAATTACTCTTTTGTCTTTACCTTGTACTAATGTTCTTGTGTTCATATCTGTTTCCTCCATCAGAGAGCAAGTTTTTTAGGGCTTTTGTATTCAATAAAGTGTCTTCCACATAATTAAGGACCAAAAAACTTTGAGCTTTCTGTTGAATCCTGGTGAACTGAGTTCTGACTAAAACAAAGCAACGGGAGGTAGAATCCCAATACCCAAAGACAGGAATGTGTGGTGGGCGGATAATGGTGTCCCGACGATGCTCATGTCCTCATCCCCAGAACCTGTGAATATATCAGGTTACATGGCAGAGAGGCATCAAGGTTGCAGGTGGAATGAAGGTTGCTAATCAGCTGACTTTAAGATGGGGAAGAGTAGCCTGGATTATCCAGGTGGGCCCAACGTAATCACAAGCGTCTTTAAAGGTGGAAGGGAAAGGCAGAGAGATGGCAGTGTGAGGACTCGGCTCAACGTTGCTGGCTTTGAAAATGGAGGAAGGGGGTCATGAGCCAAGGAACGCAGGCAGATTCTAGAAGCTGGAAAAGGCAAGGAAATGGATTCTTTCCAGGACTTCTGGAAGGAATGCAGCCCTGCTGACACTTTGATTTTAACCCAGAGAAACCCATTTTGGACTTCTGATCTCTAGAACTGTGAGATACTAAATTTGTATTTGTTTAAGCCACTAAATTTGTGGTAATTTGTTACAGAAGCAATAGGAAACTAATATGGAGGGGAAAAGGAATGTTATAGATCAAGATGCATGATTCCTGCATGGATCAAAACCTGACAATATCAGTATCCTTCATCCAGCATTTTACCTCCAAACATTTGTCCTAAGAAAAGAATCAGAATTCTCATGAAAGTTTATATGAAGATATTCATTTACAGCATTATTTATTCTAGTAAAAAGTCCAGTAAGAAGGGATTGATAGCCATCCACACAACACCACTAAAAATTATCACCTGGAAAAATAGTGACATGGGAAAAAACAATGATGACATTTAAAGAGCTAGACACTAAACGATACGTGATCTCAATTTTGTGAAAATTGAAATAAACGTACCAAAATGTTAATGATGGATTAAAAAAATTTTTTTAATGTTAATGATGATTATCTTTGTGAGAAAAGACTAGAGGAGATTTTTGATTTTCTCTTTATACGTTTCTGTATCTTCTAGGTGTTCTATAATGACTGTGAATTACTTTTATAATGAGAAAAATAAACAATTTTTTTATATAAAGTAAGCCCCTCAGGTAACAAGAACCACAAAATTAATTATGCCTTGACTGAGTAATCTCATTCATGAAAATATATCCTAAGGAAATAATTCAAAACAAGAAAAAACTTATAAGTAAAAAGGCTTTTATAACAATGTTACAATAGTTTAAAATTGGAAGCAACCTGAATATCCAGCAATTTAATTATGATAAAGCAAATTGTAAATATATTTGCTTGATAGACTATTGGGAAGTTGTAAAAATAATTAACACAAAGACTATCTAGAAATACAGAAACTATAGAATAATAGGAAGTAAAAATCTCAAGCACAAAACACAACACGTCTACAATTACAATAACTCCACTTACATGTGGGTAAAGATGGGAAGAAGAGATAGAAATTATAAATAGTTGCTATGTTAGCGAAAAGCGGATCTGAGAGTGATTCGTATAAAGTTGTTTCGATAATAAATACAACTATTTGATAAAGGCTCACACAAGTATGTAAATCAAGAAAGCTGAGGATGACAGACTGGTTAGAAGCATTGGAATGATAGTGACAAATCTGCAGATCTGCAAGAAAGGACACCAGAGACCACCCACACAGGGACACGTATTTTCATTTTTCTAGCCAACAAATATGTATTGAGCCTGTTTCCTCATGTATAAATAAAACTGTCATGGAAAACAAGGGAATGACAAACACAAAGTTTAGAGTTTGAGTTACTCTCGGGGACGTCGAAGGATTCCTCTGGGGAGGAGAACGCAGAGTTTCATAAAGATTGATCATTTCTTCAACTATTTCTTAAACTGGGTATATGTGTGTTCTTTTCATTATTCTTCCGATTTATCACAAGTGCTTACAACAGTGCTGGGCACATATTGGCTCACACAAGAAATTATTTGTAGAATGAAACTTTCCAGTGGCTCTGTAAATAAAGCTTGAACTCTTTAATATGGCATACAGAGCTCTTCAAGGACACCTATGACTTCCACCTAGTCTCCAATCACTCTTGTTGATTATTCAGGGAACACACAGAACTTTTTGGTGCCTTTGAGACTTTGTCCACCTTTTCTTCTGCCTGGAATGTTTTTCTTCACCTAGAGAGTCCCTAATCTCAAGGCCAAGTTCGCCATATCTGCTTCGCGAAACCTTGCTGATCTCCCCAAGAGCTTTCTCCTCTGTGTTCCTGTGGTGTTTTCCTTATCGAGTGCATTAGAACTGACTTGCACTAATCTATGATAATCTCTCACATTAATGCTTTATTGCTTACAAAGTCCTCTTGGCTCCATCATACTTGCAATAACACTGTGAGTTTGTCTTCATTAATTCACTCAACAGATGCAAAGTCTGAGTTTCCACAGGACCTGCTGCATTCACAGTTGTTAAGGGAAAGAGCAGGACTTGAACACTGGTTTTCAGATTCATGCAGCCCCCAAAGGGACAGGGCTGCCAGGGCAAGAGATGCCAGAAGAGGCCAAGGGGCTAAAACTGAAGTCTAACAATGTAGTCGGCATTTATAGGATGAGAAAGGGCATTCTCATGAGAATTAAGATAGGCCATGAAGATCAAATCCAGTATGGTTAAGACACATAAGTTATACCTGTTAAAGTGGAAGGTAGAATGGGCTAAAAGAATGACGGCAAATTAAAAAAAAAAAAAAAAGTCAAGTGAGTCAACAGTATGGGTCCTACATGTTACCAGGAGATCCCAGAAACAGACTGTCTCTAAAGGAGGACCTTTGTTTCGTTTCACTTTTATTCCAAGTACCCAGAATAAAGCCTGGCCCTAAAATGGGACTCTATACATGTTGTATTAATTAATTAATGAGAGACTGTGCTGATAAGAAGCACAGTTAGTTTTTAGCTTTCCTACAACTGTTTCTCCTCAGTCACTTGGCCCTTTCAATTTCTTACGTTTTATGAATTGCTTTATGTTTTGATGACTCAGATCCTGAAGCACTTCTCCAATGCTCAAAACCCAAACAAAATATTCATTTGTTTGAACCACTCAACAAGTCTTTAGGAAGTAAGGGAGATTTAGAGTTTGTCAGACAGCAGACGCCTGCTTCATCTTTTATACTATCTTTAACATTTAAGACATGCACAATGCGCTATTTGAAATACACACACAAAAAAACCCTCCTGCCTAAAAGTCACAGATGCAAAGAACAGAAAACCTACAAAGCAGGAAACCTTGACCTGCTGTAGCAAAACCGCTGTGAAGAAACCAACAGTAATATGGAACAAAAAGACACCTTTGAAAAACCTGAGAGCTTTTGAAACCATCCTGTGGAACACCAATGGCTATCCATTTTATAAATTGATCATAGAAAACATGTTTTTGGAAAATTAGTCATTGGACAAATCAGCCTTTAGCGAACTGGATTTTTGCAAACAAATTCTTGGAGAATTGACCTGGAGCCAAGGCTAGATACTGGGACAAGGCGCTGGGTGGGGGTTGCCCAGCCTGGCCCAGTGAAGCAATCTGTAGTTCTTGACTGACCGTGGTTCTGGGATACACTTCGGGGCAAGAACAAGTCTAGGTCCAGATAAATTGATTAAAAGGCAGTGTACACAATAGGAAAAGATTTAAAGGATGTGCCAAGTGGTGCCTATCCTGGAATGGGCTAAGGGTCTTGCCCCAACTGCCTTCTCTCTGTGCCTCATTGTATATTATTGTTTAACCAGGGAGAGCAAGATGTGGACAGCAGTCCCTCTCAGAGAGCTAGGGCTGGATCGCCCGTATTACAGTTCCTATATGCATTTACTCCGATGCGTTCTGCCATGCCCAGACCCAAACCTCATTCATTCACTCTCTCATTTAATAATACTTATCAAATGTCTATACCCTGTTCAAGGGGCTGGGAATACGGTAGTGAACAAGACAGGCACGGTCTGGGTTCTTACCCGGCTTACGTTCTGGAAGGAGGATACGATAGTAAAATATCAGAGACTGGGAAAGTTGAAACCCCCAAAGGTCTTTGCTACTGTAGTCAAGAAGGTGTTTAATCTTCATTCCATCTCCCAGTGACATTAGACAAACACTTGCCATGAAACTAAACCAAGCAGCAGACCTCTTCAGATGCTCAGAAGTCCCTGGAAGAATTTGATTATAGGGGGTGGACAGGCGAGAATTTCTCTATTTGGTGCAATTTCTAAATGGAAACTCACAGTGTTTGATGAATAATGAATGTGAATAATTAATGCATTTGAGAAAGGAAAATTTCTTTCCTGTCAGTTACTTATCTTGGAGATTACACATCCGTCACTCCTCCCCCCAGGGGCTAGACTCATCTCCATAGAAACTGGGGGCAACCCAGAATGTTAATTACACCTCAATGCCAGATTTCCCCGCTCACAACGCGACACGCTAGAAGACCTTCTAGGGCTAACTTGTTCTAGAAAGTAGAAAATCTAATTGATTTGACATATTTTTTAAAGCCCCAAATAATGAAGTATCTTAACAAGCCTAAGAAACTATCAAAAGACTGACTCCATGTGTGCACACATTTGGGAAAGCATTGCTTGGAAACACATGCATCCTCTGGGAAAGAGGCTAAATGGAAGAGATGCATCCTTGATCCATTAATGACCTAAGTGGCAGCACCTCGAACAATGTAGCACATAGTAGACGCTAATTGAGTATTGTTGTTGTTGTTATTGTTGAATGTTATGTTGAATGCTGCTGAATGAACTGCCAAGCCTTTGTGCTGTGAGGATATAATAATTCTCATTTGATGGTGACATGGTATACAACATCCTTTTCATACACCCTATTTCATTGATTCCTTATGGCAACCTAAAAAGTAGGTACTGGTCCACAACATATTATTCATAATTTTTTTTTAACTCTAAAAACCAAAAGTTTGGGGGGAATTCATGTGATTACAAAGCCTGATTTGAGCTGAGATGAGCCTCTTCATAGTCTTTATCCTATTTACTTAAATATCAATACATGTTGCCGCAGAAATGTTAACGTGCTTGCTTTTGGAGGGCTGCCCAGGTCCTACTGCTTTCTTTTGCTCTATATACATCACATGCAACATATTACCTTTCTAATATCTGAAAAGTTCTGAATTCCAAAACACATCTTCTCCAAGAATTTGAGTTGGAAAGATCATGGACTTACATTGTCATCCCAATTTTATAACTAGGATTCTTTGGCTCAGGAAAGTTAAGCAATTTACCCAAGACCATAGAGCTAGTAAGTAGATACTTAAACCAAAATCCCTTGATGCCAAATCTTTGGGTTTTTCACCCCCCACAACTACACTAAAACTTTAAACAATCTGGAAGTGAGTATTAAGATAATTGTCTATCTTATTACACAAAAGAAGTAAATTGAGCAGAGGCAGCATAGACTTGGTCAGTGGAGCAGAAGCTGGAGCAGCAAATGGCATGGGGTCTGGAGCTAAGTGAGGGTTGTTGCATGTGGACAAACCTCTGCTCCCTGAAGGAAATGACTTCTGAAACTTAATCTCATTCCCCAGTGCCTGAAGTGCCCGTGACATAGGATCTGGCCAATGGTTGTCCTCTAGACTTCTTTGAATAAGTCAGATGTGACCGAACATGATACTATAATGCCACGTCCATTTTTTTTCTAAGCATGGATCTTTTATTTGAAGGTAAATGATACCCAGATCTCTCTCTCAGGGAGTGAGAACAGGAAGACTAAATTAAAAGGTTGGTACTTGTATCAGTCAGGATAATCTAGGTTATGCTGCAGTAACAAATAGCCCACAAGGCTCTGTGGCTTAAAGCAACAAAAGTTGTCTCTTGTCCACATTACATACCCATTACAAGATATCAGGAGAGGCTACACTCTTTGTAATCACTCTGGGATCCAAGATGACAAGGTAGCCACTATTTCAAACACTGATAGTTGCCTGACAGATGGAAAGAGAAGGCAACAGAATATGCACTGTCTCTTTATGCTTCTGCCCCAGAGTGATATATTGTCACTTCCACTCACACAGTTCATTGGTCAAAGTCAGTCATCTAGTCACACCTACATCAAATGGGCAGGAAATACAAAATTTATGACTTCTGAGACTTTCAATAAATTTGCCTTTTTGATAAATTTTGTCTTGAGTGCCTGCTAGTGCTAAGCATTGTTCAAAGCACTGGGGATAAAAACAATGGTATTGAGTCCTGTGAAGATAAATGAAGCAGGATGAGGAATGGGGAGGGAGAAGTGAAAAGGAGTCCGGGGAAGGATTCTCTGAATCAGCACCCTGGAAGAATTGAGGGAGGGAGCACGGTAGGGAGATTCTGCTTTTAAGGCCAAAACAAGACACAGAGAACTCACATCCCAGGAAAATCCAGAGAGATTCCTAAAATAGAGACAGCGCGGGGAGATATCAACAGTTTGCATCCTTGGGGCTGAAATAGTTGGGCCTTTCTCTTCAAGCCCCGTAAGACACCCTCCCACTTCCTCCTTTTTCTGACTGAAACAACACATGCCACAGGACACTTCCTCCTTCTCCACGGTTAAGCAACATGCAAAAGCATTTTACTGCAGGAGAGAATAGCCATCAGCAAGTGTTCTGTAAACAAATAAAGTTATCCACCATTTATTGAGCAAAATACCTACTTCAGGAAGCGTCCCAGGTGTTTTAGCTACTTTATTTCATTGAAAAGAGTTGTTGTAAAGAGGATAAGAGATATAGGATTGTTATTACCATTTTACAAATGAAAAGGCTATGAAGAGAGGTAATTGACTTCAGGGAAAGGCGCGCAGATTTTTCGCGGCAAAGATAGAGTCTGACGCTCAAGTCTGTGCTCTAAATGACCATGAAACATAGTAAACTTTAGGCTTTTTGGAAGGAAAACTTGTGAACATCCATGTCCACATAAATTCTTATTTGATGATTTAAAGATGGAATTGCCCCTGTAACAGGAAAAAGGGACGTTGTCCGGCCTCTCTGCTAAGGCGTCATCTACAACCGTGCTCAGGTCTGACAGCTAAGACTGAAGCCACGGTTCCTTCCTCTCACCGTCAAATGTTTGTCCAAAGGTCACCTTCTCAGTTAAGTTTCCCCTGACTGCTCTATTTAAAATTGCAATGCCTTTTTCTCAGCACTTCCTGTCTCCCTCTGGGCCAGCTTGGTTTCTCCCACAGCACCTATGGCCTTCTCAGACACCCTTATGTACCACACAAGATTTATTTGTTCAGTGCTTGTCGCTCACGTCTGGAAAGTCTCCTCATGAGTGCAGAAAATTCATGTCTGCCTTTATCACTTTTATTTTCCCCAGAGCATAGAAACATGCTTCACCCTCAGTCAGTCGTTATGAATGAATAAAAGGATTCAGAGAACAAACTCTTGCTTGAGCAGAAGGGGTTTATCAGGGGTACATTAATGGGCTTGGGGATATCTGCTTATGCCTCAAAATTATATGCAATTGTGTGGGGAGAAGAGTGTGTTTGTGTGTGTAGTCAGAGTCTCAAAGAAGGCAATAACCCAAAGGTTAAAAACTATTTCGGTGGTATATCCGTACGATGGAATATTATTCAGCTATAAAAAGAAATGGACACTGACATATGCTACAACATGGGTGGAGCCTAGAAACAATACTCTAAGTGAAAGAAGCCAGACACAAAAGATTCCACATTGTATGATTCCATTTATACAAAACGTCCAGAATAGGCAAACTTACACAGACGGAAAGTGGTTTAGTGGTCACCAAGGGATGAAGGCAGAGGGGAGGGCAGAATGGGGAGCAACTGCTTAATGGACATGGAGTTTTTTTTTGGATGATGAAAATGTTCTAGAACGAGATAGTGTTGATGGTTTTACAACACTGTGAATATACTAAATGCCACTGAATTGTACACTTTAAAATGATTAAAATGGCAAATTTTGTGTGGTGTGTATTTTACCACAATTTTTTAAAAAGAACCACATTGTGAACAAGGGAAAGAAACAGATGACAAAGATGAAGCCAACCGTGTCACACATCTAACAGGATGGATGGTGGAATCTAAGTCTGAAAAGTTGTTGGTTGGGGCTGGCCCCGTGGCCGAGTGGTTAAGTTTGCACGCTCCGCTGCAGGTGGCCCAGTGTTTCATTGGTTCGAATCCTGGGCGTGGACATGGCACTGCTCATCAAACCACGCTGAGGCAGCGTACCACATGCCACAACTAGAAGGACCCACAACAAAGAATATACAACTGTGTACCGGGGGGCTTTGAGGGGAAAAAAAAGTTGTTGGTTGCAATCAAACTTTAATAATATTTGGAATTGGCATATTTATAATACTAGGAATAACGATAATACTGGGTTTTGCAGTTTTGAATAAATTTTGAAATGTGTTACTTAATTTAACTCCTAGAAAAGAACTTTTTTTTTTCCTAGGAAGACTAGCCCTGAGCTAACATCTGCCAGTCCTCCTCTTTTTGCTGAGGACGACTGGCCTTGAGCTAACATCCGTGCCCATCTTCCTCCACTTTATATGTGGGTTGCCTACCACAGCATGGCTTGCGAAGTGGTCCCATGTCCGTACCCAGCATCCGAACCAGCGAACCCTGTGCTGCCAAAGCAGAACATGCGCACTTAACCACTGTGCCACTGGGCTGGCCCTGCTAGAAAAGAACTTGTGAGGTAGGCAGGGGAGATACAATTCAATGATTATTCCCATCTTATAAATGAGAATAATGAGGTTCAGAGAGGTTAACTAATTTTCCTAAAGTCACACAGCTACCAAATGGTAAAATAAGAATCTAAACCAGGTCTATTTATGCTTTTGGCAATTTGGTTCCTACAGCTCTTTTCAACCTTTCAACATCCTTTCATAAGTCACAAATTTTCCTGTGGGGAGCCTCCCCAGGTGAGGTCAAAGGCCAAATTTCTTCTCTGACATCTGGAATTATGTCATCTCAGTGTGGCCACACTGGGTACTTCATTGCGACCAGCAGTTCTGATGAGAAATTATATCCCTCCATGATAAATGAAAGCACTAGGAAAAAACAGATTAATTATTACCTAATAAATGTACATTTTTGAGAGTGAGAATGTTTGAATATATGGGCTCAATGGTAAGAAAAAGCTAATCAAAACTAATGAATGAAACCCAACTTCTTCATCTTACCAATGAGAAAACGCAGGTAAAAAGAGATAAAGGCTTGTGTAAGATGACTCAGAGCTCGTGTTAGAGGTCAGACCAGACTGCCAGGCTTCTAAATGCTCTGTGAAAACCTGAGGGTTCCAGCCTTCCAACACAGCACCCAGAAAGAGATGGATTTAGTTTGTGTATTCAGCAATCCAAGAATAAAGTGACATTTATTATAGACACGGAAAGGAAGAACTAGGAATTCAGTGGTAATAAATGACTCAAGTGCTTGAACTGAGCCGAAATGCGTCTGTTTTCCACCTTTTGTCATCTCCACTGGGCTGAAGCACAATGGCACAGTGACTCTTCTCTTTCACGAGGAGTGGCCAATTATCCAGAATCGATCCACCGTGTTTTGTAAACACAGTTGGTGGCTGGGTGAGTAAGGCAGGCCCCGTTGTGTCATTTCCATCTGAGGAGACACAGATGGTCAGAGCTGAAGGGGCCTTAGAGATCTTCCAGGCTGGGGTTTCCCAGCCACAGTCAGCTGACCTCCAGGGAAGACGTTTTTACTGCCTTGAGCTGGTGTCCAACTGCACCTTCCCCCTCAGAGACAGAGCTTACACTCGGTTCCCCTCCCACTCCTCATCTTCTGCTCCCTCACTCTGAAGTAAGTTGGGGGTTTGCAATAAATGCCCCTAAGATGGAGCATCAGCCATCTTAAGGGAAATGTGGAAGAGAAAACTTGAGAGAGAAGAAAGAACCTTCTAGAACAAAGTAAATTTAGCAAAGCTCTTCAGCGTATGCTTTGAGCTGGAAGAAAGATGTTCAGAATCATGTAAACAACCTTCACTCCTTCCATGAAGAAACTCAGGCTCAGAGAGTGAATGCAACTTGACCAAAGTCACAAAGTCAAGAAGTGGCAGAGTCAAGACTAGAACTCAGATCCTCCAAATTCCAATCCAGTGACTTTTCGTGACACTGGTTCTCAGTCTCCATCGCTCTCTTTTAGGTAAAATTACCATGATTCATAACACACCAGCACATTCTGGCATTGGCTGCACTATGTATCGTTTGCACGTTTCACAGGGTGTATTTGGACTCCTGCCACGCGAGTGAGGTCAGAGGTCTGTGTCTTAGGCCCCTCTATCTCTTTGTAAGTAAGACAGGCCTGTTTCACAGAGAGTACGCGTGATTTGTGTGAGGGAACGGACGCTGTGAACAGGCCAGCTGAGACGGGTGGGGTTCTAACATGGTGATTAGGTCCTCTCTCGACACGCCATCCTTTCCTTGGGGTGAAAGGCTTCTCTTCAGGTCCCCTCCACCCGCCTTTTTGCCACCTTTTGAAATTTTTTCCAGCCTCAATCAAAAGCCCCGTCCTGTTATCTGTAGCAGAAAAGGAACTGCCAAGCCTCTGACTCATGCTAACTGTGTGGTGTGGGCAAGGTACTTAACCTCCCCGAGAGTCACCTCAAGCAATTGTGAAAGAGTTAATGATACCTCATTTAATTTTTCTGCGGAAGAAATAATATAAGGTATATAAAATTCTTAGTACAGCATGTGCCACACGCTGGCTGCTTAAAAAACTGTTAATTCCCTTCACCTGGGAGATTCTGCCCTCAGTGTCCCACAGCTCTCTGCTTAGTCTTTACTAGTTAATTTTGCATTATTTTATAGATTATCAATGACTTTAGAATACTTCTATCTTCCTACTAAATCATAAAGTTTCTTGAGGGCATTATTATATCAGACAAATCTTGGCGTTTGCCCCACCGTGACTTCCCACAGCATCTAGAACGATGCCCAGCATAAGTGTGACACACAGAATTTACTTTTGTAGAGTTGAATTGAAGTGTATGGGGGTGTGGTGGTGATGGAAGAAGCGTGTAATGTGTCGGGCCCTTTAGATAACTTGTCTGGAATTTAATAGTGCTTATGCTGGTCTTACGTATTTATTTCCGCATCTTAGGTCCATTTCCCCCCGAAGAGCAGGTAGCCGGGTGTTTGCCAACGACACCCTTCCATCAAAAGGGAGCATCTGAAGAGCTGACATCCCCTCATGGGATGACCGAGCTGCGTTTCTGCGTTGGGTCCTCATGCCCCCACGAAGAGGAAGTGGTATTTCAGGGATGGCAGATGACAGCGTGACATCACCCACCTCCGTCAGCGCTCATTTCGTTTCTTCAATTTCAACAAGGAGATGATGGCAAAGGTTGTTCCTTTATCACATGGTGGCCTCTCTTCAGTGTCTATCAGTGAGAATAGGGAAGGTTCCTCTCGCCCTGCCTTTCACTGCAGAGATGCTCGTGTTAGCCCTCACCTCTCCTTCCAACTTCCTGGAAAAAGTAAAGGCCGGTAACTGAAAGCAAATTCATAGATCACATCCACCCATATGATAACCTAAAGGAATAAAACGACCACAAATTTTTAAAAAAGAATTCGAGTAATGAAACGTATGCATTCCTAAGATAATAACTACAATTAACAAATGCCTATAAATTATCAGACCACATTTATTGAGCTCGTATTATGATCAAGTCACTGTGCTTTCTGTTCAATTACTTCATCCATTCCTCAACCAGCCCCACAGGGAAGGTAACAGAGAGGGTAAGTAGCCTGGCCAAGACCCTGCAGCCAGCATGAGGCAGGGCTGAAGTTTGGACCCACTTTTGTCTGACTCAAGAGGCTGCATTCATAACCACTACCTAGCGTGCCTCGCCCACCCGTGCCTGGGGTTGAGTCATGATTAGTAATAGGAAAATCAGTACCACACAGCCCCTCCCTCAGGAAGAAGCTAACAGTTTAGAATATAGACATATATACATACAGATATCCATGTATGTATGTGTGTATGTATACATGTGTGTTATATATAGAGAGAGAATATATATAAAATATATATGCAAAATTGTAATTTTATTGTAAAATTATAGAGTGATTGGTGCTGTATGAATGATATAAACAAAGGGCTATAGAAGCTCTCAAGAGGCAGAAATGAATTCTAAGCTGAAGTCTGGAGAATGGAGAGAACCGTGCCAGAGGTCGTTCCAGGTGCCTTCATACAGGAGCTCCTGTATCATTTAATTCCAAAATACCCCTGGGTAAGAAGTGGGCAATACCATCCCCACTTTACAGATGTGGAAACCGGGTCTTATAGCAGCAAACACCTGTCTAGCACTTACTATGTATTGGGTGCTGTTCTAAGAAGTTTCCATGTTTTGATTCATTTGTTCCACACAACAATTCACCCACACAGGGGCAAAGCACATTCGAGAGATGCAGAACCTGAGTTCTGGAGGGTTTGAGTCATTTACCCAAGGTCTGACCACTGGCAAGAGGTGAAGCCGGGTGGAGGGCTCCTGAGTCCTTCCTCCCAACTATCCACTTACAGCTCCCTAGGGACAAAGTAACGGGCTCAAAGTTCCCACCTCAAAAGGCGCAGGGCCAGGATTTGGCCCACGGCTGTCTTTCAGTAATAAGGACAGTAATCTTTAAAAATATATATTTTTTTAAAATATTTTATACCAGAAATGTTGAGTAAAATGTCCTGAATGGTACAGTAAAGAGTGAGAACTCTATTCTACGGCAAAGGAAACCCTCAAAGGATTTTGAGCAAAAATGTAAATGCCATATGATTAAATGTGCACTAAGGAGGAAAAAATTCACTAGAATGTAACGAATGAATCGTGAGTGGGTGAGGCAGGAAGGAATAAGCCCTATTCGGAGGAGGCTGCAACGGCCCCAGGGAGAGCGATGAAAGTCTGAGGGGGGACAGGGTCACGGCTATTGCAGAAGGGGGAAGGGAGGACTCAAGAGAGTCTCCAGAAACGGCATTGGCAGGATTTATCCGATGTGGAGAGAGAAGGACAAGTCAAAGAGGAGCCCAAAGTGTGTAGCTGGAATGACTGAGAGAGTGGAGGTGCTCTTAAACGATCTGGGTGACACGGGGGGAGAAGAGAGTTTGGACACGTTGAGTCTCTGGTGCCCATAAACCCCTCTGTGAAGGTGACCAGGAGAGAGTCACTTCAGGAAGTCAGAATTATTTAGTCTCCCGGTCTCTGGCAGAGACCTTTCTAAGGAGCCTTCAGGACTGAATAAACCAATCTGCCCTTGGTCAGCTGGTCCAGCCGATGAAGCAGCACTTACAATCTCCTTTCTGCAGCAAGGCCCGTGGAGGAGGCCATTCATGGATGCAGCCACATCCCCTTAGCCACACCCCAGACGCCTTAGAACCTTCAACTTAAGGACGCAGCTGATACATTGTGTACCATTCCCAGAGTACCAGCTGTCATCCCAAAACAAAAACCTCCTTGCTCAAGAATTTCTAATGACTTGGGAAAATGTTTAGTATGTAATTAGGTTAAGTGGGAAAAAAGCAGAGAACAAAAATATACATGTAATGTACTCAAAAATATATAATGTATATATTCATACACATATATATTACACATAGCAAAAACATTGGCAGGAAACATACCCAAATGTTAACAGAGGTCCTTCATTAAGCAAGTATTTATTGAGCACCTACAATCTGCCAGGTGTTGTGCTATTTATTAGGCATTGTGAGAAAAATGGATCTATTTTATGCCCTCAGACAGCTTACAGTTTGAGGACCAAGCTAAGCTAAGAACTTAAAGACACTTGTGAAGCCATCTGAGTACAGAATCCTTCTAGTCTTTTAGACTTTATTGAGTCTTTGCTCTCAACCATCAAGTTACTGTTCTGTAGGGGAAAAGTGAGATGCCCCAAAATACCAGCTAGAAAGGGGCAGAGTCAGGATTTGGACCATGTTTGTCCTACATCCACACTGACACCGGTTCTCTCAGTGGCTCCCCATCATCGAGTGTTTCTAGAACATTCAACCTAGTTCTCATAGAAATGACTGTCTTTTGCACTCATATTTCATTGATTTACATAATTTATAATTAAATTTTGTAATTACAATACCAAGTATAACTGGCATTGCCATATTTGTGAGTAAAACCAAGGACGCATGGACTCACCTGGAGGGGGCAGCACCAGTGCCTGCACACACTGTGGACTAGCCCACTGGCCATCAGCAGGCAGCATGCTGTGGGCATTGAGCAGCATCATTTACAGAAGCAAGCAAAAGAACACAGCAAGCCAATAAGTGAATTAAGTGGAAACTGATTAAGAGAACATATACCATGTCATATTTCTGGTCACACAGCTTGAGGTTGCTGTAACATTAGGCAGCCAGTTAAATCATATTGACCACCCTGTCAGCTGAAATCCCATTTTCATTATAATATATAATATAATATATAATATCTGACACTAAGTCACAATTTTGAGCTTCTTATGGGCTCAGTTGTGTCCCCCAAAATTCATATGTTGAAGACTTAACCCCTAGTACCTCAGAATATGACTATATTTGAAGATACGGCCTTTAAAGAGGTAACTAAGGTAAAATGAGGTCATACGGGTGGGCCTTGATCCAATATGCTTGGTATCTTTATAAGAAGAGGAGATTATGACACAATGCACACAGACTGAGGGGTGACCACGTGAGGACACAGCAAAAAGGTGGCTGTTTGCACACCAAAGAGAGAGGCCTCAGGAGAAGCCAACCCTGCTGGCAGCTTGATCTCAGACTTCTGGTCTCCAGAACTGTGAAAAAATAAATATCAATGGTCTCAGCCCCCCAGGCTGTGGTGTTTTGTTGTGGCAGCCTGAGCAAACTCATACAGTGCTTACCTAAATGTCTGGCCCACGGTCAGCACCGAAATATTAATGAATGAGTAAATGAGGAATGTATAGTTCCCCCATCTTGCATGTCTGCGGTTGATTTTCGGGGGATTCCTACAGGAAGACCTTTTAAAAATCAGCTTAATAAGCATATTTGTGCTCTAGTTATCTGCCAGCACTGAGATTTTAAGATAAGAGGGTGTGCCTTCTGTTTCATCCATTTCTACCGCTCGATCCTAGGACTGGGGAAAGGAGTTCCTATAAACCCTAATTCAGGAACACGTCAAATGATCAGAGTCGAAATCCCAGCACTGTTAGAACGGAGCCAGTCCTCAACCACTGCTGGGAGGCTTTAGCTCCCTTACGCTGGGCAGCCGTGTCTCTCGGGGCTTCGCTGAGGCCGCGTGGGGCACATAAACAAGGCTGGGATGGAAAGCCAAGAAAATCTCCCAGGTCTTTGGTACATGGTGTATGAGGTCACAGGAACCAAGATTGAACTTTCTCCCTCCCTTCTTCCCAAGGACAAGAATGAAGGTACTCAAAGAACTTGACACACCACCTAGATGTGCTCTTAGCAATGTGACCTCAAAACTGAATGATAAATTACACGGATTGTTAGCATTAGCAGAGAATGCCAGAGTCCACCCAAAATTCGAGGGTACCTGGCCCAGCCTTCTCATTTTGAAAGGAAGGAAACTGAGGCTTTAAAAGGTGGAAGATCTACCCCTGCTCTTGTCATCGTCGTTTCTTAAGACTTTGTCTTAGAGATCAGAGACAGAGTTGAACACATTGTTACTTTTTACAGAGAATTTCCTCCCCACATTCCTAGTGAGCGGCCACTAGACTCTGCTCAAACATTTCTAGGAATGGGGAACTCACTGTTCTCTGAGGCAGTGAGGCCATCTTTGAATGGATTCATTTATAGATAGTTTCTTTGATTGAGCCCAAATCTGTCTCTATTCATCTTCCACTCATTGGTTCTCATGATGCCTTCTGAAGTATCAGGGAGTCAAGCTAACTCCTCCTCTCCATTATGGCCTTCAGATATTTGAAGACCAAGAGTATCTCAGAGGTCATGCTTTTGAGCTCTCTACTCATCCTTGATACTTAAACCAGCTGCCTTAAATCCTCATAGGACTAGTCAGTGACACATCAACAGACAGAAATATAACATTTTAATAAATGAGCCCTTGTCCCTTGATCTGGAACGAAATTATCTATGAATCACCCCTAAATGAGTAGAAAAAGTGGAATGGGATTGCTTACCAATAAAGAGAAGAATAGCCCCTTCCAGTTTCTAGTTTTCCTGTCTGAAACCCACTCTTTCCCTGAATAACTCCTAGGCCTATTTCAAGAAGCCCTGCCTAAAGTCTTCCCTGGCCCCTCCTCCTGCCCCCTGCCATCCTCAGCCCTGTCACTTTTGCCCCCAAACCTCCAGTTGGTCTTGGACTGGATGGATGGAAAGACAATCCATGAAGCCTCAAGCATCTGCCAAACTCCTTCCAAGGGAAGCAACCCCAACCAATTTTCCTGCTTTCTCTTGCTATTCCCCTCTCAGTGTACCTATTACAGAAGTGAAACCAATACCACTACCCTCATCACAGTTGTTCAGAATAAAGCTCAGTGCCCATGCTGAGTCTTACATGAGCAGGACCTATAAAAACCAACTACCCATAAGGTACTCCTTGCTGAAGGAGGCTTGGCAAGCTGACCCAACAAAATCTTGTTAGGAAGCAAACTGAGCCAAATAAACAGAGAGAGAAGCTGCCACCAGACCTTAGCAGTTCTCTTGAACTGCTTGAGACTGGATGGGAAATGGTTACTGAAGAAATGGAAGCCTGGGTGACTGAGTGGTTGATAAAGGGACATTCCCGTATTTCCCTGTAATAAACCTGCGTGTCTAATATGAAAACTCAAGAGTGGAAGGTTATAAAGTCTGTTCCTGCTTTTTTCCCCCTGGAGTTGAAGGGCAAGATGTTTACATAAAGACTTTTCTTTGTTCTCATTGCTTTAGAATCCTTCCTCCAGATTTAGGACATTCTTAACAGGGATTTGATCTCACCTTGTCTGGTAAATGAAACTTACATACATTGGAATTTTTCATGTTAGACCCTGGATACTGGGAGGATATAAGAGGATTTAAAATTCTTAGGGGGTATAGGAAACTCCGAACGATTAGAGATATCTAAAAGACCAAATGACTTCATTGGGGGTTTCTTCAAGGAAGACGACACTCTGCCACAATGCCATAGAACCAGGGCTTCCCCTTTGCCTCTTTTGTTTTGTTCATTTGGGGATGAGACAAGGAGGGATAAGCTTAGGAAGTGGTAAGAAAAGAACAGGCTCATCTCAAACTCCAGAAGCCTCTACCTTGCCAGCAACAAATACCTTGCTTTCCTTTTCTACACATAAGATTCATGTGAGATATATTCAGGTGAGATCAGGTTTGGACAAAAGAAGTCACCCAACAAATCAATTCAGCAACTATTCAAGTTGTTGGAGATATGCCCAGGAGACGTGGCGATAAATAGAGCATACACAGTTCTTGCCTTCATGGAGTTTATAATCAAATGATCCTTGCTGCTCCTTCAATTGATTTTGCAAATAGAAGTCTTTATAAACCATGGTGGGGAGGGAGCAAAGCAATCAATCATGCCTTAAACACCTTGCTACGGACTGAAGGTTTGCGTTCCCCCCACATTCATATATTGAAATTCTAAACCCCAATGTGATGGTATTTGGGGATGAGGCCTGTGGGAGGTAATTAGGTCATGAGGGTGGAGCCCTCACGATGGATTAGTGCCCTTGTAAGAAGAGACAGGAGAAAACTTGCTTCCTCTCTCTGCTCTCTAACATGTGAAGATACAGCAAAAAGGAGAGCATCTGCAAACAAGGAAGCAGGCCCTTATGTGGAACTGAATTGGCCGACATCTTGATCTTGGACTTCCCAGGCTCTAGAACTGTGAGAAGTAAATTCCGTTGTTTAGGTCACCCAGTCTATGGTATCTGTGTTATAGCAGTCTGAACAAGACAGTGTCTACATGTGCCTAGTCGTGGGCACACCCCACTGGGGAGGGAGTGGTGTGAAAAAGATATAGAAAATGTGGACCCTGTCCATGATGAGCTCAAAAATCTAACTGGGAAAATGAGAGGCACATGCGAAACTGTTGGCCAACAGAGCAGTTTAAAATAAAGTGCTAGATTGAATGGTACAGATGGTTAATAACTAGAAAATGTACAATAAAATGTTAAGTATATGGTCTTGGCAACTAATTTTGATGAAGTTTAAGGAAAGAGCAATAGAGTGTAGAGATCTCAGAAAAGGCTT
The DNA here is from genome assembly GCF_021613505.1 of Equus quagga. NCBI lineage: Eukaryota > Metazoa > Chordata > Mammalia > Perissodactyla > Equidae > Equus > Equus quagga. The sequence continues at coordinate 64,251,870 of NC_060267.1, forward strand.
TATCAAGAAAGTGGTGCCAGAGTTAAGTCTTAAAGGTTGGACAGGAGGCAGTGGGCATTCCGGGTGGGAGTAAAGTCAGAATAGCAAAAAAAGAGCCTGACAGTCAGTGGGTAGGGATAAGCAGGGAGAACCAATTAAATAACCACAAATTGTGAATGTTATAAAACAAAGCCAAACAATTCAGATCACACCTAACAAACAAAATTATAATAGAAATACCATGTCTGGTCCCCAAACACATGCACATTCTAACACATTCTTGGAAAGAGTGCTGTGACGTTGATTTATATCTGACAGTCCAAGTGAAAAATGAAAGAGCTGCCAAATCTGCCTATATAAATCCAGTGATTTCACATGTTTTTATGCTATGAACTGAAGGCAGAAAAAGAGATTTAAGCCTTAGAGACAGCAGACAATAAAACGGTACGCTAGTGAAGTTTCTCAGAGGACCCACTACAATCATATTTATCATGTCCAAGACTGACAGTAAGTCTAACGTGCAGACGCTCTCCTGCATTCAGACGCACAATATTCAACGACTCTAACAGGTGAATATATTGAGTTACGTAGAGAGGGACCGTAGAATGCGGTATTACGCAGAATCAAACACTCAGTAGGAGCCACATTAAGCTGCCTCTGTCAACAGCCAAGATGACTGACAAGACCCTCCTCCAAAACCTTCCTGGATAAAAGTACTTCTCTCTTCTGCCTTGTGGAGTCAAACCCTTGGGCTGCAAATGCCTTGAGCAACTGATCAGAACCAAAAGTGCTACCTAAGTAAGAGAAGTCTGGGTGTGCTTGTCGGGAATCCCGACTGGTCCGTGAACAGGAGGGATCCTCTGTCTTGGCAAGATTACAAATCCAAACCCCGGTCAGATGAAAACATCATTGCTGCTGCTTTCTTGCCCCTGGAAAGAACGCCTGCCTTCCTGTCCTCACTAGTGAGCCCCGGTTCTTAGCTGACAGGCTACTGTTCTGATCAAAAGCCCACCTGAGAGGTGAGAATCCCAGGCACAGGGATCTCCGGCAGAAATCTGCATCTCTGCCAAAGAAGCCCCCAGGGAGGAGGTTTCTAATTTGGTTGATCACCAGAAGCTTCTGGCAGCAGTTTCAAAGTGTGGATTCTCCAAACCCACCCCAGGCCTCCTGAATGGAATCTCCAACAGTCTGTAAGTGGGGGTTGAAGTCATGGATCATTATGCTGTTCAGAACTGTTTACATGAGGTTGAAAGGGACAGATTCCAGTTGGTGTAGGTGTCACTTCTCTCTAATTGTTTTCTTCCTTTTACAAAAAAAGGAGAGTCAGGGAACCCATTACATTCTCATTCTTGCCTGGGATGCCAGGAAACTGAAAGCTAATAGTAACTCTTCCTGGCTTAGATTTCTAGGTACAATTGTTTCCCTTTCTCTTATTAGGTCCTTCAAGTAATCTTTCAAAATGTAACTTTGAATTAAGTCACGAAGAAGTAGTCAGAGCATAAATCACAAATTACTGCAATGTAATTCCAATTCAACCTTTACCTTCAGTTTCAGAAAGTCATCTTCTCTATTCGGCTTACACCCGTGGGTGAATCTTGTATTTTACAGCTTCAGGCCAATGATGGGGCTCCCATGCACCTGCCTCACTGGACGAATGACAGAGGATGAAGGCCCCAGAAGAACAACTCATGTCGACAGAGTGGAGGAACGAAGGCCTTGTTCTGTGGCTCCAGAAATTCAGTTGTTCCCTTTCAACCCAATTATCTGCCAAAGAGACCCAGCTGTGGTATAGTAAAAACAAGGTGTGAACCTACAGTCAAAGAACTGGGCTTCAAATTCCAACTCTGCACGGCTTTCCCTAAGTCACTGCCTCTGTAGGTCTTGTTTCCTCAATAACGAAATGGGGGTAACAACCTTGACCTTGCCTGTCTCTTGGGGTTATTGTGACAGTTCTTGTGACATTCGTAAAAATGTTTTATAGGATGCAAATTAGTTAACAACTAAGGGAAATATGTCAGAAATGCTAAATAAAATAAGGGAAATATGTCAGAAATGCTAAATAAAATATACTCAGATGCGATAACTAACTCTTCATCAAAAGGGGCTTTCTTGTTCCTAAGAAAGGGTGGTAGGTTTTTAAAAAAACATTGAGAGTATTCTAATGTTCTTTTCAAACAGATGAAACCTTGCAAGAGAACAGTGGGTGGGCGCAGTGCAGTCCCCAGCTGGGAGGATGGCCTTTGGGTGGCAGGGTCTTTCGGTTGACATTGACTTTGCACTGATCGGGTAAGGCTTGGAGCCTTGTATTCAGTCCTTGACAGCCCACTGTAGGAGGGCATCACCACCTAGAGTGTGTCCAAAGGAAACAGATCAGAGTAACAAGGGACCTGAAAACCATGGCCCATTAAAAATAGTTAAAGGAACTCGGTGCACATAGACTGGAGCAGACTCAGGGGACATGGTCCTGTCTTTAGATGCACATAGTGACATAGGTTAGTCATGTAAAAGAGGGAATAGCTTCTTTCAGTGTGGATTCCCCAGAGTGTTAAAGTTGCCGGAGACAAGACGTCGATTAAGGGGAAGACAAATTTCAGAATGGAGTACCTGAACACGTGCGATGGTGAACTCCTACAGCGTCAATTGTCAGATGTTTCAAGAGAGATTCTTGCCCTTGGCGAGAAGTTGCAATAGATGATAATCTTTGAAACGTTCTGACCATAAGATGTTCTAAACCAGTCCCTGCATCACTGGCAGACACAAAGTTTCTCATTCTTGGAAACAAACTAAAATCCTTCTGCTAAAGAACCTAAATTGGACTTCAGGTAGTAGAGTTTGGGAGTAATTACTGAGAAAGGCTTGGCTTTGGGACTCGAAGCCCAGCCCACGCTGAAAGTCGTGCCCTTCGACATCGTCTACATGGACCGCTTTGACTGCCGGCTTCTCAGATCAGAGCTTAACGCGGCCCCATCCCCCGACGCTGCCTCCCTGGCACCAAGCCAAAAATCCGCGGCTGCCATTTGTGTTTTCATTTAGTAAATAAAGATCAGAAATGGCTGCTGTTTTAATAGATTGAAAACTCTGGTCTGCAAATAAATATCTTGGGGGAATTAGAGAAGATTTGGAGGACAACAGTCAATCTCAATATAATTAAAAATAAGCTCTCACCTGCTACTAATTTCCTTCTTGTTTCTTTGCTAACAGAAATCTTTGTTTGAACAAAGAGGTAAAAGGCACAGTTAGAAGCTGTTTACATAGTGCAAATGAGAGTGCTAATTGTAGGGAGCCTGCATGTTAATGAGAAAGAGGTTATTTATCAGTGTGAAATTCTGAGCGCAATAAATTGCAGGTGATATTTCAGGAAACATTCATTTTCTAATGATTTCTTTTCACCTCCAACAGTGGCCCCAAATCAAAGTGCAGTGTGTTGTAATGAAATAAGAATTGGTCTGGAAGCCAGGGGATCTGGTTGTGGTCCATAGCTTGCTGTACGCCCTAGAATAAGTTGCTTTCCCTCTCTGAGTTTCAGGCTCAGTATCTGTGAATGTTAGTCATCTCTGTTTCCGTCCAGCTCTAACCATCATGGTATAAGCACCAGAAGCGTACCTAATCCTTCTGCTAAGAAATAAGTTTCTTTTCCTTGGGATAAGCTTTGTTGCTCTGAAACCAACTTATAAAAATACATTCTAGGAAAGGGCCTGGTTTCCTAGTTCCTAGGTTTTCCCCTACCCTGGCTGCTACGGTTCTGCCCAGCTCTTTTTGAGGAACTCACCGAAGATCCCTGGAAGCAAGCCTCAGAGCAGCACCACAACATCACATGCTCCCAGCCGCCCCCTCAGGCCCTCTCGGCAGCTGGGAGAGGCTCCAGGCTCCCTCACTTCCCTGTGACTCATTTATTCAACGAATATTCTTTGAGCACCCACTGTGTGCAAGGCACCATGCTAAACACTGGGAACACAGAATTCTGCAAGGCAAACATAGGCCATGCCTACATGGAACCAATGGGGAAGTCAGACATGAAACAAATAATTATCCAAATAACAATGTGATAAGCACTAAGTGTCAAAAATATGGGATGCTGTGACTGGGGACCTCACTTATCCTGGAGGGTCAGGAAAGGCCATCCTGAGTGACATTTGCACTAAGACCTAAAGTTGAAGAAAGCAGGTCATGGGGGAGACAGAGGACAAGAGGGGGAAACAGTACACAGGACCTAGGGTAAGAAGGACCCCAGCATCCAGCCCTGGAAAGGTCAGTGTGACCAGAGGACTTCGAGCACCAGAGAAGGGACAAACAGAGGCTGGAGAAGTAAGTAGGGCCAACTCCTGCAGGACTCTAGAGACCTTGTTAGGACTTTTGGGCTCTGCCCCGAGGCAATGAGAAGCCATTCATAGATTTTAAATGAGAAAGAGGTGTGATCAGCCAGAGGGGTTGCATCAACCACTCTCAATTGCCTGTCTAAATTCAGGTTTCTAAGGGACGTTGCAGACACCCTGGAGCCCTCCTCCATCCCCTCCCTGGGCCACACAGGTATACCAAGCCCCAAGAGGAAAGGGTGTCCTAGTGTTCCAAGGAAACCAAATGTTCCAAGGAAAATGATCCACAAATAACCCCTTCATTAAAATCCTCACTATCGGAAGGGATCCCAGCAGGGACCTTAGGGAGCCCCCCCCCTCCTTCCCCCCTCCCTCAGGTGTACCAGGTGAATAGGAGAGGTGATCAGGAAGGACCCTACTCCGAGGGAAATAGAGGGTGGGAAGTGATACGCAGGGAACTCCAACCCTACACCGCAGAAAGGAGTGGAGACACAGGAAAGGGTACAGAAAAAAAAGACAACTGTGGGCTCCCACCATGGACAACGGAGTTTTCAACTCCTCTCCCAGAAGCCTCTGCATGAACTGTGGCCAAGCATGCGTGGGGACAGATGCTCGTCCCATGAGAGGCAATAGCGGGAGGTGGGTCACAGGAAGCCTGTGGGGGATGCTAGAGGGGGAGGCTGAGGGAGATAGACTAATAGCCGTCAGCGTTTCTTAAGGTGTGATCTACAGACCATACGTTTCCTCATCAAATAGGGTGTGGTGACAATTGTCATCCCCCAGCCCCAGAATCACTGGGCCTCGTAAGTAATGCAGAGGCGGGGTCAGCACCCAGGCCCTGAAGTTGGACTAACTGGTTTCAAATCCTGATTCCACACACTTAAGTAGCTATGTGAACTCAGGTGAATTGCCTCGTCTATTTCAGCCCCAGCTTCCTGGCACAGAAACTGAACATCATGATAGTACCTACCTCGTAGGCTTGTTGTGAAGAGGAAATGAGATAACTCATGAAAGTTAGAATTTAGAATGATGCCCTCCCGGGACATAGGAAGACCCTGATAGTTGTTAACTATTAGTGTAACTAAGTCAGAATCTCTAAGAGTGGGCCTGGGAACCCTAGGAGATCCTTGGGACCGCTCATTAAGGGTATCCATACGCCGGCCTCTGGGCTAAGCCTCTTCTGGGTCTCATCCGATTTAGTCCCATGAGCTAGCACTAATATTTCCCCACCTTAGAGATGAAGAAATGGAGACCTTGAGGGCTCAGTACCTTGTCCAAACCCAGATCCTGAAATTCTGATACTCTTCAGGAACAGCACACCCCACCAGGCTAGAGGCAGAGAGGGCAGCCCAGGGGACCTGAGCAGGTACCACTCATGAGCTCAGAGAGGGGCTGCGAGCAGAACCTATGGCCTCTGCCCAGTTGGGGGGTGGATTTGAGGAAGGGCTGACACTGATGGGTAGACCTGGCCCCCAGAAGGAATGGTGCCTCCCCCTGCGTGATTGAGGAAGCCAAGGGGAAGGGCTCAGCCTGACAACTGTTGAAAGCCAGCTTAGCCCTGCCTGCCGCCCATCTGCCAGCCGCTCTTCGCTCCTCCGCTGCACTCACCTGCATGGCACTAGCCCTCCAGGCGTTTGCACGCCTTTCTCCTGGCACAGAGCCCCGTGCATAGGGTAGGTGTTTATGAGTGTGTCAACCCCTCTCAGGCCTTGACCACATAACTGAAGTCTGACTCTGTCCTCAGAGCCAAGCGTGGTGCTTGGATGGTGGGAGGCAGGAAGGAATGAAGGAACCATCCGGGGCAGAGCAAGCCCCCAAATCAAAAGAGTTTGATCCTTCCAGGGGCCAAAAAGATAAATAAGACTGGCAGTCAGAAGTCTTGCGTTTCAGTCCCGACTCTGCTGTGTTCTTGCTGTGTGCCCGTCAGCACATTACTTGACATCTCAATATCTGTTTCATTGTCTATAAAATGGCTACGCTAATCATTCAAATGAGCAAATGGATTTGAAAGATGCTTGTACACGATAAACTAATGAACAAAGACAAGATATTGGTGCCATGTGTATAGAGACATGGTAGTGCCATATGAGATTGGAGTAAAAATTATTATGTGCTTAAGAGTCGCTGCCTTCCTGGCCGTCTCAGGCAGAACTGGGCCCCCTTTCTTTGTGTGCCACTCACCCTCCACAGCCTTCCATCGTCGCCCCCGACACCTTGTTGCACTTGGTAACTGTCTATTGGTTCCCCTCCCTAGACTGAGAGTCCAGCCTCTGAAGAAGCCGTTCTTCGGATGCACCCCCTCCAATGGCGGCAGTGGAAATCTACCCCAACTTGCCAAGGCATGATCTGCCTAGGCAGCCTGCTTCTTTGGGACTGACCCAGTGACTGTTTGACCACAAAATCCTTGGTAAAAGGAATTGAAAATTCTTGCTTCTGATCAACAAGCTTCCCCTGCCATGCAAATTAGGACACGTCCATAGGACAAATTACCACACAGTGGAGTCTCATGTCCTCAGACCGGAAGCCACACCTACCTCAGAGACGCTGCCCTCCCTCTGCTGTGACACCTCTGGATTGTGGGCCCGTCTGGTGAGCCAAGCACGCACACACGGAGAAGGCAACTGAGCAGGGCCCACACTCCTACCAGGACCAAGCCCAACTCTTGAGGGTACAGGGTGGGCACTTAATGAAGGTTTGATGAATGAACGAACAAATGAATGCATGAATGATCCCTGCAAAAAGAGGGCCTTTCCATTTCAAAAACTCTAAAGGTAAAATTTCACACCAATCGCAATTTCTTCTGGATACATAGATGCCAGGCGGAAGAACACTAGTTGCAGTAGATACCTAGGTGGAGCCACTGACAGGCACAAGAGCATCCCATATTCCTCAGGAAGCCCTACAACAATCCTGGGGGAAAGGAACTGCCTTGGTCCCTCACACTCCTCCCTGCTCCCTCCCTGTCTCCCTGCGCTGCCTGCCCCACGCTCCAGCCCTTTCACCTCCTCAGTTCATCCTTCAGATCTGATCTGAGCAGAAAGGTCAGTTCTTCCAGAAAGTCTTCTTGAAGGAGGATCTGAAGGAGTGAGACGCCCACATTCTTTCTAGGACAGCTCGGCTGCCTGTCAACTCATTGCAAAGGTCCCGGTCTAGAGGGGAGAAAGAGAGAGACTGAAATGTAGGGCTTACCAAAGGAGGGAAGGTGGGATCCCTGTTGGACTCATTAGAATTAATTACTAGCAAACCACCAGGTTTACAGGAATAACTGCAAAGAAAGGGGAGCCACTAGGCAGGGTGGAAATCAGCTCTTCTGCAAAACAAGAAACTGAACCAACATGCAGTTTTCCGTGGCAACACGCAGGGAAATTTCTAGGAGGGGCACAGAAGTCTTTTGTGGTCCTGTTTCCCTTCCTACTGGAGGTGGAGAACAATGGCGCCTACTACACGTGGTCCGCCCCCGAGAATTCACAGTTGAAGAGTCTTGAAGTATCTTTCCATCCATTTGTTTTGTGAGGGGAATCGTAGTCAAGAAGGCATCTGAGTATGAAACAAATAAGAAAAGTATTCAAACAGACAGGAACTTAAAACCAACGTCGGTAGCCTAAAAAGTGGTGAAGAAAGGAATGAAAATTTCCCACCAGTTCTTACCATGATGGGAAAGTCCCAGTTAAAAAAAAAGGCAACAACTTCTATTCCCTGTACCAAACTCAGTGAGGCTCAGAGTGAGACTCAGGCACCAGGAAGTAGGAAGAATCTTGTACCATCCCCCCGACACACACAGCCCCCTCCCAGGAGATCAAGAAGTGCCTCCTCTACCATACCGGATGCTGCAAACTAGAGGGTGCTAGCATTCAAAAATAGGAGCCCCCAAGACTCAAACTCTCAGGGCCAGCGTCCGATGGTGCAAAGATCAAGGGCTCTGAGGCTGCTACGCTCAGATGGGACTCACTTCCAAGTCACACAATCGGAAGCAAATCACTTGCCCTTTATGAGCCTCCAATGCCTCACCTGTGAAATGGGGAAAGGATCTCTTGCACAGGATGTTACCGGCTTTCAACGATATGACTGATGTCAAGCACCCGACACACAGCCTGTGAAATAGCAGTGCCTCAGAAAATGTTCTGAGTCCTTCCTTCCTATCCATAGATTTACTCGAGAACAAAGAAGTCAGAAGAAACCTGGAGACTTCTCTATTAGATAAAAGAAACTAAAAGATGTGAGAAGTCATTTCTTCTTCTAATCAAAAGTTGTGAGTATTAAGAGTACCTTCTTTGACCCACCAAAAGAAGGTTAGGGTCCTTCCTAGGTGGCCCTTCAGCCCCTTGAAAACATCCCCAATCACAGCATTTAGGCCACTTGTAGTTATAAATAATATGATCGCCTGCTGACCTGTCTCCATCATCTGCTAGATCATAAAATTTAGAGTGTGATCAGGGACAGCGTGCATCTTCTTCATAGACGTCTATTCAGCCCTCGGTGCAGGCTCTGAATATTTGCATAATTAATCAACCTATACTTTTTAAATGAATTAATTAATATTTATTATTATTTAGGAGAACTACATAGCCTAAAAATATCTTACACTAAAAATCTGGATCAAAATCTGAAATAACATCAATAACAAGACTGGAGAATGGAAGGCAGGAATAAAAGATCAGTTAAAGATGTGAAACTCTGACTTCAGGAGGGAAAATTCAAAAGCTATGGTTTTACTCTCTTCTCTAAAACTTAGACAAAATAGGTTACAAATGCTTTTTAATTATGAAAGTAATGATTTGAAGAATTTAAAGTAAAACATAGACTTCCCAAAACAATGGAGAAGTTAAAAGAAAAGAAACTATATACCATATATAAAAAATGACCTACTCAAAGGTAAGAAGGAAGTAGAAAAAAGAAAGTTAATGAAAAAGATGACAAAAAATATATATAAAATATATCTGTCTTAACAAAAATGGCTTACAACCCCCTATTCAAAGAATCCCAGATTGGATCAAATAACAAAACCTAACTATTTGTTGTTTACCAGATACACCTTAAAACAAATCAGCCCAACAAAATAAAGAACAAGCGAAGGAATGTCATGTAAGGGCACACACATAAAGCAGGACTACAATGTTACTATTGGATAACATTGAATACCAGGCAAATGCAAGAGAGACCATTTTATATTGGTAAAGGGTTCAATTACAATGAAAATATAATTATCATGAACATTTAATGCCAAAGAATATTCCATCAACACACGTAAAGCAAATATTGTTAGAAATACAAAGAGAAAAATGACAGAAATGTGATCAAATTCAGAAATTCTAACACATCTGTCCATGACAGCTAACATAAATGAAAAAGTAAGCAAGGGTTAAAGGTGATGATTAATCTATTTATTAAAATTTATTTGATCCACACATTTATAAAATTTTACAATTTGATATTGTACAAACAGAGAATATGCTTTCTTTTCCAAGACCTACAGACTGTTTATAATAATTTAACACATTAGGATATAGAGAAAATTTCAAAGTCCCAAAACCAACGTTTCACAAGCTGTATCTTTCAACATAATTTAACCAAATTATAAATTAATAAAAAGAGTTTAAAGAAAAGCCCATTCCCTTAGAAATTAAAAAAAAGCAATCTACTAAACAACAGTTAAAGAAGAGAGAGATATTATAATTGTAGACAATTTTAAAGGTTAAGATGAGAAAACTATATATATAAATTTATATGAAAGATCCAAACTATTCTCAGGAAAAAAGTCCATAGTCCTAAATATTTCAATATTAGACAAGAAAGATAGAAAAATGAACTACTATTTTATTTAAAATCTAGAGAAAGAACAACAGAATGACTTTTTAAAATAAGAGAAAGGAACAAATAAACATAACAGAGCATAATAAAGGTAAAGGAATAAAGAAGACTAATTAAATAGCCAGAATTCAGAATTCGTAAAAAACAAACATACAGGGGCCGGCCCGGTGGCACAGCAGTTAGGTGCACACCTTCCGCTTTGGCAGCCTGCGGTTCGCTGGTTAGGATCCCGGGTGCGGACATGGCACCACTTGTCAAGCCATGCTGTGGCAGGCGTCCCACATATAAAGTAGAGGAAGATGGGCACAGATGTTAGCTCAGGGCCAGTCTTCCTCAGCACAAAGAGGAGGATTGGTAGCAGATGTTAGCTCAGGGCTAACCTTCCTCAAAAAAAAAAAATACAAAAAACCCAAGAACTAGTCTTTGAACAGGGCAGTAATGTAAATAAGTTTCTAACATGCAATTAAGAAAGAAAGGGAGGATTCTGGGAAGATGAAGGTGACAGTGGCAGGATGGTTTTTGGATATTCTCAAATCTCCACATAAAGACAGAGCAACTAGAAAGAAACACCAAAATCCACAGACAGTGGATTTTCTTTACAACAAAACTAGGTGACCAGGTGTCTCCATGAGCCCCTAAATACAAGAGGGTGGGACAAATCTACTAGAGTCAACATCTGCATATCACTGGCACCTGTGCAGAAGAGCGCGGCAGGATGCAACAGGATGGATCTGAGAACAGGAGCCCCTAAAGGGCCAGCAGGTTTTCACTTTTGGAAGACAGAAGAGTGGCAGCTAAAAGTAGGAGGGCGTTTGCTCACTCCAATAGGGGAGAAGTACTGCCCAAAGCAGGGCGGGCAGTCCCGGGCCTATGAAATGGGAGAAATGGGAGAGAGATATTTGCACTGAAAACTTTTTTCTATACTGAAAGATTAAAAATGTAAAAGAAACGGAACAATTTTGAGAAAACATAAATTATTTAAATTGATCCAAGAAGATATAGAATATTTGAATGGGGATGGAAAACCATGGCATAAATTTTAAAATTACTTTCCCTAAAAACGATAGGCACACATGGTGTGATGGAAAAATTCTTTCAGATCTTCAAAAAACAGATTAACTCTCTTTATTTCAATGTTTGAGAATAAAATTAATAAATAAATATTAACAAAGTAACCATACCAAAAGCAGCCTATGAAACAAAATTATTTATGAGCTTAGATGCAAAAATTCTAAAGAACTTACTTACAAATCAAACACAGTATCATAGAAAAAAAATAATAATCCTTGTTCAAGTTAGATATAACCTAGGAAATCTACTAAGGTAATTTATTCCATGACAGGTTAAGAGAGGAAAAAAAACCCCATTATATCAGCCTAATAGAGCATGAAAAGTCTTAATAAAATATCTGTTTCTGACAAAAAGATTCTTCATAAATTAGAAAATTTCATCCTTAACATGATGAATAACATGTATCTTACCAATATATACAACTTCAGATATTATGATGAAGTACTAGAAATATCCTCATTAAATAGTAAGATAAGCCTTCCCGGTATTACCACTATCATTCAAAATTATTCTAGAATTTCCTGCCAATCCAATAAGTAAAGAAAAAGGAAAAAGAGTTAGGGATACTGGAAAGGAAAAAAAATTATTGTTTGCTGATGTTGAAATGATCATCTTAGAAAATCTGAAAAAATAAAAATAAAAATAATTAGAGATAATTCTCTCCTCTAAAATGTTCTTCTAATTAAACAGGAAAAATAAGGAAAATAACTTTTTTTGATAAGCAGTATAATTACATTTAAAATCAAAAGATGTACCCCATTAATACCCTTTATCTCCTTGCCAACATTAAGTTTATTCTGAGCTCCAGGTCATATTTTAATTAAAGAGAGATTAATTTTTTGACTCTGCCTCTGTTTGGAAAAGTAAACATTATTTGTGTTTGTCTTATTATAAACAAAATACAGTCGTTATAGAAATTTTAAAAAGTAAAAACAAGCAAAACTAAGAAGCAAGTAAAAATTACCCACAAATCACAGAAAACCACCATTAATATTCTGAAATATGTGCACCACTTATTTTGGTCTACTTATCCATGTTATATAATTAATCTTTTGTCTATGTAAATTTCTTCATCAGATAAAGCTAAAATTCAGTTTTCTGGTTTTTCAATCTAGTTAGTTCAATAATGGTCCCCTGTGATATCAAGGCCCTAATCCCTGGGACCTATGAATGTTACTTTATATGGCTAAAGGGTCTTTGTAGATGGATTAAGTTAAGGATCTTCAAATAGGGAGATTCAATCTGGTTTATCCAGATGGGCTCTAAATGTAAGCACCCGTGTCCTTGTAAGAGGAAGCAGAGAGGAAGACACAGAAGAAGAAGGCAACGTGACAACTGAAGCAAGATGCCCTCCTGCTGGCTTTGAAGAAGCCACGAGCCCAAGACATACAGCTGCCATTAGAAAGCTGGAAAGGCAAGGAAACGGACTCTCTCCTAGAGCCTCCAGCCTCACGGCCCTGCTGACGCCTTGATTTCAGCCCAGGTGTAACTGATTTTCAGACTTCTGCCCTCCAGGACCGTAAGAAAATAAATCTCTATCGTTTTGAGTCACCAAGTTTGTGGCAACTTGTTACAGCAGCAATCGGAAACCAATGCACTTATGAAGTCATCTTTGATAAAAAGGCAAGTAAGCAGCAATGTTGTATAATTAGACATTAATCTTGGATACTGAAAAAGCAAAGTACGAAAACTTCCAAAAGCAAACAAACAAAAGAACGAAGGTGTGCTCCCATGGCAAAGGACTCGACGTGGAGTTTAGATTCCAAACTCTGAAGGACACTGAACTCCTTTCAGCAAAGAGATTGGAGCATTTAAATTTTTAAAAATAAACTAATAATAATTTCCATATAAAAAAGAAAGGTTAAAGTTTAGAAGGCAGGTAATATAAACCCATAATGAACACAAAGAAGACTGGATCAGTAAAAATAACTGTCAGAAATCCTGAATGTGATAAGGCTTCAGGGGGGTGGGAGTGAACAATGCTGGACAACATGTCTCCAAAGAGAAAAAAAAAAAGATTGCCAAGATGGAATTTGCTTCATGATAAGTGAAGTGACATTAAGAGAGTTCCTAGATAGGTTAAATCCATCTATCCATCCATCCTTCCATCCATCCATTCATTCATTCAACAAATATTTTAGTGCCAGACACTGGGAAGACCACAGAGAACAAAAAAGCCAGGTCCCAGCTTCATGGAGGTTAGAGCTCAGTGGAGAGAGAAAACATTACAAATAATCACATGAATATATCACACAAATTGTGATAAGAGCTGTGATGAAAGGCAAAGGTGAGATGAGATTGTACTGAGGACTCACATTAGATTGGGAGTGGGGGTGGGGTCAAGGAAAGTTTCTCTTGAGAAGCAATACTCATGTCTATTCATGTCGTCCAGCCCAGGTGAATATGCTGAGGGACTATAAGAACACAGAGGTGTGACTGCAGACCTACAGTCAATAATCCTGAAAAACACACAAAGAATAAGAGAAGACGGGAGATAGGAAAATGTACCCATTTCCAAAAGTAGAGGGAATGTGGAGTCTGAAAACTACAGACAAAAATATAAAAAGCTATGAGTGTGAGAAAAGAAAGCGGCCACACCAGTCCGTTCACAAAAACATGCCGTGCACAGGAAGCTCACGCAGGCCCCCACTCCTGACTCTTCAAGTTCTGCGTAAGTCCACCAGCTCACTCGGAATCCCTCACTTAGAGGTCGAACCTCCTCAGACTTGCTGGTGAGTTTGGTCTGTTCGGAGACTTCAAAGCAATTTAGCATCGAAAACCCCTGCAGGTAACTTCCATTTGCCTGTGTCTTCTCTCTGTCTGAAGAGATTTTTAACTCCACGTTTATGGAAGGAAGGACAACATAATTCCTTTCCAAGGATTCTGTTTCCACTAGATATGTTCTGCCATCTTGCAGCTGTGACTCATATCCTCTCTTACTCCATGGAAAAGAACCATACAGTGCTAGAACGTCTGCTGGCCTGAGTGAAAATCACAAAATGGTCGTTTGACCAATAGATTCCTTCATTTCCTTATAACTTTTGTCCTCTCTGCTTCTCGGCTTTATATATATATATATATATATATATATATATATATATATATATATACATATAATTTTAAATTATCTTAAAGTAAAAAAAAGAAAATTAATTTTACTGACATTTTCATTTAACCCAATGCAATGGACTGTTTGTGCCCCCTCAAAATTCATATATTGAAATTGAAACCTAATCCCCACGCAGGGGGTTGGTATTTGGAGGTGGGGCCTTTGGGAGGTAATTAGGTCAGGAGAGCAGAGCCCCCGTGAACGGGGTTAGCTCCCTTATAAAAGAGACTCAACAGCTCCCTCACCCCTTCTGCCTGTGAGGTTATAGCAAAAAGACAGCCCTTTATGAACCGGGAAGTGGACTCTCACTGGACACTGAATCTGCCAGCATCTTGATCTGGGACTTCCTAGCCTCCAGAACTATGAGAAATAAATTTCTGTTGTTTATAAGCCACCCGGTTTACAGTATTTTGTTATAGCAGCCTGAATGGACTAAAACACTCAATATATTTGAAATATCATTCAACATTAATCAACATAAAGTTAATGAAATATTTTGCGCTCTTTCTTTTTTAATCAACTCTCTGAAATCCACTGTGCATTCTTCACTAACAGCACATCTGAACTTGGAACTGGCCACACTTCAAGTCCTTAACTGCCACCTGTGGCTAGAGGTTACCATATTGGACAGCACCGTTCTAAACTGTCACTTACTTTTATACTCTAGAAAACTCTAGAAGCCAAATGTATCAAGATTTTTAAACACGAAATGGCTTCTTCAAAGCAGCCTATGAGGGTCTGGTTCATAGGAAAATGTGGGCCCTCTCACCAGGGCAAAGAAAGTCCCGTGCTAGGAGGTGGGGTTTCGGGCAAGGCCACGAGACTGCGCTACTCCAGGAGGCTGCACTGATGTGTGGAGCCATGCAACGGCGGAAGGCCTGATTTCAGGGATGATAAGACAGGCTTCCTTGAACAAAAAGCAACTCCCATATACCGTGCCTTGGCAAAACTCTGTATTACTCACTTCTTCAGGGAAATAGATTACAAGCAGCAGTCACAAAGCACCTTTTACCCAGTTTATACATTAAGCCATCACCAGCTAATAAGGCCTTTGTATAAATTTCTTCATCAGACTGTGCATTCAGTTTTACAGAACAGAACAACATTGGATGGCAATGTAGAGTTTGCAAGTCTTTTTCTGTCATGGTCTCATTTAATCCTAGTGTAATCACATATCATTGCACTGGGGGAAAGGAACAAGAAATCAGTAAATTTTGATGGGAGCACTAGATCGCTTAACATCACCTATATCTAATTAGATTAGAGATATAAACTATAACTAATATAAACCTTCTTTTTCATATATATGTTGAGATTTCCAAATTAGAGGGAAGAAAATATTTCTTAGCTCATTAGCATATGTTAGCATAGAATAGTCATTATAGTTTTTTTTCCGGCCGGTGTTCAAACAGCAGCCTTAGTAACCAAAGAGAATGTTAAAAATAGGTGAAATCTCATTTTTAATAATATTAAAGTTAAAATTCTCCTTCAGAGAAATGTAACATGATTCACAGTCATTTTTATTCTCATCTAGACTGTAGTTCTAAAGGATTTACTCTCACAGAGCAAGCAAGAGGGGAAGTCTTTGCCTGGATGCTATTAGTGAGCTAAAAACACCCATTTTCTCTCTGTCACTATTTCTCCATCATCTATTATTGGAGTGCTTAGACATTTTGACAAGGGTGTTATTTCACTATGAAACCTTACAAAAGGGAGGAAGAATATTTCAAAAAATATGATGAAAACATCCAAGGTCATTATGCTCCTCATTTCTTTGCACTGAATTTATTTCCTTTTGGTATTTTGCTATGCGCACAAAAAATTTCAATGGAGAAGAAATTCAAAAGCCCCCCTCTTCCCAAAAGATAAAATCTTTAAAAATCATATCTTTCCTCCAGTGGTTTGATTTGTTTTGAGAAAACAGAATCAAATGTTAAAAATTCAATGTAACAGCATCAGTCATATACGTCCTCTTTAATAAAAATTATGGATGGCAACCGTAGGGCTTACATGTAAGAAGCAAGTCCAGTTGGTACATGATAGCCACCATCTCTTAAAACAGTTATCACCATGTTCATAGATTGTCTCAGGAATATCTACTTTTTCTTTGGGGCTCAGTATATCTGGCTGCATTTGCACTAGACACACACATACACCCACAAACACACAAATAATTCTTAGAGATGCCTTTTGGAAGGTCCTGTTGACTAAGGAAGGAGTGAGGGATTGCCTAATGAGAGTAGCACCTGAGAACAGATAGACACGGGGGGCTCAGGACTAGCAATCTGCAGGAAAGCCATGCCAGAGGGCGAATGCTTATTGCTAAGTAGGAAGCAAAGCAGATGGGCCAAGGACCCCAAAAGTTAACTTGGAGAGTGTTGCCAAAATGGCGCAAATGGAAAGACAGAGAAATGAGCAGGTATTGAAACAGAACTAAATGAGACAAGATCAAAGACCAGGTGCGTTAATAATAGTCAGTAGGGAAACTAATCTGGAGAGCACAGCCAGTCTGGTCTGTCATTGTGTCCTTCAGGCATGGCTTACCACTGGGCTGGACTGAGGGCATGTCTTTTAGAGCATGGTTTTCCAAATTTCACTGTGCAGAGATTTCCCTGGGAATCTTGTTAAAATGCAGAATCTGACGATTCTGATTTAGTAGGTCTGGGGTCACGTGGAGATTCTGCATATCTAACAAGCTCCCAGGGGATGTTGCCCCTAGGAACTCAAGGATGGGTTTGGAAGCATTTAACTGTTTTTCCAAATTGTTTTTTTCCTTTAATTATGTTAAGGAAATGTAATCACCAACCACCCTGAACCAGACCAAGCCTCAAAACAAGAGCAAAGCCAATGAGGTTTGCCTTATTTCTACTGCTAAGATCTCTCCAGGAGGAGCTTAGGCCTTATTACCATCACCTGCAGTGTATGTGGAAGCATGTTTTCCAAATGAGCCTGTGTAAGAGGATACCCACCCCTCTCCCTTTTGAATTCCCCATCCGAAATAAATGTCCCTGCTTCTCTTTGTTCAGGGATGCCATGACTCTGGAAATGATCCCGCATGGTTTCCTATTTGCTGCAAATATACCTTACTTTGTGAGACAACTGCTTCTGGTGGAGCGTCTGATTTAACTCGCCAGGAGGGAACCAACTTTGGTTTCAGTAACAATGTTAATGCTGCTGGTCTAAGGGCCACACTTTGGGTAGCAAGGATTTAGAGGGCAGAATCTTGTCATAGTCAATGATGATTGCAGTAGTAACATCTTTTGCTGCTTCCATCTTTGCTCTACATAACCCTAGTAGCATTTTTAAAGCTTTTTAATGAGGAATCATATGTAGGTAAAAAATGGGGCAAGACTGTACTCGTTCAAGTGCCAGGATCTCTGCCAGGCAAGAAATGCTCTGTATCTTCAAGGAGACCATGATCTGTAGAAAATTAGAAGGACCTTTTGGAACTCTTTCCTGTTTCAGGAGTGACCTAGGGTGCAGATAGTGAGATAAAAATGGCTGAAGACGAAGCCTGCGTGAGTCTTGAAAATGGCACGAGAGATTCACCTCTTTAAAGTGGCTTGGCTCTGAGTTTCTGCTTAACAGTGACTCCAAGAAGAAAGCAAAACAAGAACAAAAAGATTCCAGGAGCAATGGTAGTCAGGGAGCCTGAGTGAAAACTCCCAAACCCAACACCAACATCAAACCCGAGTTCGTAGAACTGAAAGCTTTTATTGCCAATGTTAAAAAAACCAGTGACACTCAGGCTGCCCTGCAACCTAAAAGACTTCAGGAAAGAATAGAGGGCTTCCATCCCCATTGTCAGGAAATCATCAAATAATAATCGCTATTTTATTTTAGCATTTACTGTGATCTAGGCACAATGAGTGCTCTATAAACACAATCTTATTTAATCCTCACACCAAACCCGTGTAGGAGGTACCACTGTTAACCCCGTTTTACAGAAGAGAGACCAAGTTTCAGAGAGATTAAAGTCACCTGCTGCAGGTCATTGAGCTAGTAAGGCATAAACTAGGACTCCAAATCAAGCCTGATTAGGATGTTTTCAAAAAAAAAAGATTTTTAAAAATTAAAAGACTAATTCTAAGATCAAAATCCAGTTAAAAATGATCATAACCATGTCTACCCAAGCTACTTCACAAGGTGTTTATGAAGCCCCAATAAAATGATTAGAGATTTGAAAGTGCTTGGAAAATATCTGTAGGAAAATGAGACAGAAAGAAAGAAGCTGGCAAACAAAAGTACTTTGTAAACTCTAGAGGATGAGTTTAGTTGTTGATGTGATTTTTCAGTAATAGGTCCCAAGGTTGTGGAGCCAAGTCAAGGCTGCGAACACAAATCAAGGCTTCACCCAGCTTTGGGAGATGAAAGGATCTCTTTGAACTCTAAACTTCAATTTCTCTTGGCCTTGGTATCACCCTGTGGTAATTTATATAAATGAAGCCTAATTGTGAGGAAGATTATTTCTCTTTCCCCAAGGAGACACCAATGGAATTCTCTCTCTCTCTCTCTTACACACACACACACAAACACACACACACCACACACAGTTAGATCCAGGACTGAACTTCCTCTTCTTATGAAAGCAAAAAACTGAGATCCAGAGAGTAGTGATAAGCCCAAGTTCTAACTAGATAATAGAAGAGTCAACATTTTAACCATCCGTTTGACTTCACACTGCCTCTTCTTTGAAGAGGAACAGACACAGGATGAACTATACCTTCCTTCCTGTTGTTTTTCATCCCTTTGTAATTCAACACATGTTTATCAGAGCCAGACACGGTGTGAGTGCTGGGATCACAAAGGTGAATGAGACCTAGTCTGTACCTTCATGAAGCCAGAGTCCAAGACTTTCTCTGTATCAGGCACTGTCATAGCCAAATGGGAACACAAAGATAAGTCAGACTCAGTTTCTACCCTCATGGAACCACTACCTAATGGGGAATGCAAACACATAAACAACTAAATTTAAAGTTACATAGAAATATGGGATCCTAAAGAATAGATAACATTTTGATGGGAAAGAACAAGAGGAAAGGGACAAATTGTAGAGTTTTTGCATGCCCTTCTAATGAGTTTAGAATTTATCTTGGAAGCAATGAAGAACTACTAAAAGCCATTGAGCATGGGAATGCAATAACGAACACAAGGGCTCAGGGATGATGCTTCGGAGAGAGGGAAAGAGAAATAGGAGTGAGGGAGATCAGTTAGGAAGGAGGTAAAAATAGTGTCCAGATGTGCAGTCCAGGCATATAGGGCCTCACTGCTATACAAAGTGGTGAAGAAATAGGACCTTGACCTGGAAATTTTTGGTGGGGAGGCAAGCACGAGAAGGACTCAAAGAAGACCAGGATTTGAGCCTGTTGTAGGGGAAAACAGCAATTCTACCAACATGATAGTTTTGAGGAAAAAGACACTGGGCTTGATGGAAGATGTGATTGATACTGGCCCTGGTTTCGGTCCCTTTACATTAAACCCAGCATATATGGGGTTAAAACCAAAGCACTCATCCTCTTTCCCCACTTACTCCTCGGCTTCTTGGCACCAGAATCCACCATCCACCATGGAGGCAGACAACCAAGAACATCCACCTGTGGATTCCCTTATCTTGCCATCCTCCTTCCTACAAGCAGCCTCACAAGGCCAAACATAGGCTGGTGGGAAAGCACCAACCAGCAAGGCCATAGGCTCCCCCTCCCTACAAGCAGCTGCATTCCTTACAACCTTTAAAACGCCTGGCCTCCCATCTTTCAGGTAGACGAGATGAATTTGAGGGCTCACTCTTGTCTCCCAGCTGGCATCACTCAAAATAAAAACCCTTTCCTTGCCATAAGCCTGGCATTCCAACTTTTATTTGGCCCCTCTTGTGTGGTGGGTAAAGAACTCATGTTTGTAGCTAGTAACACGATCGTGGTGGAGACTCCTGGAAACAAAGAACCAATGATTGGGAGAGATTTTACATACTTAGTCCAAAGTCAAGTGCCCTACCAGCAAAGCACATTTTCTTAGATAGGTGATTTTTTCAAGGCATGTTCTGAGAAGTGTCAGGGGTGGAGGCCTAAAACTTATACTATAACTGGGTTGCTATTCTGGTGTTACTAATAACGTAATTATTCTTCTTATTCAATGTTTAAGAGAGTCCACATGCAGCTATCTCTTCAAAGTAGAGTCAAGCTTCCCATTCATTGTTGGGAGCCCTCTAGGACTATTTGGACCATGAATTTTGATTTGCGGAAATCCCTGCTCTGAATTAGACTGCTTTCCTAGAAGCAACAATAAATCCAGAAGATAGTTCTAATCCCATCACCCCTGCTCCACTACCCACATCCATAGCTCCAAACCCTACCTTAAAAATTTTAATGAAAGAAATTCCAAGCTTCTCTAGTAAATGATCCTGGACCTTGACTGATGGGCTTCCATCCTTGAATTTTGAGTCAGAATCCCACCCCCATGGTTTAAGCTCATTCCTCTTCACGAGGCTTCAATGAAGATAGCTGGTCCTAATCCATCTCTCAATGATTAATCAAACCTAACACTACGTTCCAGGTAGGGCCTAGCCTGCTCCTTGTATTCATTTCTTCCGTCAGCATTCAACATTTCTGAGCGCTTCCTGCATGTCAGGATCTGTGCCAGAGACGAGCAGATACAAAGAGAATCAGACACGGTTCCTGTTTGAGTACCTTAGCTTCTAATATGGAAACCATGCATTAAGATGACTACGGGAACAGGGAGAAGACGCTCAGAGGCATAGGACAGAAGTATAAAGTGCTAAAGAATTTGAAAAGGAAGAGATTACTTTCATTTGGGGGACAAGAAGGCTCATGAAAGTAGCACTTAGTCAGGCTTGGAAAGATAAGATTTTGGACTTGTGGACTGGAGAGGAGGAAAAATGACCAATCCTTTGAGCCAAAAGACAGGACACAAGACTAGTTTGGCTGAGAGAGTTTGAGGGCAAGGTGGAGCCCCTGAAAGGTGATATATTCAGGGCATCTGCCCTACAGGGAGAGAATTGTTTCTATTCATACTCAGCATAGGGCCTGCACTAATCCACGAGCATTTTTCTGTCTATAGTCAGTCAAGAGAACCTGGATTCAGATGGACAATACATAAGGGTTTTAATTTTAGCCTCATAAAAGGAAGTTGCTACAAAAAAAAAAAAAAAAAAAGAACGGCTTATCATGATAAGGGAGGACAAGGCAGGAGGCTTGCTGTCATCTCAGGAGCAGCACCGTGGCAGGCAAGGTTTTATTTGCATAGCTACACCAAGAGGGTGTTTTTGGATGAAATCTTTTAGATCTTTTAGAATGAAGTCTTTCTTAGATGCTAGACTACGTAGCAGTACAGGAGAATGTTAGTGCAGTCGATCAAACAGGGAAACAAGCAAATCTTCTTAAAAAGTGAATGCCAGGAAATGGTCGTCTTCCCCCACTCTTGCCAGGCTGAGTCTTACTCAATAGCATCCTCAACAAGAGAAAACACACAGAACAATGAAATTAGGGAAGGGTCTGGCAACCAGATTAAAAACTCACAGGGGAGAAAAAGTCCCACAAATAAATGCGTTGGAAACCCCATTTTGCTAATCACACCAAAAGCTAAGCCCCACTTGAACTACTGGGCATGTGTGAACTCTCCTTAATGCCATTTTCCAGAGAGTGCGCCTAACAAATACAAGTTTCCCTGGGAGAATCAGAATTGTGCAATGGCATTTTTGTTTGGTTGGTTAAAATGCCTTTTTTGTATGCCCTTTATTTGCAGAAGGGGCTTCTTTTTGTCAAGATACTGGATCCTTTCTCCACCTCAGGCAACTCTGTAGGTACAAAGGGGAAAGAAAACATTTATTTGGGGATAGAATTAAGAATAAAAAGCTAATATCTCGCACTTGGGTAAATTTGATGGTGGATATTTTAAAACACAACATAGCTTATTAGGAAATATGGATCAGAGGTTCTTAAAAGCCACCTTCAGAAAACTAGACACCACTGCTATGAAAACAGAGTTGCATTTTCATTCAGCAAACAGACGATTTCTGACAAAATAATCCCATCTGGGAAATATTAGTGATCCCCATTGAAATCAACACACTAAATAGGGAGATCCAAGTTACATTGCCCCAGTGGCAACAAGGTAGGTTCAGCCAGTAAGACTTTTCTCTGCCCTGTTTCCCACTAATTTAACTTCTCTAATGAAGAAGGATAGTCAAGACAACAGACATCTTGTTTGGAGGAAGGCCTATATATACAAATGCATAAACATTGGCATCTGCCCTTCTGTAAGGAAATGGAGACAGAAAATAAAGCCTTTTCATCACATGAACTGGCTAAAACGAAAAAGGGAAGAGAAACAGAATAATGATAACCAGCTCCCACAAAGGATCACAACATGTATTTTTGTTTAAAAGTACTAGAAAAGAAAGATGCAATCATCAGCAACTGGTATGAGTTCCATCAGAGTTCAGAAGAGATGTGTAAACTATCTATCGCACACACACAGGGCAATTTGGCATTTTGAATGCCTGTGACAACATGTCCACCCTACCCTCTTCTCTAGTAAATGGGCCTATGTACCCAGGAAAACCATAGACCTCAATCCAAAAATATACTTGAGTGAATAAGAAGGAGTCTCAGAAAAAAATAAAGAAAAAGGATGCCTTGATTCCTTAAACCTTTTCTTCATAGATAATCTTAACTACGTCTTCCTTTCTGCACCCACTTGTGCCTCCAATGAATGCTGCACTGGCAGTGACGAGCGGCCACTTTCGCTGCTCTCGGAGGCCAGCCTACAGCTGCCTGTACTTCCGTCTCCTCATTTTGCACAATTGGAGGAGCCATTGTATTTCAAGCCACTTGGAATGATAACCCTCCGGGTTCTGAAGAAACTATAAAACTGACTCACGTAAAGAAATTTGCTGGCTTTTCCGGCTCTGTGGAGTATAGATCCACTAACCACTTCATCAACAGAGCACAGTGCCATTCCTGGTGTCCTTTTCTTGGCTGCACTCTGGATGCCAGTCCTGCTTCTGTGGAACTATGGGGAAGGAAGATGGGGTCCTCGAGAGACCCTGAGCACCCACGGAGACGTTGCTGAGACTTTATCTTTAGCTCACACAACATTCTTCAACTCTGTAACAAGTCCTTTTGATTGAAAGTACTACATCTTCCTTGGTTTATGTAACTATTTTGGAAAGATTTTTGATCTTGCAAACCCCAAAAGAGCAAAAGTCATCTTGAGTGGTATTGGGGGAGAATAAATTGGTCAAATACTACACCTGGGACTTAATCCCTTAGCAGGCAGGAAAGAGTTAGAAGATGGCAATTGTCCCTTGAACAGAGTCCCCCCTATGGAACACAAGCTTGCATCAGTTCACCAAGAACAAGACAGAGCAAAATCTCACCTGCTTTTCTGATACAGGAGAAGACCACAGCTACAAAGTATTATATCGCACTCAGTATTATATCTGACCGAGTATCTCATAATATACTTACGACCAGAAGAAAAAATACAGATTAGTTGCCCAATGAATCTTGTTTAATGTACCAAGGTCAACCAGGAGGGCTATCTCCATTGATGTTAAGATTATTTAACTAGCTTCAGCTCCTGACAGCTTTCTCAGACCCTACCAACATGCTATCAACCTGGAGGGACAGGGACCTATGTTTACAGAGTCACAAGGTATTGGCTTTCAAGGTTACTATATTAGTCATACATTTTCTGTGCATCTGTATGGAAATATTTGAGTACCTGACCTGTTACTTTCCCCTGAGAATTTCTGAGCACTGTCTCTCACCGGCTCATTCTAGGTCCCACCTACTGGGATCTATGTTGCTCTTATATTTAGCATTTTTTACTCTCCTCTCCAAAATTCAGTTAAAAATCCCTCTTGGTAGGTAAGTCCCCTAAAAAAAAGCGCTTTCTTCCTAGTCTTTATAAGAGATACTCTGTAACATTAGTTTGAATCACTGTTGTAAGTCAAAAGAAGTGGGCAAATATCAGCAGTTTCATATAGTTCTACATAGGAAACCAAATCCAAACATCTTCTGCTAGTAATTCATTAGAAATCATCACAATTTGGGATGGGAGCACTTTAGCTTATAGAATTCTGAGAAGATGATAAAGGAAAACATTTGAAGAAGTTATTTTACTTATGTTAGCTCAGGAAAAACATTAATTGGAAAAGTTCAGTGAGCTTCAAGCACATTTTTCTCCTTCTCTTTCCAGCTCTATTCCTGAAGAGGAAGATTTTCTCCTTCTGCTTAACACCGTGGAGGTCACCGCTTCCAGCAAACTTCAGAATTTACCACGCTGTACCCCGATGTTGATGATTTTCTCTGTCCTCAATTCTTTAAGGCTTCCTATAAACAGGCTAAAGCAAAGAAATACTCTCTTTCTTAGAATTCAGCAGCTGGAAATCCCATTTAGGGCAAAACTGAAAACATGTAAAAGTAAACAATCATTCCATTTGAAATTATTAATAAAGAACTATTTTACATAAAATATATCAAATAATGTTACAAATGGAGTTATGCATAAAATATCTCATATTTGTAAACAAAAGTAACTTTGTAATCTAGAAGTATTTTATTTATCTAGTCTATTTTCTAAAATATAACTCTGCTTTTTTTCAAAGAAAAATATTTTTGTAATTAAAAAAGGTATATAATTTATCTGACATCTAGATTCACAGTGTTATATTCTGTCTCACAAGTCTGAATCCTAATTCATAGCAATCAATCAATAAATCCCCAAAAGATAGACCTGAATTATCATAGAAGGTGACTTCCCATTAAATATATCTAACATAACTTGCCCTCAAGTTTTTAAAAAAGGAACAATTATGACCAGACAAAATTAAATGTAAATATAAAAAACACTAACCTATTTATAATATATGACCAATTAGAAACATGGGAAAAGGGAACTGAGAATCTGTTGACCAAAGAAAAATGACTAAAGGGAGATTTTCATAATTTTTACTAAGTTTCTGAATTTGATAATTTTTATTGTTTCTAAACATCAAACAGTATATGAAAGCACAATTTAATGAATCTGCAGAAATCTGAGGAGTGAAGAGATGGGAGAGAGGTAACCAGATACCTGTTTTATTCTTAGAGTGTCCTATTTTCATACTTTTTAAAATAGCAAAATATCTTATGTACAGATTATTAGAGACAGGGGGCTTAAAAAAACTTGCACATAGATGCCGAAGAGGATTTCTCCAAGCTTGAATTCTTTTACTACTGTCTTTTCTCATTTTTATATCCAAGAGCCCATGACTTAAGGAGGGAAGTTCATTGTGAAACAAAAAATGAGTGTGAAAATGTTGAAATTATTACACTGTTAACCTCCAACCATGTATTCCTTTTAGGTAGGTACTATTTCATCTTGCCTAGTTCTGTAAAATTCTCGCATAAAAGTCCCGACTCTCACCCAAGCAGTCAGGACATGAGAGAAGAGCTCCGTTTCTGACTGTGTGACTCATATGGTTCCAACTTCACTTGCAGGATCAGAGTTTCAGTTTACGTTCCCTTGCTCACTCCCTGGGAGGATGTAGACAGTTAGAAGTTATCCAGACATTTCAGGTAGAAGAAATGGATATTGGACAGAATAATCAGTATTAGCTGTGGGTAGAAATGGAAACTACTATATTAATTATTTATCTACCTGGTTGAATTCATCTGCATTTAACTAAACAACTACGGGCAAGACACAATGCCAAAGGAGTCTGAGAATTTAAAAAAACAGGCATTTATCTATTTGTTTTATTCTCACCTCGTTTCACAATGTAAACACAAAGACGTGCTTACAATAAAATTGCAAGATAAAAATTAAAAATAAAGCAATAGGACTAAGTAGGGGCCTGCCCAGTGGTATAGTAGTTAAGTTTGGGTGCCCTGCTTCTGAGGCCCAGGGTCTGCAGGTTCAGATCCCGGGCATGGACCTACATACTGCTTGTCAAGCCATGCTGTGGCAGCGTCCCACATACAAAATAGAGGAAGATTGGCACAGATGTTAGCTCAGGGCCAATCTTCCTCACCAAAAACATAAATAAATTAAAAAATAAATAAAACAATAGGACTAAGTAAAATTGAAATTAGAACGAGAGGTACAGACCAGGGAGAAACAAGCTCAGATTGGCAACCCCAATGCCTTCCCACAGTTATGCGTTCACTCTGATCTTCCAAATGCCACAGAAAAGGGAACCACCATTCTTATTACTCATGATGCTGAAACGCAGCTATCCATCTAGAGAAGGAAAATTTTTTTTTGTTTTATCACTTACCACTAAAATAAATATCTCTAGATGGGATTGAGGAATGTGGTATAATGTCCTTAACCATGGTGCTAGTTATTTTCCACTTGTTCCTCCCCCTCAGATTCACTCTCTGCCTTTCTCTTCGTTCTGTGGCACAGGCCGCTCCCTGCGCAGACTGTCTCTCCCAGGCTCCTGGCTGATTGGCTTCCGATTGGGTTTGGCTGGAGACTGGTGGTCGGGAGGAGAGTGAGGTTAGAGAATTCCTTCCCTGCTCCTCTCTGCCTTGGCCATGTTTCTGTTAGAGGCTGCATCCTTCAGGACCACTGCTAGGTTGGGTGGCACTTCCCATGACTCCAATAACCCTTCAGCCCCAAATGATACCAGCTTCCCACTTTGCTAAACTCTGGCTGCCTCAACATTTTTCATTAGTTCTCTTAACTCTACCCACACTTGTCGTCCTTAAAGACTCTTTCCTTGAAGGAATAGCGCGGCTGTCCCACCAGGACCCTGACTGATACAGACGAATTCCTACATCAATGCTTGTTTCAAAAGCTTCCTTCTCAAAAGAAAAGTCAGAGCATCACACTAGCCCTCAGACACATCTCAATAAAAACACTTCTGCAAGAGCTAAAATGTTACTTTTCAAATATACAAAAACTAACAGTCTAGAACAGCGCCGTTCAATAGAACTTTCTGAGACGATAGAAATGTTTACATCTGTGTTGCCCAGTATGGCAGCTGTTAACTCTATGTAGCTATTGAGCCCCTGAAATGTGACTCAGAATTTTTAATCTCAAAATGTGAAACAGAATTTTTAATCTTATTTCATTTTAATTAATTTACATTTAAATAGCCACATGTCAAGCCATTTTGTGGCTAGTGGCTACACTATTGCACAGCACAGGCCTGCATTAATCTGAGGACAAAGCCTCGAGACTGTCCAAATATATAGTATAAAAATAAGTTCAAGTCTCTGCTGATGAAGAGCCTATAGTCAGCAGAGGGTTAAGCAAAGGGCGCAGATTACTATAATATAAGGGAAATTAAGGTAAGTACAATAAAAAGAACACAAAGTCCAAAAGAGGAAACATTCGTACCACATCATAGGGATCAAGGAAATCTTCACAGAGCAGTTGAGTTTAAGATGAGCCTGGAAGATTGAATAGATTTTGTGTTAGTTTTCTATTTCTACTAACAAACTATCTCATACTTAGTGGCTTAAAAAGAGCACAAATTTATTCTCTTACAGTTGTGGAGGGTAGAAGTCCACCATGGGTCTCACTGGGCTAAAATCAAGGTGTCAGCAGAACCACATTACTTTCTGGAGGCCATAGGGGGAAATCCACTTCCTTGCCTTCCCAGCTTCTAGAGACCACCAACATTCCTGGGCTCATGGCCCTCTTTGTGCATCTTCAAAGCCAGTAATATTGCGTCTCTTTGTGCCTTTCTTCCATGAACACGTCCCTCTGACCACAGCCAGGAAAGGTTCTCTGTGATGACAGTGAACCTACCTGGCTAACCTCGGGTACTCTCTCCATCTCAAGATTTAATCATCTTGAACTTAATAACATCTGCAAAGTCCCTTTTGCCATGTAAGATAATATAGTCACAGGTTCCAGAGAGTAGGACAATTTGGGGGGCCAGTATTTTCCTACCAAAGATTTTCTATAGCCAGAGACGGGAGATGAAAAGAAAGGGATTCCGGGAGGAGGTGGAGGCCAAGAGCAAGGCCGACTAACAGGAATTGACAGGATGGTCACTAGAATCTGTTAACCAGCTCACTGGGTTACCCAGTGTTCTCCATTCCCTCTGTAAGACCTATTGTAATACATGCTGAATACTCAGGGCTGGGAGGCTTCTCCAGGACACCTGCTTCCATGTACTTCCACCAGATGAGTTGTATACATACCAAGAGCCAGCTCTGTTTCTTGCCAAACCTATTTAGGCCAGTTATATTTGTCACTGTAACACATAATTTAATTAAATAGTACATAAACCAATATGAATGTGAAAAGAGAGTTGTTGTATCCATGCAAATTACGCTGAATGCTTTGGAAGGACTCCTTAAAGGTAAGGTACTAAAAACTTTTGCTAACAATTTAGATGTGGTCAAGACAACTAGAAAGATTTTGGAGAAAATAGTAAAAATCTGAAAGGATCTATAATCAGAGTGTCTCTTAAATATGTGTAATGTACGCTATGTATTATGGGTTAGGTTTGTGCAAGAAATGTTATGAAGAACTTCAGTCAGATGACCCATGCTTAAGGAAATATCCTTATCCCTTCCTCATATGAATGTGCAGTCTAAACTTTTCAGTCTGAACATGTTTAAAGTGTATATATGTATAAGTTTTATACATCTTTATGGTTTTCTTCTTTCAGCGACCTTTTTCAATAAATTGGTCAAGCTAACACGTTATAAAAGAGGGCTCCTGCTGTATTTAAAAACACAGATAGTGCATTCCAGATAGGGGCGAATGGAAGGGGAATACACCATGGATATAGGTTAAGTTGACGTGGAGAGAAGGACCTCCAATGTCACAGTGAGGAATTTGGACATTGCAATAAGCAATAAGGGAACAGTAAGAGGTTGTCATTTTGTCATTTGATAGTACAGATTTTTGAGCATATCAAAGGACATGCCCTTTATGAAATTAGTTTGGCAGCTAGTAGGCTTGCTGCTCCGGTCCCCGTAGTCCACGTCATTCCTCCCCATAGCAAAGGCTGCTGGAGTCTTGCTCCTTAGGCTCCAGACCTGCGCTGTCCAATAGGTAGCCGTAGCCACATGTGGCTATTGAGCACGTAAACGTGGCTAGCCGGAACTGAGATGTGCTGTAAGTGTAAAATAAACCCAGATTTCAGAGACTTAGTATGAGAAAAGGAATGTAAAATATCTTATTAACGATGTTTTATTGCTTACATGTTGAAACGATAGCATATACTGGGTTAAATAAAATATATTATTAAAATTCATTTCACTTATTTCTTTTTACTTTTTTAAAATGTGACTACTTGAAAATTTAGAACTTTACATGTAGCTCGCATCTGAGGCTCACATTATATTTATCTTCTGGACAGAAATGCTCTAGTCTAGATCAATCCTGACACGAGATAGGAGAGTTGAGCCATCCTGCCCCCTAGCCCAATGCTTTGGGACTCATTTCTCCTACTGGGTGTCTGATTTCAAATAAAGAATCTTTGTCACACTCCTCTTTCTCCACTTTGGGATGTGGTCTGGTTTCCTTGATTTCTGCCTTGTAATGTTTAAGGCTCAGGTTGCTGGCTCCTTAGAGATTTGTCTTCTCTCTCATTTTCCATCATGCACAAATCCATGTTTCCTCCTTATGATGACTCCTTCCTCTGGAGAAGCAGACACTTCCAGAAAGATGGAGATCAACAATAGGGCATTGGATTTGGTGATCAGGGAATCACTACCTTTAAGAGAACGACCATATCAACTGTTTGAGTGGACGGCTGAGCAGTTGTCAGGATTGCCACACCAACGATCTCATAGGCGTAAAGACCAGAAGAAAAACCAAATCACACCTAAGCCAATGGTAGAACAATGACAAGCACACTGGCACATCCCTCACCCAGTCTTTGTCTACCGGTGGAACTGAGACTTCCAGAATGAAGGGCCTCCTCCCTGTCATTTATTATTTTGAAGTAGTGTTACCAAGTGCTCACTTTGAAGAAGCATTCAGCTAGACAGTTAGGGATCACAATCAAGTTAAAAAGAAAAGGAAATAAGTTTGCAGCACTGGGGCTGCATTCAGAAATGGGAGAGACATCCCCACAAGTCACGTCACCCTCATGCAAGCAAAGCTGAATACACCCTGATTTATTTGCCCATCCAGGGACCTGGCCAGATTTTTTCTAAAACTCTGGAGGGCAGTCTTTGTGTTCGTGTTGCCTATGGACATGGCCTGGGAAACAAGCATCTGATTCTGTTTTAGAGGCGGTTCTAATTCTCTTGGGCTGCTGGGGAATCTCAACAGAAAATGGTTTAGTACGTATGAGCACGTGCATATCTGAGTGTACGTACATATGCCTCCATCTTATGTGTGTACGTGTGTTTATGCATCAGGGCACAGTAGCTGATACGATGCAATAGATACCTAAAAACACGGCACCAACAAAATCAAAATGGACTATTCACTAGAAAATAGCACCAACGAGGTTGGCTAGGTACATGTGTTTTATTTTGTCTTCATTTTTTTAAGTCCCCACATTGAACTGCATAACCTCTTACATTTCATCTTAAAGAATTTCATAACATCTTGTAAAAAGCTACTTCCTTCTGTTCTTCAGTCTTGAAAGTGCTCACTGACGTTGCTGTTGCAGTCGGGAAGAATTGAAAGCTTTAGCATTCGGTTCTCAAGGAGCTCTCCCTCCTGACCACATTGAAGGCAGCATGGCGTGGTACAAAGGGTCCTAAACAGTGAGCCACAGGACATGGGTTTAAGCCAGAATCCTACCCATTGTGAAGTTAGGCTAGACCCTCACAGCCCTGAGTCTATTTCCTCATTTGTAAAAAAGGGCTAATAACCCTTGACCTGTCCTTAAAAAGAGTCTCTGGGAATGGGCTTCGTAAACTCTGCAGCACTGAGGCAAGCCATGGAAAGGGATTAGTACCGCCACAATTGTGGAAGTAAGTCTCACGCCTAAGAAGCAGTCCCAGAGAGGAGGTTTTCGGTACAGGGAGACAGGAAGGAAAGCACAGGATTCCAACACACACCTGTGACTTCATTCATGAAATTCAGGGGAGAAATTTAAAATATTTCCCTAGACTTCCCTCAGAACTACATTGGCTTCAAAGGAGGCAAAAGTCAAGATGTAACAGGAATTTTTATTCTAATTTGTTCTGAAATATGGGTTTTCAATCATCATGATTCCTTAAATTAGAATGGATCTGCAAAAATAGATACATGCAAACATTTTTTCCTAAATTTTTTTCATGTAAGAGTATGCAGCCTGCTGTGTAATGTCACACACTAAAATAACATTGGCATAGAATGGGAGTAAAATCCTTTCTCTGGAAATAAGCATATGTTATTAAAATTATATATCATTTGTAGCCAACTACTAGAAAAGAATCCACACTGCAGTGTTTAAGTTTAGGATTGACTTGGCGTACTGTGACATTGTGCAATCAAGGATAGGACCAGGAGGCAAGAGGCTTGAGTTCTACTTCCAGCTATTCAGCTAATTAACCTGGTGACTTGAATAAAGCATTGGCCTCCATGAGCTTTATTTCTTCCACGGGGAAAATGAATTACCACATGTGCCTACTCACCTGCTTCATAGGGTTCTTATGGGGATCAAATGAAAGTGTCTATGAAAATGGCTCTCTAAACTATGAAATGGTGTAGAGAAACAAAGAATTAAGAAAATGAGCTTTATATGAAAGTTCCTGTAGCATAATATAGCCATTTACCACAGTTTCTTTATTGTATGTGCAACCCATAGAGATATATTGGTGATTCTGTTTTTCATAACCTTAATAATAAGGTTATAATAACCTTGATCTTAATAAACCAGCTAAAGGAGAGCTAAATATGTTCTTCATCCATCATCCCTCTCCAAGGTTTGTGAAGAGAGCTTACCATGCCCCGAGTCGTACAAACTTTAGGTGCTCTGACAAAGTTATATACTGTAGAATGAGCCAAAAAATTGCTATTATGAAATTAATAATAAGAATATGAACAATATCTTCAAATATTAAAAAAATCCCATAAACACAGTGTATCTATGGAACAATCATTAAGAATACAAAAGCAGACAATATAGAAAATGACGTCCTTGA
The DNA here is from genome assembly GCF_021613505.1 of Equus quagga. NCBI lineage: Eukaryota > Metazoa > Chordata > Mammalia > Perissodactyla > Equidae > Equus > Equus quagga. The sequence continues at coordinate 64,284,209 of NC_060267.1, forward strand.
AAACTCAATGTGTGTACTGAATAAAGGAAAGGTAATTCTTACAGAAAAAATCATGATGTTATCCATCTCATTTTTCTAAAAATTAAAGAAAATCAGCTGAATATTTTAAATGAAAAAGACAACTCCCCCCCAAAAAAAGCAAGATAAAAGGAAAAATAAAATTCAATAAGCATATTGGAAGATTGAACAGAAGTATAATTGAAAAATAAAACCATGATCTAACTTGCTAAAAACAGAGAGACCAACAGCAAAAATTTAATTGAGAGTAAAACACAAATAGATGTGAGAAAGAACACATAATGAAAATACAAAACAAAATGAGTGAATACACAGTTGTATGAAAATGAATTTCACATAACGAATAATTTTCTTTTTATAAAATATGACAAACAAAAACTGACAAACCAATTGGAGATAATATCAAAGAAAGCAAAGGGATTATATGAGTTTATAGATAAACTATCTAAAATGATCAGGGAATAATATCAATGTATTGTAAACCATATTTGGACATAGCAAAAATGGTAAAACTATAAGTAAACTATGATGTTGGCTCTAAAATAAAAATAATACAAAAAACCCACTACATGCCAATTTCATTTATTAGTATATATGCAAAAATGTGAAAATATTAACAGACAGACTTCCACTATTTACTGAAAAACAATACACCATGAACAAGTGGGATTTGTCACAAGAATTTAAGGAATATTCAGCATAAGAAAACTTATCAAAATAATATACTACATTGATACCATAAATAATAAAAATCATATTTAAATATATGCCCAAAGGGTTTTCACAAAACATCAGAACTTATTTATAAGTTTTAAACCAAAAATATAGGAATAGAAAGATATTTTAACTTCAGAAAAAATGTTATTAAATCCTTATTATGTGGAAAGATATTCAACACAAAGGATTATCTACTTAAAACCATGAACCAGCATTCTACATCACTGGGGAAAACATTAGAGATGTTCTGATTAACAATAGAAATAAAATTCAAATGCCCACTGTCATTGTTCACTAATTAACACTGCATTTCAGATTCTTACAAATGCAATGACACTTAAAGAAATAATTTTAGCTATTAGGGAGAAAAAAGAAAATGTCAACTTCGGATACTACCAGTGTACACAAAAATTTTTTTAAATCTGCTATAAAATTGTCAAAGTTATTAAAAGAGTTCAGCAAAGCAGTCAGTGATACAAGATAAATATATAAATCCATAGTATTCCTCTATACCATTTCCATATCATTAAAAGTAGTCAGAAATTAAAATAAAAACAATTCATTCCAATAACAAAATGTAATATAAAGATGTTTTATAGGAATGCAAAATTTATGTTAAGTTGTGAATAAGAATTCTGGAAAGGAAAGAACAAATATGATAAAAATGTAAATCCTTCACAGGTTAATCTATAAATTAAAGCAACACGAAAGTGAACCTCAACTATTCCTAATATAGCTTGAAAATTTATTTTTAAATTCATTTGCAATGGAATTCCTTTTTAAAATGGAATCAAATTAGCAATCCCTGATGCAGTTACTTCCAGCAGCCCAGTAAAATTACCAAAAAAGAAGAGAAGTCCAAAACTAAAAACAACTCTGAAAACTGATACATGCAGACAAGCTGCTTCCCAGAATCTGAGAGGAATTTTCACTATTGACGAGACCTATGGAGCTGGATTGAGAAAAACAACTGGTGGCTTCCTTCTGCTTCACATCAACAATAATAATAAATAAAAAGTCCAAATAACACGAAATAAAATGTGAAGACACTTGTGTCTCATTCACAGTCTCATCCCTGGCTCAGTAAACTAGGGTCAGTGCCAAGCAGATTGTTGAGCACCATCCCTCTGATATTACGATATTCCTTTTTGATGACTTTTCCTTCAACCCTCTCTTCTTTCCACATTCATCCAGAGAAGGTGCTTCTAGGAAAAGATAGTTAAAAGGGGGAATGATGTTTCACTAAAAAAGCAAAACTAAAAGGGATTGTATATTCTTCTCAAGAAAAGAACAGGTGCAAAAAAGAAAGAGCCTTTCTACAATATAGTTCATTTGGGGGGACTAGGACTATAGTTTGTCATTTATTCCATTGTTTCAGAGCATCAGAAAACCAGAAAGAGAGAGAAAAGATAGAACCTCTGGTGAACAAAGCCACGCTACATGAATGCTGGACAAACACTTAGAATTGGACTCAGAACTGCATGTAACCAGTTGTAGATCTAAGGAGGGATTTGGCATAGAAGACTGTTAAAAGAAAGAGAAGCCACACCCTCTCTCTCTCTCTCTCTTTTGTAGAAACCTCTGTATGGGTAGCTGTCTTATTTGAAAATGAGTAAATAACACACACACACACACACACACACACACACATACACACACAACATGAGGCCTGTAAAATAGTAATGCAGAAGAAGGGGAGAAGTCTATCACCCTAAAAATTAAAATAAAAAGCAGCTTTCTGAAAAATACCCTTCTGCAGGAAGCAGAAGACCTCATTAGATTTTTTGTGTGTGATATTTAGCAGGTGCAAAAACTAGGTTTCCATGAAAAAGGATCAGAAAGCAATAAAAAAGAGAGGGGAAAAGTAAAGTATGATGCAAGAATGAGAAATAAACTTAAATCTCACTAAAACCATCAAGGAAATGGACAAGCTCCCCAAATATTACCCAGCCCAGTTGATTTTACAGCTGCATTTTGCCAAATGTTCAAGGAACAGATCATCTCTATCTTATACAAGCTTTTTGCAAAAATATAGAAAATGAGATAAAGCAGTCTAACCCATTTTCTAAGACTAATATAATCAAACTTTCAAAACTGGATAAGATTAGAACAAGAAAATAAAAATGTTAGCCTGGTACCTCTACAAATATAGATGCAAAAATTCTAAGTGGAAATATTAACTAACTGAGTTCAAAAATATATTTAAAAATTATACATCATGATCATACGGAGTTTTCCCTTGGAATGCAAAGGAATTCTATCATTGTAATTCATTGTAATTCAAAATACTAAATAACTACAAGAGAAAAATCATATGAGTGTTTCAATGGATTTTTTAAAAGCATTTGGAAGAGACTGACTTCCAGGATGATGGAGTAAGGATTTCTGAAAATCTGCTTCTCCATAAAAGCAACAAGAAAATCAGCACACACACAAAAAAGTCAAAATCAACTATTTCAGAACTATGCAAAAATGTGAAGAACATTTATTCAGGAAAAATGACTGAATCTTAAAACAAACAGTGAATTTTGTGGTGTTTTACCTTGATTTATTCCCATCCTCCTCTCCCATCTCCATGGTAGCCTTGAAAGCCAACAGCCTCACAATCACGGTAGCTGTGAAAACCAACAGCCTTGCAGCCACTGGAAGAGGCTGACACGTTTGGAGCTGCCCAAAAGCCCCAGCTCCAGAGAATTGTTGCTATTGGACTGTCTGGCCATTTCCCTAGTAACATCTATTTGCAAAGCTCATCTTTATACAACCTGATTCAAAGTTTGCCCAACGAGAACAATGTTTTCTCTGAGGCATTTGTCAAAAACAATCAATGGCCACCATTTAACATTGTGGCTGCCTGTAGTATTGATAAGAGTTGGGGCCAATAAGAAGCTGACCTTAAAAACATAAAAGGAAAATCTGGGGAATGAGATGTCCATAAGGGGCTTTGAAAAGATCCAACATATTCCTGGAATCCAAGAAATCCACATGCACATACAGAGCAAGGTACATGCCCAGGAAAGACTAAGAAGGCCCTAATTTATCACGTCTAAACTTGAGGCTTTGTGCAAGCAGGAGATGAAGGCTAAGGCAGAGTTGTAAACTGCCTGGCTGGGCATTGAAAGTATGCCCTATACACAAAGAGAGTTCCTCAGCAAAAGCTTGGAAAATTATTGGCAAAGTATTTAAGGAAATATCTGTCCAAACATTAAGCTGATCATTAAGCTAACTAAGCAGAGACTTCAGTGGCCACACACAACAAAGAATACAGACTTTACAGAATTAGTTCAGGAAAGTCACTAAGCAAGCAAACATCAACAACAACAAATAGCAACAACAAACAAGAGGGGAAGAGGGATTCTATTTCCAGAGTTGCCACATTATATTATTTTAAGTGTCCAGGTTGTAATGAAAAATAATAATACCTGCAAAATAAAGTGTGATCCACACACAGAAAAAAATAAGCAGTCAATAGAAACCGTCCTGAGGAAGGCCAGATGTTGGTCTTTCTAGACAAAGACTCACATCATCTATTATATGTTCAAATAACTAAAGGAAGCCATATCTAAAGAAGTAAAGCAAAGTATAAGAAAATGTCTCACAAAATAGAGAATAGAAATAGAGAAATAGAAATTATCTTTAAAAACAAATAGAAATTCTGGAATTAAAAAGTAAAATAACTGAAATGAAAAATTTACTAAAGGAGCTCAATAGCATATTTGAATAGGCAGAAGAAATAATCAGTGAACTTGAGGTTATGTTGATTGAAATTATCTAGTCTGAGGAAGTGAATGAAAAAAGAATAAAGAAAACTGAGTAGAACTTCAGGCACCAGTGGGGCACCATCAATCATACCAACACACATATGAGAGTCCAAGAAGGAGAAGAAAGAGAGAAAAGAGCAGAAAGAAAAGTTGAAGAAATAGTCAAAAACAATAATTTGCACATCTAATAAGATCAATGAACTCTAAGTAAGATAAAGAGATCCACACCAAGACAGATCATAATCAAAAGGTCAAGTGAAAGTCAAAGACAAAGAGAAAATTTTGAAAGCAGCAAGAGAGAAGAGACCTGTCACATTCAAATTATCCTCAATAAGACTAACAGCTGATTTCTCATCAGAAACCAGGGAAGACAGAAGGTACTGGGATGACATATTCACGTACTGAAAAACTGTCAAGCATTCTATATTTGGCAAAACTATCTTTCAAAAATGAAAGAGAAATTAAGACACTCCCAGATAAACAAAAACAAGGAATTGGTCACTCACAGCCCTACCTTACAAGAAATACTAAAGAGAGTCAGTCCCACAGACTGAAATGAAAGGACACTAAAGTGTAACTTGAATCCGCAAGAAGAAACAAGGAGCACAGGTAAAGGTAACTACACAGATAAATATAAAAGATACTATAAATGTATTTTGTTTGTAACTCTTTTATTCCCCTATCTGATTTAAAACATAACTACATAAAGCAGTAATTTTAAAACTGTGTTGATAGGCTTATAGGATTTTAGTGTATAAAGACGTAATTTGTATGAAGCGGGGGGAATGAAGCTATACAGGAGAGAAAATTTGTATACAATTGAAATTTAGTTGGTATTAATCCAAAGTGGATTGTTATAAGATGGTGATCCCCAGGGCCACCACTAAGAAAATAACTGAAAAAAATATAGTAAAAATAATTAAAATGGTACACTAGAAACTATTTATTCAGCACAAAAGAAGGCAGTAATAGAACAATGTAGGAACAAAAAAGACTTAAGTTATACAGGAAACAAATAGCAGACATAAAATGGCAGACACAAATCCCACCTTATGAGTAATTACATTAACTGTAAATAAATTACACAGTCCAATCAAAAGGCAGAGATTGGCATAATGGTTATAAACAAAAACATGAGCCTACTATATATGCTCCCTACATGATACACACAAAGATCAAAAGACAAATAGGTTGAAAGGACAAGGATAGAAAGTGACATCATGTTAATAAAATAGAGCTAGAGTGGCTATACTAGTACCAGACAAAAAACTAGACTTTAAGTCAAAAATAGTTAATAGAAACAAAGGAAACATTTAAAATGGGAAAAGGGTCAATCCATCAAGAAGACATAACAATTATAAACATATATGAACCTAACAATAAAATACATGAACTAATAACTGAGAAAATTGAAGGAATAAACAGACAGTTCAACAATATTAGTTGGAGAATTCAGTATTCAATTTCAATAGTGGATGCAATAACTAGACATAAGATTTATCAACCAACTAGACTGAACAGACGTCAACAGAATGCTCCACTCAACAACAGCAGAATATACATTCTTTTTGAGTGCATATTGAACGTTCTCCAGAATAGACCATATGTGAGGCCACAAAAAAAGCCTCAATAAATGTAAAAAGATTGAAATAAGGCGAAGTATGTTCTCTGACCACAATAGAATAAAATAGATAAATAGAACTAAAAAGAGAATTCAGCAAACTTGTCACAAACAAAACCATCCTACAAAAATCAATAGCATTCCAATACCAACTAGAAACTGTATTATAAAATAATAGATAGTTGCAAAACAAAGCTGAGAGGTATCCAGCAGTAAACCTAGCAAAGAACAAAGGAAACCCCCAATAAAAGACATCAAAGAAGATTTGAGTAAATGAAGTGCTGTACCAGGTTCATGGAGAGACGAGTAACATCGTCAGTTCTTCCACTTAATCTATGAAGTCAATGCAATCATAAAGAAATTTCAGTTTATTTTAAACGATTAAACAAATAATCCAAAATTCAGATGGAATTGCAAAAGTGCCCAAATAGCTTGTAAATTCTTGAAGAAGAAAAGAAAGGAGGGAGTGATTTCCTTTAACCGGATGCTATGCCATACTAACAAAGCTACTGGAATTAAAACAGTATGGTACTGGTGAAGGTCAAATAGGTCAATGGAACCAAATAGAGAGCTCAGAAATAAGCCCGAGTATGAATGGAGATTTCATATATGAGAAAGGTGCATTTTAAAACAAGGGGAAAATAATTGTCTTGATGGTATTGGAAAAACTGGCTCACTATGTGGATAGAAATAAAGTTGGCCCCCTTGCCTTACACTATAATCAAAAGTGAACTGAAGATGGATTAAAAATCTTTCTGTATAAGGTAAAACTATAAAGCTAACAGAATAAAATATGGCAATATCTTTGTGACCTGGGCATATGAAAAACTTTCTTAAATAAGATCAAAAAGGCACAATCCATAAGGTAAATATATATATATATATATTAATAGATTCTACCATATTAAAATAAAGGATTTCTTACTTAGGGATAAATCTGAAAAAAATATGAGCAATACTTATACAAAACATTGCTGAGAGAAATTAAAGAAAACCTAAATAAATGGCAAGCTATACCTTGTTCACAGGTTGGAAGACTCAACATTAAGATGTCAGTTCTTCCTAAATCGATCTATAGATTTCACACAATCCAATAAAAATTCCAGTATGCTTTTTTCTAGATATTGACAACCCAATTCTAAAATGCATATAAAAATGCAAAGGACCTGGAATAGCCAAAACAAATTTGAAAAAGAACACAGTTTGTGGATTCACAGCGCCTGATTTAAAGACTTATAAAGCTACAGCAATCAAAACAGTGTGTTACTGGTGAAAAGATGGAAGAGAATAGAGAGTTCAGAATTGGATCCATACATATATGGACAATTGACTTTTAACAAATTAGATGAAAAGGCAATTCACTGGAGAGAGGACCACTCTTCAACCAATGGTGCTAAAATAATTATATATCTATATTTTTTTAATAATCTTTATACTTTGTACTACATACAAAAATTAACTCAAAATGGATCATAGACACAAATGTAAAATCTAAACTATAAAACTTAGAGAAGAAAAGATAGAAGACAATCTTTGTGACCTTGGGTTAGATGAAAATTTCTTATATAGGACAATCCATAAAAGAAAAAAATGGTAACTTAGACTTCATCAAAATTTAAAACTTCTTTGAAAGACATTAAGAGAAGGAAAATCACAGACTAGAAAAATATACTTGCAAAGTACTTGTATTTAGAAGGTAAATGCAAGTATATAGAAATACAAGCACATAAATACAAGTATATATGGGATATTTAAATACAAGTGTTTAAACAAATACAGTATATGATAAAGGACTTGAACCTAGAATATATTAAAGACACTCAAAATTCAATAATAAGAAAATAAACAACCCAATTAAAAAATGGGCAAAAGATTTAAACAATTAAAAAAGATACATAGAGAGAAAATAAGCACACAAAAAGATGCTCAACATAATTAGCCATTAGAGAAATGCTAATCAAAACTATAATGAGATACCAGTCCTTACCTATTAGAATGGCTAAAATTAAATAAACTGATCAAATCAAGAGATAGTGAGGATGTGGAGGAGCTGGAACTCTTATATGCCCTGCTGACTGGAATGTAAAAATGGTACAACCACTTTGGAAAACAGTTTGACAGCTTCTCATTCAATGTAATGTGTCGTGTGTGTATAAAATCTATATCTATCTATGCTATATATATTTAAGTTTATTACTGCATAGTATTCCATGGTATCCATCTAGTATATCTCATTTATCCCTTCTCTGCAGGAAGAAAGTCAAATTTACCTTCAACTTTCTGCTACATACTTGTACATCATCCCTTTTTACCTTTGTAGGAATTTATACCCAGGAGTAGGATTGCTTGGCCGTAGGACATATGCACATTAAACTCTGTTATATTGCTTTCCAGAACAACTGACAAGAGGGAATTCCAACCAGTAGTGCTCAGGAGTTTCCATCTCCCTTCTTTTTGATAATTGCCAAATGGTGATCTTTTTATTACATAATTCTTTCTGTTTATTACTCAGCATATAAGGGACATCTTTTCAATGTCCACCTGTTCATTTATTTATTCATTTATTTATTTAATCAGTATGAACTCATGGATTTCTATTTTATTCAAGGGATTATAATCAGTCAATCAAAATCATTATTTTGATGCTCAAATTGTCTCAGAATGGGAGTCCCTTCAAGCTGGTACCTGTCATTTTGATAATTCCCTATCATTTTTCTAATGGACTTTTTTTAGAGCAGTTTTAGGTTTATAGAAAAATTGCACAGAAAGTGCAGAGAGTTCCCACATACCCCTCCCCACACAGTTTCTTCTTGAGGTCAGATAATGAATTAAATGTACCCTTGAGCCTGCAGCGTCTAGCACAGTGGTTGGCACGTGGTAAGTACTCAGTATATATTTGAAGAATGAAGAAATAACCAATTAACAAATCCACTCTGAGATGAGCTACCACCCATCAAGTTTTCAGGGATTCTGAGTATCCTAATAAACCAAGAAGGCACTAAACACATTCTCAGAAATGGAATTTTTCCAGTCTTTTGTTGCCAAAATGTTGCCTCATCTAGCTTTATATCTATAACTCCACACTCTATCTACACTTGGAGATATCTTCACAGCCTGACAACCCTCCCATAATTCTTCCCTCTACTCACAAAGAGAAAAACAGAATGTTTGGAGCTATTTCCCTGTTCCCTGAAAATATGTCTCCTGCATGTCATCCCTAATTTCTGTACATCACAAAATCATATGATCGTAAAGCCACAGAATTAAAACGCTCAGAAATCTTTTAGACTTGTTTTATAGATGGAACAACTGAGGCCTAAAGAGGTGAAGTTACTTCCCCAAGGTCATAAAGCAAATTAGCAGCAGTACTAACCTGTCTGTTTATTCCTAATCATCCTACCAAATACTCCTACAGTGATAAAAATTAATTCTCCCACCCACACGTAAGCCTTTCAACCACTGGCTCACTTACAAATTGTTCCAGGATCATTGTTAATAATTGTTACTAAACATGAACAGGTTGGATACTAAGCTGTAAAGTAACAGACAAAACCCCACATACAATTGTTGCTACTGATACAAAACTAAGTGACCTTGTGGACCAGACTCCTACCTCATCAATAGGTTCCTTTGGTTTGTTCTTGTTGTGTGTATGCGTGTTTGCATGGGTGTGTTTGACTTTTTTTTCCCTCCAATTTCTATTAGCGTTATACAAAAAGGGAAGTTTGAAATGTGAAGGCTCCTATTGTTGCAGACACATGACTCTTGTTTAAATGGCATTAAAATTGTTCAGACATTGAAATGAAAGCAAATGCGCGTGTACCTATCACATTACGTAGGGAAACGAATGTAGGCTGAGTTGCATGTCACCAAATGCCCCACTTGTGACATACAGGGAAAGTGACATAATCCAAGTATTCGGCAAAAGCAGCCCACAGTAACAAATTCATCATTTCTGAAGAGGAAGAGAGAGCAGATGGCTCAGCAAGCAATTGTAGAACAGCCAGCTTCCCCCTCCGCACCTCCAAAACCAAACTGCCTCCCAGTGTCTCATCCTAGGCCCTGGAGACGCTCAGAGGCCAAGCACTCAAGCACAACTTTAGCAGCCGCCATGGCAGAAGCAGCCCTAGGTCATGGCGCCCTGGGCTTGGACCCAAAGGACAGGACTTCACAGCCAGATTCTGCTTCTTACCTTCCCTGTTACCTTAAACACATTTCTTAATTTCTTTAAATTTTATTTCCGCATCTGTAATGAAGGATTAGTACAACTATATAATGTTAAAGGAGATATTGAAATGAAAGTGTTTCATGAACTATGAAGTACTCAACAAATGTTAAAGTTGGGCAATCAAAAAATGCAGATTAGTTGAAACTAATGGTTAGAAGTCAATCTGAAACCTAATCGCATGTATTGCACACAGTTAGCCCTAGTTAATCACTGCTTCACAGCTCCTTTCAAGAAGGGTCAGTGAATTTTGGTCATCTCTGTGTTAAAGAGTCACCATGACTTTATTCCTATCACAAGAGTGGGATAAATCTCTTTCATTCATTACTCATTCAATAAACATTTATTGAGCATCCACTCTAAGTCACGTACTAGCTAAGTGACAAAAGATATAGTAGCTGAGGCACTTTGGCTGCTAATTTTTTTTTAAGGATAACTACTTCTTTTTCATTTGTTGCTATTGCTTAAAGGGCAAGTATGGTGGAAAACAAAATATTTAATCACATTGAGAAGGCTAGAGACAGACATTTCTGGATAATTTGTGTATTAGCCAAAGAAATAATAAAGACTTACAATCCTAGCATTGAAAAAAAAATAATTTCATAGATACTAACTGATTTAATCCTCACACTAGCCCTATAAAGTAGGAATTATTTCCCACCCTTTGGATCCTGAATGCAAATCCAGCTAGTCTGATTCTAAGTCCAAAACACACTGTAACACGCTGCCTCTCACTTTAATGCCAAGGGACATCAGGATGGAAAGAGAAAAGCAGCCTCTGGCAAGATAAATCATCATCATTTTCAGCGCTCTAGTGTATATGGTAGGGGCAGATTCCTATGACTCTACTGTCCTCAAACTTCATAAATGGTAGAAAAACAGCTAAAACAGGCATTAAAAAAACCATAAAAATGAGACTATGTAATTTCAATGATCCCCTTTGTAACTGTTTTAATCCCACATAATATGTTTATTTTGTTTCTCCACTGACATTCTGCTAACTGCGAAGAAACTCCCAAAAGCTGAGACTAGACCAAAATAGCAGAACACTACTAATTGATGGATCAATAAAGTACTCCATTGTGTTTGCATAAGTAGACATGTTGAAGGCAATCCTTTGCTTTGATGGCAACCAAACTAAATTAACTGGATTTTTAATAGATGTATATAATAAGAACTATAGACAACATGCCCTGAAGATCGTCATTCTTGTATTCAAGCAGATGGTGGAAATGGGGGAAGGGGAAAAGAAGGGAAAGAACATTCTTGGAGCAGCTGTTGCATGTGGGCACTATCCTGGGCACTTTGCATACTTTAACTCTTTGAAGCTGCATAATAATCCTAGGTGCAATTTTACAAATGAGGAAACAGGCTCAGATAAGTTAAGACCCAGTCCCATTTCTTGGCCCCACTGCCTCACATTATCTTTGAAAATGATCTGATGAGCACACACGTGTTGTAGAGGAGCACCTTGGCTGCCAACACTCCTCAGAGAGGCTTAGGACTGGAGTATCATGATTCAGGAATTGGACGTGCTGCCAAGGACATAGATGGTACACTTGAGATTCCTTAGCCTGAGCACAGAGTAGTCCCGAAGAGAGATAAGAGCTAAGGGTGAAGCTTTAGAAACACAAATTTGGAGGCTAGGGAGACAGAGAGAGAAATGCAGGACGTGGAAGAACTATAAAAGTACAAATCCATTGAAGTCTAGTCTGTGTTCAGAAAGAATGGGTGGTCAAAAGCTACGACAATAAGACAAAAGACTAAGAAATAACCTCAGGATTTGGAATAAAGTCTTTGTTATCCTGCAAGATGAGAATGTCAGTAAAATGGGTGGAACTCACTTTATTTTTTTAATGATTGTAAAACATAATGATGCATTTTGTGATAGAAAATTGGTAAGGACATAAAAATATAAAGAAGTGGGGCTTGGGTGGGGCAGGTTTGGGGAGGGTGGGTGGGTGATCACTGTATTTCCACCCTGATGTGATTAATATTTCTTAACATTTCAGCATATTTTATTTTAATCTTCTGGGAACTTTTTACACAGTCGAAATCATACTGAATATGTAATTTTGTACGCCATTTTTTAAGTTTAACATTATCATGAACATTTGCCCAAGTCTTTAAAAACTCCTACAACTGCTTAATCTTGCATTCCACTGAACCACAGACATAGAGAGTAAGGTCAATGTTTTATTCTTTTTGTGTATTTCCGTAGAACTCAGCACAGTCATTTGCAGAGAGTAGGTATTCAAAAAGCATTTACTGAGTGGCATATGAACACCAGTGCACTCTCGTCATCTCTTAATTTACCAATCCTCTGAAGCCCTGTGTCAATGGTTCATTTTGTGGTACATTGTGTCTGCTCTCAGGATGTTTTACTTTATCTGTTTCAGGCATGTATGCTACCCTGAATTAGACAATGTTTTATGACAAAGAAATCCATATCTTCAATTCCTCTCATATCTTTTGCTTTCCATCTTCACTAACAGTGCCTACCATTGTGCTCCTTCCACAGAAGACAATTTAATCTCATTAAATTGAAGAGAGAATATAGCTTTTAAAAATTCGAAATAAACAGAATACATTTTGTTTATATTGGTAACACTTCTAGCACCAAGAGAGACTTGATCTTTCCCTAAGTTTCAGTCCCTAGCATCAAATCCTCTTTAAGCTCTCTTTCTCCCCCTTTTTCTCCCTTACAGTAGGCCAAAACTATGTATAGATGTGTGTGTGAGTGTGAGAAAGAGAGAGAGATGGAAAATTCCCATAGCCATAAACAATGTAGAAAGCAGAAACTAGAACATGATCTTTCTTTCTTTGCTCTCTTGACAAGTCATCTAAATAGGATAATTCAAACTTGGGCTGAATTAAATAAAGTAGCCAGAACAAGGAAGGAAGCATCACACTCTGCTTGGGATGTTCAGTAATCCTAAGAATACTGGGTTCAACTCAAAAGACAAACACTACAAAAGAACATTAAAAGGAGAATAATGTCCAAAATGAAACTCCCAGGAAGGTGATGGACTGAAAAACAAAGAAACTATTAAGGGAGCTGGTTTTCATATAGTAGATGGATAAGATGACAGAGGACTTTGTAAGTCATGGAAAGTCCTTGACTTTTCTCTGAAGGAGCTGGAAAGTAGATTTTGAGCAGAAGAATGACATGATATGACGAGAGGTTGTGAGGATCACTTTGTTGAGAATAGATTATAAAGCAGCAAAAGTGGAAGTAGACCAAGTAGGAGGCTATTGCAAAAATCCAGAATCTATGACTCCAAAGGATGGGACCTCCATCGTGTGGAAGTCATAGGTGGGTATGTGGGAGGGGCTGACTCAGAAGGCTCTCTGCCATTAGAGGTGCACCAGTAGAAAACCACTTGGCAAAGCTATTGCAGAGGTTGGCCTTATAACCCAAAAGTCATTTCCAACATTGAGACTCCATGATCATTGCCTACAATCTACCCAAACCCTCAGACAGCCTAGTGACTCTACAACCATGTTCACAATTTATATTTTATTATAAAAGCACAATATAGTCACTGTAGAAAATTAGAAATTAGAGATAGAGGTAAGCTAAAGGAAAAGAAATAAAAATACAGTCCTAACATCCAGAAATACCCACTGTTAGGACCTTTGTATATATCCTTCTTGGCACATATATCTTTAGATAGCTAGATGATAGAAAGCATAGGTTTTTTTCTAACTAAACAACATTACTATCTTGATGGTATTTTATAATCTTCTTTTAAAATTAAATATATGATGAATACATACCCCTGTCAATCTGTACTTTCTACCAAAATCAGAAGTCTCCTATAGGTAGCCCATGTAATAGCCTTGAAGAAACTGGTAATGTAAATAACATAGAAACTGGTAGGATACACATAGTCTTAGGAGATTTAAATGATGAGATAATATCTTCCTCATGAGCATCTCCCAGTTAGCTTTAAGAGGGATATTTTGAACATCTCCCCTTACAATATTTCACAACCCTCTCCCAGTTTCAGCACCCATCCCTCCATCATCATAACAAGCTATATCCCACGTCAAGTGACAGAAAAATAATCAGAAGATAGTGAAAGAACACCCGTCATCCTAATTGAGCCTCAGAGGTCTCATCTTCCTTTTCCCTTGTTACCTGTGGGCATCTTATGATATTACAGCAGTCATTCATCCCATGAGCACTTCAAAGTTTCCAAGTGACTCCGAGCTTTATTCATCACCTTAGCACCAAAGGTAATATCTTGGTATTTCCTGAGATACAGCATCCGTAGATTCATTCATCAATAAATATTTATTGAGTATCTACTGTGTACCAGGCACTATTCTTAACATTTGGGATGAAGTAGTAAACAAAACAGAAAAAATCTCCATCCTGGCGGAGCTTTTATTCCCGTCAGAGGAAACAGATAATAAAAAAGAATTAAGTATGTTAGAGGGTGACAGCTGCTATGGGGGGAAGAGAGAAAGCAAGGCAGGGATGTAGTGACATAAAGGAGGAAGGGAACTGTGATTTTAAATAGCATGGTCAGGAAAGTCCTGGACCTAAAAAGTGGCTTTAGAGCAAAGGCTTGATGTAGAGGACGGAGGGACCATAAGGGTAAGAGGGGAAGAGCATTCCAGACAGCGGCCCTACGGTGGGACAGTACTCGGGCATGTTCTAGGAACAGTATGGAGGCCAGTTTGGGTGGAACAGAGTGAGGAGAAAAGTAATAGAAGATGAGGTCAGAAGAGGTAGTTGGAGGATGGATCACACAGGGCCTTGTATATCAGGGAAAGTCTTGGGTTTTCCTCTGAGGGAGGTGAAAACCATTGGTGAATGTTGAGCAGAAGAGTGACATGACATGACTTGGATTTTTGGAGGATCACTTTGTTGAGAATAGACTACAGAGGGCAAGGGTGGAAACAGGAAGACCAAGCAGGAGGCTGGAACAATCCCAGAGATAGTGGCTTGGACCAGAGGGCAGCGGTACAGGTGGGAAGAGGCAGTCAAATTCTCCATAGACTTTGAAGATGTAGCCTCAGGATATGGTGAGAATTTTGACACGGGGTGCGAGAAAAAGAGGAGAGTCAACAATGTCACCAAAGTTTCTGTCCTTGGAAACTGAAAGAATAGAGTTATCGTTTACTTACAAGGGGAGCACCGTGGAAAGAGCAGGTTTGCATTGGGGGTAATTAGGAATTCAGCTTTGGACATTTGAGTTGATTAGCCACCCAAGTGGAGATGTTAAATGAATAGTTGGATATGTTGATGTGAGTCTTGGAGAGAGCTCCAGGTTAGAAATTTGGAAGTTATCAGCACGTGGATGGTATCAAGAGCCATAGATTAGAAGAGATTACCAAGGTAGTAAGTGTAGACAAAAACAAATAGGTCCAAGAACTGAACATGAGCGCATGCCAATATTTAGAGGTCAGAGCCCACATGGTAGAACCAGAAAAGGGGAAAAAACATCGGATAAATACCAACATGCATAAAGCCTTGATGCAAACTCCAGAAAGAGGGTAAATGGAAAGTTCTAAGTAAAAGGAAATTATACGTTATCAGCTTGGTGACCCTGAGATATACAAGATGATACAGGACTGTAACAGTGTCAGATCCTGGAGAATAACAGAAATATTGACGAGAGCAGATTTGATCCCTACAGCTTAACAGTGACTTCAGAAGAACTCCATTAACTGCAATTAAAGCTACTTCCAACAATATTCAACTATCATGTAATTTTAATTATTGCATAATATTCCACTATATGAATATAAAATTATTTCTTTATTTGAACAATTTCCTATTTCTGGACATTGATGATTTTACATCTCTTGGCTATTTTAAATACTGCTTTAATGACCTTGTAGTCACTTCTTTGAAGACATAATTATTTCCTTAGAACACATTTCTGTAAGTATAATTACTAGATTAAAGATGGTACAAATTTTTTAAAGACTTTCAATATATATTTCCAGACTGGACTCCATAAAGGTTGCACCAATTTACATTCCTGCTAACAGGGTATGAGTGTCTTACAAGTGAGACACAATAAAGCTAGTCTGTGAAATCAACAACCCTTTTAGCAGAATCTGTGCAGAGAACCTTCATCTGATTTTTTTTCAAGCTTCTACTAGCCAGACCCCCCAGTGGTTCTTATTCTGGCTTTAGACATTGGGTTGGGTTTTCAGGGTTTCCTCCCCTCTCCACTCCTGATTCAGCTGCTCCAGGGGTCTTTCCAGTGCCTGACCCTGCTTACCTTTGGTGACCCAATCTCCATCCCAGACTCGGTACAATCATATTCCTGTTATCAATCCAGCACATCTCAGAGTATTGCTTCATTGAAGCCCCGGGAGCATCAAGAAAGAAAACCCATCAATCTAAGTCCCCTCACACTGGAAAGGGGAGAGGTAGTTGGGGGCCATGTGTCTTGGTTGCTCGTCTTCCACGCACCTCCTTCCAAAAGCTTATCCACCCACTAAAGCCTTCCTTTATTCCGGTCCAAGAAGAGACTGATTTTCTCCACTCCCATGACCCTGCCCAGCCTCTTTGACTTGGGCCAAGAATAAGAAGAGAGAGTGGAACCTCACCTGAGGCTCACAATGACCCTGAGAAGTACATATATATACAATCACATCTTGTGCACTTAAGAACTAAGAAAAGCTTCCATTTTTAAATGAAATGTCTTACTCCTCCTAAAAGAACAGTGCTTATTGAGATAAATGAAAAGAGGGTGGTTGTTTTAAATCAGTATGACTAATGTTAAAAAACAGCTGGTAAAGAATACTAGGTAATCACATACACACAAGCTACCAACTGGGAACATTACAGTGCTATACCTACCATAATTTACTTCTCCTTCCCCACATAGTCACTCAGAGTGGCAGCTGTGATCTTGGGCTTTGCACATTAGAGACCATTAGGAAAAGCAGCATGATTCATCATCTTCTGCTCGTGTTATTTTAACTTAGTCATTTGGGGGCAGATCTTCTGAGGCACTAACAATAGTCTGAGACTAGATTGATTTTCTTTTTTAAATAACTTGTGGATTCTTTTTAACTGTTGAAATTTCTGTCATTTCGGATAAAGACACACAAGATCTTAGAAGTGTAAGGGAACTTGGAGGTCACCTAGAACAATCTGTCAGTGTCATCGGACTATCTTCTATAACATTCCTGGCAACTATCCAGACTCTCCCTGAGTTCTTCCAGCGATGGGAAGCTCACTAATCATAAAAAAGACCATTTGGGGGCTGGCTCGATAGTGTAGTGGTTAAGTTCACATCTCCACTTCAGCAGCCCAGGGTTTGCAGGTTTGGATCCCAGGCGCAGACCTACATACCACTCATCAAGCCATACTGTGGTGACATCATATATACAAACTAGAGGAAGACTGGCATGGATGGTAGTTCAGGGACCATCTTCCTCAAGCAAAAACAGGAAGATTGGCTACATTTGTTAGTTCAGTGCCAAGGGCCAATCTTCCTCACACAAAAAAAGAAAGACCATTTCGATTTTTTGGATATAATCAATCATTAATTTTTCATATTTCCTTCTAGATTAATCCAGGAAGAAATTATTATCTTACCTACATAATGCCTCTTCAACTAAAACAGGTTTTACTTTGTTTTGTCTTCTCGTTTCCGGGATAAGTATCTGCAATTTCTCTACATTGTCCTTTAGAATGCTCAGCATCCCAGACACTCTCCTTTGAATGGGTATCTCTCTTGGAAGATGGTATAACACTTCAACGCAAAGCTCTAGACATGATCTGGCCACAACAGAGTACAGTGGGATTCTGGGCACAATGCTTCAACAGACGCAACTTTAGCTTTCTTGGAAGCCAGGTCACAATATAGGCCCATCTGAGTTTGCAGTCACAGAAGCTTTTAGGGTTCTTTTCAAATAGTCTGCTTTGCTTTCAGAGTGCCCCTGGTTCCATAGGTCAAGGATTTGCTTGTAACCTAAATCTACTATTTTATATATTTACAGCTACCAAATTTTTATCTCTAACCCAACATTTCAGGTATTAAGACCATTTAACATTGTATCCACTGTCCCTCCCAAATTCTCATTCTCCAAAAATGTGAGGAATGTCTTTAATGGCTTCATCTTTGATGATGATTCTAGGTATCCAAGGATAGAGCAGAATGGCAGAGGCATCCATTCTTTAATCAATAGTCTTTGGAGAAGTTTTCTAAATCAGCTGTCAAACTAGAGCCTAATGGTAAAAGTGTTCCCCTGATTACCAGAGAGTTGCATCTCTTGATGGCATTTCAAGACCCCTAACCCCTAACTGCCCGTAGAACTTTTTCCACACAATAGTGCTTCAGTTTACACAAAGGTACTTCATAAGAAGCAGCCTTTGAAACTCACCATCGCACTTCATGTAAGGATACACTACGCAGATGGTTTACTATATGACATATGTCCTCTTTACAAGAACCCACAGAAGTTTCTCTCTGCTCTCAGTACTGGGGTTTTTTTTTCTTATGGACACTTTTATTTATGATATTTCCTCTTTGCTTGGACTGTTAGGAAGCCCACAGTAAAATTTGTAAACCACCTCTAGAGAGTGTACAGAGTGTGGAACAACAGAAACTCACGGCATACGTCTTATGGACCAACCACACACTCGTGGTTCCGTCTTATTCTCCCTAACCTTGTTTTTCCTTTACTCTAACTTCCTCACTTCTTTTTTTTTCCTCTTTTTTGGCCTCTTCTTTTGAATTTTATGTATTGTTAAAGCCACCAAAAATCTTTTTAGAACTAAGATAAGGATGGAAGATAGGTAGAAAATCCAGACCATATTTCTCGAAGTATTTCATCCACAAGGATATCACGAAAATTTTGTTAGATGCTTTGCTGCATAAAAATACACTATGTATACAGCATTAATGTGATCCACTGGACTTACAGTCATTTAAAAGAAAAAAAAGGGAATGTCCTGGTTCTAGTAAATCCACACTAGTTCCTAACAATCGCTGCTTTCTTTTCTAAACACTTACAAATCATTAGTTGCATTTTTAGAATTTTTCCGGGGATTGATATCAAGCTGGATACCCTATCATTTGGTGGGGTGGGGATTGGGGTACATATTTTGTTCTTCCTTTAGAAATTTGGAATATTTGCTCATTCCAAATTTTCTGGAAACCCGCCTATCTTCTGTGTCTTATCAAAGATCACTGATAATCACTGTGAAATTCTTAACTGCCAGTTCTCTCAGTATTCTGGGGCAAATAATAAATGCAGTGAACTTTATATTTAAGCCCAAGAAAAATCAGGTATCGTTCTTTTGAGAATAAGGTTTAAAGTATGCTACAAGCTGTTATAGTGGTTAAATTATAATAATTAGTATTTTGTGAAAATAACTTTACCCCAGTTATAGGCCTCAAAAGAGAGGAGTAAGAGATATTAAGGAACTGAAATTTATTGAGGACTCACTATGCGCAGGTGCCATGCTGGGTGGTTTACATATTTTCTTATTTAACATTCATAACAATCTTATGGATGTAGTTATTGTCTGTTTTACAGAGGAGTAAACTAGGTTTCAGAGAGG
The DNA here is from genome assembly GCF_021613505.1 of Equus quagga. Classification (NCBI taxonomy): domain Eukaryota; kingdom Metazoa; phylum Chordata; class Mammalia; order Perissodactyla; family Equidae; genus Equus; species Equus quagga. The sequence goes on from NC_060267.1 coordinate 64,304,092, forward strand.
CTAAGTAGCTGCCCTGGATCCCAAAGATAAATTACAAAGCTGGGTCTTGAACCCCAAATCCATGCCTTTTCCCCCATATCAGACGTGTGAAATTGGGAGAAGTAACACAAAACTGGTTAGCCAGTTATGAGCTTTATCTGATGGGAAAATGACAGCCATGAGGTTTGTGCCTTCCTTGGTAATCTTATTCCTTCAGCACAAAAGTCAAGCCTAGAGCTAAGAAAACCTACGTGAAAGCAGAATCTTGCATCCCTAAAAAAGTAATTTCAAACAAAATATTCTCTTACTAAGGTACTAAGAGCTGGCAAGGTGATTCATGCCAAAGGCTGAGGGGGAAATTCTCTTAATTAAGAGTTAAGTCCTCATGCCTAAGTATGAGAAAATAAGACAATATCCTTAGAGAAGAGTGAAGACAAGAAAAAATGATTAAAAGTTAGATCAGGCAAAGACACATTATAGTTAAAGCTTAATTAAGAAAAAGGTATCTATACTTAGCCACTTATATTTCTTTAAATTTGCTTTAAATTGCAGCTGAAGCCATAACGTACAGTGTGCAGAAGGAGAGTGTGATTGAGGAGGTGGAGGGAGGTCTCAGATATCTCTCCTTTCATAATTCTCTCTGGCTGACTCCAGTGCCTGACTCCAGGTGAGAAGTTTGGGCCGTTGATTTTGTACAGCACACTGTCCTAGCATCTAGACGTAAAGCAAAGAAAAGATGTGTTCTAAAACTGAGATTAGTAAATAATTAGTATATAATAGATTAGATAACCTTCTATAGAAGTAACCCATCTTAGGAAAAAATTTATAAATGTGTTTCTAAGAAGAACAGCATGCTGCCCAAATCTCCATCAGATACCAGAGTATTTCTCAAATTCATTAAGGCGACTAGAACACATTTCTAGGAAGGCATGACTAGATTGCAACAGAAATAAAGTTAGCAGTGATATATCCGATTGTATTGTTACTTACCCAGCACAAGGTTACTTCTGATAACTGTTAAAACGATGAATTTATCAGTTTTTATCCAGCAGTGCACAAGTGAGAGGGTATTTTCATTACAGATGAGCAACACTGATTCCTTACACAGAACCATACCTACAACAGAATGGGCAATCCAACCAGTTAATTCTGCCTAAAGCAACAGCCCTTTAAAGCATACAATGTTTGTTCTATTTTTTGTCCCTTCTTTCCTAATCCAGCTATTCCTAATAATGTCTGCACCCATTCAGATCCAAGCTTGGTGAGACTTCAGGAGCCCCATCCCATTGACTAGAGTCCCTATGGAACACTATTGTATGTCATTCAGTCCCTAACCCTAGAATCTGGTACCTTTCATCACCATTCATCTGGTAAGAACTACTACTACAAAAACAAGAGCCCTCGTATTTTGAGCATCTACAATGTATCAGGGTTCGGCCAGTTTCATAATTAATCTCAAACTTCATCACGATCCTACAAGTGCTATTAAGACCCTCAATTTAAAGATGAGGAAATGAGGTCAGAGAGCCAGTATGTGGCAGAACTAGAATTGAAACCCAGGTATGTCCAACCCTAAAGCGCATATCCTTTCCAATATGTCACATTGCCCCTCCGATTACAAGCAGCATATCTCCTTCCTCTCCAGCACCTACTCCTTTCTCTGATCTTTGCTCAGTGTTAAGCACCTTGAACTTGCCATAAGGTATCTCTTCAATCAGTTAGGATGCTTTTACTGTCACACTACAGCTCCAAGTAGTAGTAAACCTAATTCAGACTGGCTTAAACATTTAAAGGGTGTTATTTGGTTCATGTAACTACAAAGTCCAGGGTAGGGAAGCATCAAGCCTTCTTTGCTCAGGGCTCCAAGCCCCATTTCTCCACTATTCTGTTGGCTACGTTTGACTCCATGAGTTGGCTTTGCAAGATGGTGACAAGAAACTGTTTCATTGCTTACATCCAGGGAAAAGAAAGTGCCACTTCAGAGAACAATTGAACAAACATACTAAGGTTCACTCTGATGACCCCCCAAACCAATCACAATGGCCAGGGGCTATGGCTGTCTTAGGTCTATGTTCTCCATCTCCAGAACAATTTCTCAACAAAACATTCTAGCAAAAGCAGTGAGAGTACCCAGCCCGGTTAGACCAGTGGTTCCAGCCCTGGCTGCACATTAGCATCACCTGAGGAGCTGAGTCTACACCACCGGTTCTCAGGCTCAACCCCAGATCAATTAACCTCTAAGGGTGGGCACCGTGGTGTCTATAATTTTGTTCAATTCCCTAAGTAATTGGAATGTGTATCAGAGTTAGAAGCAGCTGGCTTACATTAATCAGACCCCACTCCTGGAGTTGGAGTAGAGGCAGTCGCACCCACACCACGAGCTCCTCTAGGGTGAATGGGTGAGAACGGAAGGGGTGAGATGAATGGGGAAGGGGCAGTCTCCATGCCCTCTGCAGCATTTACCATGCTTTGCTGCAGCTGCTCATTTTCATTGTGTCTTTTCCCCTCTAGACCATAAACTCCATTAAGACAAGAACGTGTCAATATTGCTCATCATTGTACCCCCAGGAAATACCCAGCACCTAGTAGTAAATGCCCACCGAAACTTTTTAATGAATGAATGAAACCTAGACTCTGTAGGGCTGGCCTTGCAAACCAGCCATTTTCTCCCTTAATCGAGTCAAGCGTCTCCTGCAGATTAATCTCTCAGAGTTCATTGTCACTCCTCAGCTCAAAACTCTCAGGGTTCTCCTCTGCCTTCATCGTAACCTGGAGCAACTTTGCCATGTGTTCAAGGTCCTCTACAGTCCATCCTTCACCTACCTCTCCGGTCTCATCTCTGAGGATTACCTGCACTTAGAAGACCTCATCTTCACTAAATTTCTCTCAAACGCATCCTACCTACAAGAGGCTCTCTTGAATTTGTTGCTGTTGGGGGTGGGGGGCAGAGGGTTTGCCAACATAAAGAATGGCTAAAAAATAAACCTTTTTCACTTAAAAATTGAACTGGGGGGCTGGCCCCATGGTCAAGTGGTTAAAGTTCCACATGCTCCACTTTGGCACCCTGGGTTTGCGGGTTCAGATCCCGAGCACGGACATACTCCGCTCATCAGCCATGCTCTGGAGGCATCCCACATGCAAAGTAGAGGAAGACTAGCATAAATGTTAGCTCAGGGCTAATCTTCCTCAAGAAGAAAAAAAGAGGAAGTTTGGCAACAGATGTTAGCTCAGGGAAAATCTTCCTCACCAAAAAAATTAATAAATTTAATTTAATTTAAAAATAAAAATTGAACCAGTGTTCTATGCAAAACAGTGTCTTGAATAGCATGGAGGATAATAATAACTAATACTTGTGCAGTTCATGTGTAAGCAAGGTACTGCTCTTGGCACTTTATATGTTACATATTAATTCCTTTAATCATTCCAATAACCTTAGGAGATGGGTATGAGTTTGATCTAGTTTCCCAGATGGGAAAACGGAGGCTCAGGAAGAGTATGTGACATACCCAAAGCCACACAGCTAGTAAGTGACAGAGCCAGGATTTAAGCCCAAGTCATCTGACACCAGAACCTAGGTATTTAACCACTACAACTTTGATGGTCAGCAAGAGAGCAAGCGAGCTGTCACAAGAGGCTGAACTAAGACAACGGCAGTGGAAAGGAGGAGAAAGGGTCACCTGTGTATTCACAGAGAGATACCACAGGAAGGAAGAGGAGTGAATCCCCAACAACATCACGCCTTACGGCAGTGTAGTGAAAATGAGCCCAAACTGTCAGATTATAGGACAACAGAGAAATCTTGACAGAGCTTTTAAATAGAGATTGTACAGGATCTGAAGATTAGTAATAACTAGGCGGGTAACGGAAAGGGTTTGAACGTGAGGGCGGCCAGGGTCAGAACAGTGTGAGAATCTGAGGATCGGGGTCTCAGATCCATTTTCTAATGCCTAAGTCAGACTGAAGCTCAAAAATGAAAAATTCAACGACAGAATCAAGATCTTGAGGCCCAGCCTATGTGGCATACGTCCTCTTGAGAGAGGCCCCTGGATTTCAGAAGTCTAGAAATGTGTATAGAGAAATAAGGCAAAACACAGCAGGTGATGCCAGCTGGAACCTTCTCTGTTTTATTCATGCCTCGTTGGCAGACGGCTGGTTCCCAGGAGGTGGCTGAATCTCACAAGGTTCAGATGTTAGAGGAAACAAATAACTAATTGTGCTGAACTGCAGCTAGGATTCATTCCGGGGTGTGGACAAGCGTTTGTGTCTCCAGAGCTTTCAGTGAAGTGGAAAGCGTGTATTAGCCAGCTTGGTGATCTGAATTGAACAGAAGAATTGAACTGTTGCCAAATCTGTGGGTGACTAGATGTCCTGTGTGAGCCCAGACAGTCCCGAGAAATCGTGGTCATTGTCAACTGTGCCCAACACTTGAAAGGTAAGTCATGTCCCTCTTTTTCCCTGGTAACACATTACTCATCTCTCTAAACTTAAACTGAAGTTTGATAAACTCTTGTAGAAACTATGTATATTTTCATCTTCTATATTCTTCTACCTAGATGAGTAACAAGTTTACTCCCTGCTGTGTAAAAGAATACTTTCCTTTTATTTGCTTTAAAACTACCTATTTGATGCATCAAGCACTGCCCTCCTGTTCTAGTTCAATTCAGAGAGGCCAGAATTAGAACAGATTCTGAGTCCTCTCCTGTCTGCAAGAGCTTATGCTCAGCATTGGACGGGTGAAGGGAGAAGGAGTAAAGGGTTGATCCTTGCCTTCAAGTAACTCCAAAATCTTTGGCGATGCTGACACAACTTTTTATAATAGAAATCTATTACCATGGTACAATGAAAGTGACATAAGATCTCAAGTGATGATTCATTATATTGTAGGAATGTGGGGAGGCTTCCCCATGAAGGCAACTCTCAGCTTGACCCTGAAGTTGGAGTAAGATGTCAACAGGAAGCGAAAATGGTAGTTTGAACCCTCTGAGATTCCTTTAGAAATAAGGTGCGAAATGAATACAAAATAAAATAAATGTTCAAACTGTAATATTTGCAAGTGTCTATATGAAAACATTTAGGAGGCAGCTAACAGTTCAGGATTCAGACACGGAAGCCACATACCTATGGAGACAAGCAAAGCAGTGGAGGTATATATGACATAGCAGGCATGGAGAGTTGGAAGAGAAAGCTGAGCATGGAACCTAAGAAATACATGAGTCTGAGGCAGAGACAAGTGGAGCCAGCAACATGGGCTGAGGAGCAGTGGTCAGAGGGAACAGAAAATTATCAGCAGATCAACAGACAAAGGCTTCTGAAAAAAATATGACATAGGATCAGGCTGAGAAGAAGCCCTAGGATTTGACATTAGAAGCCATTGTCAGGTTTCATGAGAGTCGTTCCAGTAGAGCAGTTAGTGTAGAAGGCTGATTGAGATAGATTAAGAAATGAAAGGGAGGGAAGAGAGTGTTGGGAGTTCTCTTTCGGTAAGTGGGGCGAAAGAGAGATGATATTGTGAATAAAGAACTGGGTCAAAAAAAGGATTTTGCTTGTAGCCATGGTTAGGCACTATGCAAATTAGTTAAACTAAGTAACTTCCCATCCCTTTGGGGTTTATAGTCCAAGAGAGAGTTACAACAGAGAGTGCCAAAATTGGCAAGTTATACAAATGCACAGTTATTTATGGAATTATGTGTGATTTCCAAGTTGATGATTTTAGTAGGTGTTGTGGATTTTTATTGTTTCCTTTGCCTGGCTCTTCTTTAAGAAGAGTACACCTCTTTTTGGATGAACTACACCTGCTCTAATAATAATATGGTTCCAGCAAGAACTACTAATGTTAGTGCTCATACACACACACACACACACACACACACACACACACACACAGTTGTTGGACCAAGTAATGAGCATGTAACCAACAAAGCCAATCAGAGTCCTTAGTAGGAGCTAGCAGAAGAGATTGAGTCCCTCTCTAAAAGCACAGTTGGAATATGAGCCTGGAAACTGCTAGTAGCTATGTTTAAAGCCTAGTGGGAAAAAAAAATCAAGAGTGTGAGAATAAATCCAATACAGAATGAGACACAAAGATAGTAGATGAAGAGAAAGAAAGAATAGAGCCCCAAAGATATTTGAGTCCCTGATTCAAGAGGTCTCTAAAAGTATGACTTCAACAGGAAGGGAAAATGGTAGTTTAAATCCTCTGAGATTCCTTTAGAAACAAGGTGTGACATGAATACAAAATACAATAAATATTCAAATTGTAGTATTTGCAGGTGTCTATATGAAGGCATCCAGGAGGTACTTAGCAGTTCAGGATTGTAAGTACTCCTCACCCCTGCCCATCTTGCAGTTTTGAGAGCCTTCCAATAAATTTCTCTTTTCATCTAAGCTGGATGGGCTTCTATCATGTGCAGTCAAGAGTCCTAGCTGTTATAGAAGGATTAGTAAAGGGGCAAGAAGAATTTTTAGAAGTTGCACTTTGAGATTTCCAATTGGTGAAAATATTTTAAAGAGTTTTCTTTGTAGTTGGCAATCGTGCAGTGGGGTCATATAATATGTGGCCTTTTGAGTTTGGCTTCCATCATTTAGCATGTTTTCAAGATTCATCCATGTTGTAGCACGCATAAGTCCCCTATTCCTTTTTATGGCTGAATAATATTCTATTGTATGGATATTACCCATTTTGTTTACCCATTCGTTATTTGAATGACATTTGGGTTGTTTTTACCTTTCAACTGTTGTGAATAGTGCTGCTATGAAGATCTGCGTACAAGATTTTGTTTAAACACCTGTTTTCAAATCTTTGCCTTGTAATAGGGTAACTTTATGTTGAACTTTTTGAGACATCACCAAACCGTTTTCTACAGCACAATTTTACATTTAACATTTTACAGCGACGTAAGAGGATTCTAGTGTCTCCACATCCTTGCCAACTCTTGCTATTTTTTGTGATTTTTAAAAAATTTTAGCCATCCTACTTGGTGTGAAGTGTATCTCATATAGCTTAATTTGCATTTCCCTAATGATTAATGATGTTGAGCATCTTTTCCTGTGCTTGGTGGTCATTTGAACATCTTCTTTGGAGAAATGTCTATTCAAGTCCTTTGCCCATTATTTAATTAGATTGTTTGTTTTTTTGTTGTTGAATTCTAAGTGTTCTTTTTTACTGTTTCAATTTTTTTATTGAGGTAACATTGGTTTATAACATTATATAAATCTCAGGTATTCATTATTATGTTTCAGCTTCCATACAGACTACATCGTGTTCACCGCCAAAAGTCTAGTTGCCATCTTTTGTAAACGTTCTTTACAGATTCTGGATACTAGACCCTTACCAGATTTATGATTTACAAATATATTCTTGAGTTCCATGTGATGTCTTTTCACTTTCTTGATAGTGTCCTTTGATGAATAAAAGTTTTTAATTTCGATGAAGTTCAATTTATTTTTTTCCCTTTTTCTGCTTTTGGTGTCATCTCTAAGAAACCACTGTCAAATCCAAGGTCATGAAGATTTAGCCCTATGTTTTCTTCTAAGAATTTTATGCTTCTAGTTCTTTCATTTAGGTCTTAAATCCATTTTGAGTTAATATTTGTATATAGCATGAGGTAAGGGTCTTGGGCAAGCTTTAACCTCTCTGTACCTCAGTTTCTTTATCTGTAAAATACAGACAGTGAAAGTATGAGTTTCACGGAATTTTGTGAGGATAAATTATAAATAAATTAATTAAGATGTGCAAAGTGCTTAGAGTGGTGCCTAGCACATTCAATATGTAAATATTCAATAGTGTTAATTATTATTTGTTGTTATTGGTTGATTGTGGTATGAGATAAATAATCTGAATATGAGCTCATTAAGTAGACTGGAGGAGAATTGAAGAACAAAACTTACTTCTCTCAGAAAACAAATGTTTTAGGTGACAAGATCAATTTTTATCATCTATGTATTGTGTTTTTCTAAAAAAAAAACTTAGCCAATATGATCACTGCAATAATAGACGTGTAAAATCCTTAAATAAAAGGAGATGAGAGTCCTTTTCTATCCTGGGCTAGTCATAATAGAGCTGTAATCTTGTGCCTGTTTTTGAGCACTTACAAAGGGATTTGGATAACACAAGTTAAAGCAGAGAGAGCAACAGAGTAGTACGAAGTCTCAAAATGACTAAATTTGGAAAACAGCTGAAAGAATTGAGAACAGAGGTAAATTTTCTGTGAGGCTGATAAAGCTTAAACTTGAGGGCTCCTCTGTTGCACGAGTTCCGCCAGGACCTAATTTTGTGTTCGTAATTTTGTATTCTGTTTTCTCAAGAAGGACTCCAAAATGATACACACTTTTGGACCAACCAAACGTGGATCACCCTTGACTGAGAATAAATAAAATTTCCACCATCTTAAAATCTCATGAGCTGACTCAGGATATTGGTTCCTTGCTACTTTGGATGGTTGAGCCAAGGCTAGACTCATGCAACTGGACAATCAAGAAAGGACTGAGTTCAGCACTCAGCAGAGAATGGATTTGAGGACTGGTAAGGTCCCTTCTAACACTATGGTCCCAACTTTTTAAAGTTTCACTCCTTTTCTAGAGAAAAATCCTCAAGGATTTTTTTATTCTTAATTTTTAATACAGTGGTTCTTAACTGCTGCAATAGATAGGTGATAGACAAATGGATAGATAGGTAGAGAGATAGACAGATAGATAGATAGATAGACAGATAGATAGATAGATAGGATCTAGTTATACATGATCTTCACAATATAACTTCAATATGAGAAAATGTTGCTTGAAAGATTTTTTTCAGGTTCTAAGCCTAGCGCTCCCACCAACTCACTGTGTGTTCAGTTTTATTCCACCTTACAAGAAGTCTAATTCTTAGTCTAAGTAGAATGTTTTTAAAACGCTGTCTGCCTGCCTCCAGCACCTTTATTTTTAATTTTCTTTAAATTTTTTAATAAAAATAGTTCACATTCATTATAGTGTTTCTAAGGTTTTGGTGTAATTGCTCTGTAGCTTTGTGAAATTAATTGAAAAGTTTACCATTTGTTTATTATGAAGCATAGGAATTAACCATTCATTGAAAGTTGTTAAAAGATTGTCTGTAAATCCATTTAGCCTAGGGCCTTTCTAGGAGTTAGCTCTTTGACAATTTTTATGATTTCTTTAGTGGTTACTGAATGTTTGTTTTCTAACTTGATTTGAGGTAATTTTGGTAATATATTTTTCTTAGAAAATCATTCATTTTATCTAGATGTTTAAAAACCTTTTCATGATATTCTTTAACAATTATTTGAATAATATGCATATCTAATTTTTTCTTTTTCTTTAACAATTATTTGAATAATATGCATATCTAATTTTTTCTTTTCCTTGAATACACTTGCCAAAAGTACACACCTTTACTGATTGTTTCTTAAAAAGCAGCTCTTTACTAAGCAATTCAAAAATTTTTGCTTCTTATAATTCATTAGTGCTATTTTCAAACTTTAACTTTCCAGAAACTTGAATATATCTTGCCAATAGATGTCAAAGACATTTGGAGGTGGGCAATGGAGGAGTAAAATGAAGCATCGTTGAAGTTGTCAGTTGTACACGTGATCTTAGTCGTGGAAGGCATGTTCATCCAGTTGTCACCTTGGATGAGCTATTTGCATTGACAGCTCCACATGGGTTAAATTTTAGCCTAACAATTTCTGCATTTTTCACTTAAAATGTGATCCAAAATATCATATTGTGTAGCAGCATTGAAATGAAAATTTTTGTGTATTCAGATGATTTTCTGTCTCATACAAGCAATACAATTAAAGGTAGTAGAAATGGACAAATTTCTCAAACAGATAATAACACTTCCAAAGCTAGGAAAGGGAGTGTGACCAACGCTGGCTGGCTTTCTAGAGATGCTGATTGTCATCCAGCTACACAGACTTCAATTAAGGAAAAAAATTATTAGTTTAACCCAGTAGAAAAAGCAAGTGAACCCCTTTCAGTATGCTTTCAAATTAAACTGTCAACTCTAAAGGTGAATAGTGGTTATGTGCAGAAGAACAGGAGTGAAAAGCAGTGTGTCATCATGGTGTTAGAACTGATGACTGCAAAAAGAGATGCAGGAGAGATTTCAGACTTCGGGTGTGAAGAAGGCTCAAACTAAAACTTTGGTTGTAATATTGAAAAAGAAGAAAGTAGCATGTGATTGTATTGATACATATATATTCTACTGTATTTATTTGCAGATAACTTGATTGTACACATAGAAAATTCTAAGAAACCTACCAAAAAACTACTATAACTAGTAAGTGAATTTAGCAAGGTCACAATATACTAAGTAAATATGCAGAGATAGATTGCATTTCTATGTAATAGTAATTGGGAAATTACTTTTTATAAAAACAATATACAAGATAAATATGCAAAATCAATTATATTTCTATAGACTAGCAATTAGAAATGAAATTAAAACAATATCGTCTACAATAGTATCAAAAACACATAAATTTTTAAAAAATGATGTATAAGACCTCTTTACTAAATACTAAAAAATATATCTAAAGACTCTGTCTATTTTTCATAAAGTTACATATACACCACAGGTATATAAATTGTCAAAATACATCAAATTCTACTTAATATCTGCATGCTTTTTACATTGATAGCATACCTCAATAAAAAAATTTTAGGTATAACTGGGCTAAATCTTTACAACTGGAGAGGACTAAGTTTAAAAATTTCAGAAACTTCTTCTAAGCAGTCTGCTGTCTGAAGTTATAGCCTTAATTTTTTGTTTGCCACAGGTATCATTTAGGAGATTGCATTTTTAATTGATTCTCAAATTGTTGAATTTTTGTTATTTAAATGCAATTGTTAATTTCTAGTCTTACTATACTGTGGTCAAGAATATAATTTGTACCATTTCTGCTATTTATATTTATAAAGATTTTTCTTTCAGAGCTTATGAATGATGGATTTCCATAAAGGAAGCCTGAAATATCCAAATAGATATATAAAAGATATAGGTAATAGAAAGATAGAATAGAAATGAAAATAGAAAAGATTTCATTTTCCATATTTTTTCAACATAATCTGTCAATGATCAATGTTTTCTTAAATTTCGAACAAATTTTGCACTAGTACACATCTCAAGAGAATGTTATTTGGTCTGCTCAAATATATTTTCATTTGGAATTGTATGCTTCATTAAAATAAAATGATTGTTTTTTCATTTTAAACTCTTTGTATCACATTGCTTTAGATACATTTCCTACAAAGAAGACTTAGTTGAGTTTCATAATTTTTTAAAGCAATCTGCGAATTCAAATTTTTTTTTTAAGATTTTATTTTCTTTTCCTTTTTCTCCCCAAAGCCCCCCAGTACACAGTTGTATATTCTTCGTTGTGGGTCCTTCTAGTTGTGGCATGTGGGACGCTGCCTCAGCGTGGTTTGATGAGCAGTGCCATGTCCGCGCCCAGGATTCGAACCAACGAAACACTGGGCCACCTGCAGCGGAGCACGCGAACTCAACCACTCGGCCACGAGGCCAGCCCCTGAGAATTCAAATTTTTAAGATGTAATTTATCTCCATTATTTACAGCTATCACTGATATATCAGATCTGTATTCTTTCATCTTGCTTGAATGTTTTCTGTTTTCATGTTTCCTTAGTGTTCCCTTCGTTTTGTAGAGTTTTTCAGAATGACTATACTTCTGCTTAGACGCTTGTGAAAGTTTTTTCTTCTCCTTATGAATTAAAATTGTTGCCAGGATACATCCTTGTGTGCCTTTGTGCTTTGACTTGTCTGGAACACAATGATTTTTTCAACATGGGTCTTACTTCTCATGAATTTTTCCTGTTACATCTTTAATTATTGCTTTTTTCCATTAGTTTAAGTAGCCTCTTCAAGAATACCAATTATCCATACATTTACTCTCTGCTTTTTAACATCCACATATTTTGTATTCTATGGAGGAAGCCAGAGCTCCCTGAAATCCTCCAGTCTCTGGACCCTCCAGTAAATTATTTCAGAGATGTGCTCTTCTCTAGGTCTTCCAGATACTCTTCCCTCCCTTGCAGTAGAGCCTTTTTCACAGACTCCATGTTGGTTTTTCCCTTTCTTATTTATCTCTGAATCAGTTGAAATCTATTCATATTTGGTGTTTATCAAAAGACAGGAGAATTAAAGTATCCTTGGTTCCACTATATCATAAATGTGCACAGCACCTGGTCCAAGCCCTGCTTTCCAGAGTGACTTCCTCTAATGCATACCTCTTCTAGTGAGGTTCCATCTTGCTTGACCAACATTGTCTAATTTCCTGGTACTGTGAACCAGCCATGTACATAAAAATCTACAATTCCCAGAATGCACTGTTACCCGGGTTTTGGTTGTAGTGGTGGTGATGGTTGGGTTTTGGGGAGCTTTGTTGTTTGTTTGTTTCTGATCCAACCTAAACCTAAGGACTTTTACCTGCAAGAAATTTTCCCCTGCAAATGCAGAATACCTTCATCAGTCCTCCGACTCGACCAAAGCTGATCTTGCTTTCCGAGAATCCCAGTTGTTTACTAAGAATTTCAATTTCTCTGGATATGGAATGATGTGACAATATTCTCAGCTTCACAAATCAACCCACATGGGTAAAAGCCCACCTGCCCAGTTTTCCTGATAAGAGACCGCAACAGAGAAGATGCAGCACCCTCCCTCCTCATTTCAAAGGGTTTCTGTGTCACGTAATAAAGCCAACTCACCGTACCATCAAAAAGACTCAGATTTGTCTCAATCTTGCTTTATACTTGAATAGATTCTTCCCCAGTTTTGATATTATGTTGTCCATTGTTTTTATTTTTGTGTTTAAATTTTTACATTTTTTCTTTGTCTTTATAGATTTTTAATAGGAAAGTTGGAGAAGCCTTCATCAGGGCCTTCCAGCCAGGCTCCATTTTTAGACGAAACTCCTATAGCTTCTTAATGAATAATTAAAACATGTCTGGGGAGGATATTCAGCAACTAAATCAAAGCTAGAGATTATTCACTAAAAATGTGAAATCTGGGTATCTTAATGTGAAAAGAGAGAAAATATTATTTTTCAGGAGAGAAATAAAATTCCTAACAACTGACTAAGATGCCTTATAGCAATGATGACAAAGAATGGTATTCCCAAAATAAAAGGCTTATGCTGAGAGCTCAAGTTGCTCTCCACCCAAGTAGAATTAAGAGTACCATTCTGCAGATTTGGGATTAATGTCACCACATCGAGTCCTAGCTATAATGCAGGCAATAACGTTTTGTAAAAAAAGAACACCATGTGGCAGCCTTGCTAATCTTCTGGATGAGAATCAGTTGGAAGTTGGCAACATGCATTGACATGCCTTGGACTAAAAGGAGTTCTTAACATGACACTGCAGTTTCGGGGGCTATTCAGAGTTAATAAAAGACATATCGTCAAATGTAGTGTGGAATACGGGCAACTACAAAATAGTTGAATGTTAAGCACTTAAGTCAAATGAAATTTTTCATAAAAACTTGGGATAGTTCAAACAAAAGCCTAGAGGTAATGGAGACCATGGTTAGTAGTTGATGTCTATTTGAATAGGATGTGGGGAAAATGCTGTTAGTGACGGTCTACTTAAGGTTGAACGTTGTCATCATTTTTTAAAGGAATTTAGGTTGTTCTTCAATTAAAGAACTTAAAGAAAGGAACGGGTAGATAGCTCACTCTGGGAGTGGAAACTGCTTCCACCAAGAATAAAATGTTCCCCCATGAGAAATATGAGCTCTCCACGTCTAGCACCCTAAATAAAGAAGGCCCAATCACCTTTCTGAGGTCAATGTTAATATCCCCAACCTTCCAAGAGTTGAACAGCTCCAAGTTCCTTACCAGTCAAAAGAGCAGAATTTAACAAGAAAGAGCTTGCCTTCACCATGCTAAATAAAGGCTAAAACGGCAGCCTGCTTAAACCTAATTTCGCAAGAAGTACCATAAAGCAAGATAGGAACAAGGATACAGAAACAGGATGGGACCAAGCAGCTGAGACTGGGATGGGATCGGGAGGTGGGCAATATATTTTTAAAAGCAGAACCTCAGGATTCTGGCAACACATAACAGGGAAACATCTTGTTTGAACTAGTCTGTCCTGTCCTTTCAACAGGAGGGACCCTGCTAATCCTTGGATAAAATTATTTTAGAGCTGAGAGAGAATTTAGAGATTATCTAGACCAGCCCCCTCACTTGAGGACACTTAGGCCCTGAGAGATTAAAAGGCTTGCGGGGCTCATGCAGTAAATTAGTTGCAGAAGCGGAATTATAACCCCAAACCTCCTGATGCTCACTCTGATGCCCTTTCCACTACAACACCAATCTCCTGATGGCTCTTTTTGGGGAAATTCCAAGGGAGGCAGTGTAATACAGTGGAAAGAGAACTATGTCAATCACAAATTCTGCATTCTAGTCTTCTCTCTCCTAGTTTGAATGATAGACTCCTGGAAGTCAAGACTTCGTTTAGTTCAACTTGCCGCCCAAAGCAAGAAACCTCTACATAATATCCACGAGCAACTCAGTAGGCAACTGGGTTCTTGCGAAGCCCTCTCAGGGCTAGATATCTCACCACCTTGGAAGGAGCTGATGCAACTCAATGACCTGAAATCCGCTTCTCTGAAACTTCTATTCTGATCTCCAGGAAGGGGCTGTCATCTCTTTTACATGATAGCACTGCTCATCTAGTTCAACAAACATTCACCAAAAGCCTATACTTGCTAGACTTTGGAGCTGTAAACTTGGAATTATAAACTTGACATTGAGGTACACATAATCTAGTCAGAGAGATGATCCTTAATCACTATTAAATATGATAACGCATGCTGATAATGCATGCCTACAAGTGCCAAGCACATGCAAACAATCAATATTAGACACTATTCTTATTAAATATTATGTAGCTCTTTCCTCATCTTGTGTTCAGACTAAATTTTCACTTCCTTCAAGCACGCAGCGTAGAATGTGGCCTGTAGATCAGGGGTCAGCAAACTTTTTGTTTAGGTTTTAGAAGACATTCATCTCTGTCACAACTACTCAATTCTGCATTTCTAGCATGAAAGCAGACATTGAAAAATGTAAAGGAACCAGTGTGGCTGTGTTCCAATAGAACTTGACTTATAAAAACAGAGGGCTTGCCAGATTTGACCTCAGGCCATAGTTTACCAACCTCTGCATGAGAGGCTTCACTATCCTCACCACCCACCTTCAGTTTCTCAATGTCTCTTTTAAAATGTGTCACTGAAAGCTAGACACTCTGCTCTAAAGATGGCAGGACCAGTATAAAGTACAATAGGGTTATTAAATACCATGAATAGGATATTCTAAGTCAATTGCTATGGTTCAAGATGGTCACTTTTTGAAATAACAATAGTACTTATATTAATTTATTTTTAGATTACAATGTGCTTTCAGAAATACTCTCATTTAATTTTACTCATTATTGTTGGTTTATACTAGTTTTGAGGTAAAGTAGAAATCCTGGGAGTAAGGATGAGGTGCCTTATTAAAATGAGGGTAGTAAGTGAAAGGTGGCATTCTGAACAATGAGGGACCCCTAGCCCCCTTTTCCCTAATCAGCTCTCAAAATTTCGAGAGGGAGACTTAAATCTCCTACCCCGACCAGGGTAAGAGATTAAAGGGTTCCACTCTAGGGAAATAGGCCTTAAAAAAAGATACTGGCCTTTGAGAATCACCAAGTAAACAGCTAGGTTCTTTCTGAATGGATAATGAAACCCACTCTAGCAACTGTCAAGCTCTGCCCATGAATATAAAGCTTCCAACCAGCTTTTTAGTGCCTCATTTTTAAATATGAACAGACAGCCAAGGATCACCAGGCATTTCAGCAAAACCTCTAATCAATATTTAAGACAGAAACCAATATAAGCATGCAAAATAAAGGAGAAATAAACCCAAAGAACTAGAAATAATACAAGGAATTTTAAAAGAACTCTCCCCCAACTAATCTTTATTGACCAGGGCTAGGCACTGGTGGTCCAGCAGTGAACAGGAAAGATACAATCTCTGATTTTGGAAGCTTATAGGCTAATGGAGGGTCAGTCCTCTTTATGTATCTCCTGAAAGACTCTTTCCACTAAAAGAGACATTTTTTCCCAGACTAAAAAGTGTTTGGCTCTTAGTAAATCATAAGCCTGGTCCAGGTGATCAGCCTGCCCCATCATGACTAAAAGACCCACCCCTCGCCCCAGGTATTTGGTAGAAACTTAACTTTCCTACCCAAGGAGGTTTCCCCTGCCCCAGTTCTCCGACACATGTTGTATGTAAACACTTATGCTTTCTTGCTGCAGTCCCTCCTGACAACTGACCTTCATACAGAGTTGGCACAGAGTCGAAACCACCACAACAGTAGCAAGTGTGATATACAGCTGCCTTCTCAAATCCTTTCTGGAAAAAAAAATAGGATCTAAACAAGCAAATGAGGATAAATAGATATCTAAGATTCAGTTTAGCACTTTACTGGTCTTTTTCATACGTTAATTCTCTGTTACAACCCCATTTAATCCTCCTTACAACTTTGTGAAGTAGATATTCTTGACCATATATGTGTGAAGTTCAGACGGGTTTAAGTAACTTACCCAGGGGTCCACAGCTAGGGAATGGTTCTGCCGGAGTCACACCCATGCCCTCTGCCACAGGTTCCAGGTTCTTCATTCCACTGTGCAGGCTGAGTTGTACAATGAACACCCCTCTTAAACACCTCTCACACGCAAAAATACAATCTTGAGTAAAGTGACATCTATCATAAAATCACCTCCAAAATTAATCATTAGTAATCATGAATCACAAGTTAATCTCTGAATTGATACAAAAGAACACTTGATATTGCCAGGAAGCAAGTAGTGAGGTGCCAAGCCCCTAATCCAAGAGAGACAGCAAACTCTAACAGAAAGTTCAGTGGCCTGTGGGGTGAGACACCAGCCATAATTCTGCCTCATGCTTGGTTACATCAGAAAACCTCCCCGGACTTCCTGATCCTTATCAATAAAATAAGAGACGGAAACTGGAAAGTGCTGGACTCCCTTCCAACTGTAGTATTACTTCTGAAAACACAGGACTTTAATTTAGTCCCTGTTTAACTGCATTTTATTAAGTAATTAATAAACATGAAAAATTGTTTAAACTCACTAATAATCAAAATCATAAATTAAATCAAGAGGCCAATTTGCCTATCAAATTAGCAAATATTTTCAACTTTTAATATTTCTTTAAGATCCAAGTAATACTTGTTTACTGGGGGGAAATTAGAAATAGAGATACAGAAAAGATTGTCCCCCATAATCTTCCGGTCAAAAATAACTGCCGTTAACATTTTCATGTGTGTCCTTCAGAAACATCATGTTATTCTTTTGTTTTTGTAACCAGTTGACTCCCAAAAACATATTGCATCTTTCCTTTGCAATATGGAGCTACACCATCCTTTTATGTGATTGTATCATCATTTATTCAACCAATTCCCTAGTACGGGACATTATTTGTTGCCATTTTGCTGTTGTAAACAGTGCTGAGGTGAACATCCTTGGACATATAATTTGTCTGATTATTTCCTCAGGCTAAAGTCCGATAAGCGGAATTCTGATGTGCACATGTTTAAGGCTTGTGGCAACTCTTCCCAGGCTGTCTCCAAAAGTACCTCTCCCTCTCCCGCACCCCGTATGAAACTTCTTATTTCCCATAGCTTCACCAACACTGAGTAGAACTATCTTAATTTTTGCCAAACTGATAGGTAAACCTGTTTAACTTGGATTTCGTTGTTTATTAGCGAGTTAACACTTTTCATACATGGCTACCAAACATTTTTAATTATTTATTTTTTTATGATGGTTATATCCTTTGCCCATTTTTCTGATGGAATGTTCATGGCTGGTGAACGTTGCCATATTCCCTTGGAGTTTTTCACGCAAGGAATAATTGAAGGAAAAGAAGTCTGTTTAACTTGAAGAAAAGAAGACTCCGGTGAGACATGATTATAAATTATAGACATCTGAAGAACTTCCGTTGATACAGGAGTCTGTGTAGGATGCAGAAGGCAGACTGTCATTTATTAGGTGTTAAAATAAACAGGACATCTGGGATTTGTGCAAACTGAATAGGCTGAGATGGCTCTCAAGCTAGTCTGGGTGTCATTTGAAAGTGACCTCCCATCCATCCCCCTTGTAGATGGATAGACATGGGATTCTAGCCCTCCTTCCCCAACTCACAGCAGGGGCCTGGGGTCCAAGCTCATTGATACTCCAGCCCTTCACAGCTAGGCCAGAAAATCAGGGATGAGTGAAAGCGAATTCTAGTCTTGAATGATTACCACATTCAGGAGATGTTAGTCGTGGCAGAATTGTGCTCATCCCACTTCTTATTACGAATAGTATCACAGAACTCATGGGGATTACACAGGACAAATGAACCTTAACCACAAATTTCTGTCAGTGTCTTCAGAGGCCTCAGGCTCTAGTTTTAAGAGGAAGTATACCCCTTTAGGTCATAATTCAATTCTAAGTACAAGGGTAATTTCACACTCTCAGATAACAGAAGGCGAATCCCTGCCTGTCTTGAAGCTCTGAGAGCATCTCCCAAATGTCCACCTACTTGGAAGGCAAGCTATGTGATGGCCTTCAAGACCTACTATTAGTTCTGGTGGCAGTATATTCACCCCCACACAAGGGTCCTCAAGCCAGCCTGGACTTAATACCCAAAGTAACATGGAAGTTGGGATTCAAATATGGACAGCTCCATGTGACCTTCTGCCTGGACATCTAGGAGTAAGGTCATCTACATGGCAAGCTCCCTCAGCAGTAGCTTCCCTTTGATGTGTTCACTTACCCAGTGGGATTTCAGCCATGTTAGAAGCTACATTGTTAAGAACAGAGTCTGATCTTTTAAATCTGTCCAATACTCTACAGTCCAACACAGCTATGGTCAGCAGGCAAGTTGCAGTCTCATCATTCCAAAACCACTGGAAACACTCTAGAGTAGGTTGTCTATCATAAAAGAAGTGAGGGCACAAAGCTAGACCAGGTCAGTTCCCCCTTTTGAGGACAATTCAGAAATTACCCAGCATCCATAGGGAAGTTGTCAAGGAGGTTAGGATTACTGCAACACAGACAGAGCATCACTCCGGTTGCCCATTATTAAACATAGAATTAGGAAATGATCCCTCACACTGCCTGGGTTCTTCCTCATACATGGGAACAGACTTGCCAGGACCCCAGCAGTTCTGATGAGCTGGTATAGAAGTGGCCGTTCTATTTTCTTACCAATAACTGTACACAAGGAGTCAAATTTGGACAGACATCCATGCTAGCTTATTAAAGAGGGATCCGACAAAGCCCTCCAAGAACTGGACACCGAAAGTAATTGGATATGATCCTCTCTCATCTCTTTACTCCACTCAGAGATGGCAGATCTACCCATGCCAGGATGCTGTGCATTCGCTACAGCATTCCTAAAATCTAAAAAATTCCCATGCACAGGGCATTTCTTTGGCCGGCAGGTGAGCGTGACATTTCTCCACCTTCTCATTTGAGAAACACTAACAGATTTGATTGCTTGATATTTTTAAATTTTATAAATAAAATCATAGGCAAAATAAAAATGCAAACAACCAACTGGGAAAAATATTTACAGCAAAAGTGAAAGATAAACAATTCGTATTTTTGCTCTTTGAGAAACTAATTTCTTATGAAAAACACAAAGTCATAAAAGACAATTAACCAAAGAGAAAACATAACTATTAGAAAACACACACACACAGAGGCCATCAAAAATGTTCGTTCAAACAAGGCACAACATTTTATTTATTACTCGGCCTCTCAACGAAATATTTTAATGGTATTTGTCAAAGCCCCAGAACTATAATTTTGAAAGCCCTGCGCATTACCATGGGAGCCCCTAAAGGCCCCCAGAACAGCTAGGATTTAGAGGCAGAGTGTGCTTTTTGAGAAGGGATGAGTGACTGAGCAGCAACTGCAGACCCCTTGAGACTCCCTACCACCTCCCCCGGCCCTAGGCCACTATCTCCCTGACTTTGCCCTCTTCCCCCACCCTTAGAGTAAGCTCGCATGAGCCCCTCAGAGCCCATAGGTCCCAATGTGGCACATTAGGTTTATCAGCTTCACTTCGTCCCTGAATGCCCCCATCTCTCTCCCTGGTTGTTTCATGATGAGCAGAGCGAGGGGGAAACAGTCTGGACCTCAGGCACCTCATACCTGAAAACGTGTTGGCCCTTTCATAAAGAAAAGTAATTCTAACTGTATAACAGAAAGCAAGTGTATGAGAGATTGGAACTGCGTGAACTGGTTTGCTAAAGATACAACTAAATTTAAGTTATTAATTCACACAGTGTAAGAGACAATCAATGAGGAGTGTAGAAAGTACAGTGGTGACCTAGGATTTATGCTGGCTTTCACACTTTCACTATTTTTCGGAACACAGGAATCGTTCACTAAATATTGACAGAAATTCTTAGCATCGAACGGAGGGTCCATTAGAAAAGACAACTCTGTCCCTGCCATTTGATTGGTCTGTAAGCAGGCCAACAGATTCCCTGACTAGCTAGTTTAATTAAACCCTAGGCAGCTGAGAACAACTGGGGGCAATCTGACCCCTAAAAGCAAGGGAAGAGGCCTGGAGACCAAAATGTGTTCCAAGAAGGGATTTTGACTCTAGATAGAATAAGTAATCAGGGATTAGAAAGAAGTGTTCACCCTAGGCAGGAATCGTAGAATTTTAGACTGGAGACGACCTAAGAGGTTATCTTAAGATCTAAGTACCTGTACAACGCATGAATGGCCTCTACAGCGTTCTAGACGGGTGAACATGCAGTTCTCCTGGGAGGGCACCACCTTACAATGGAACAGATCTTCTTTCCATATGCTAAGCTGGAATCTTCCTCCCTCTGAGTTTAACTTTGGACTTAGGCGGTGTTGCACATGTCACCTGGAAATCAGTCCCGGTTACTTTCACCTAATAACGGGATCTAGGCAGGCAGGATGTTACTAATCTGAGATAATGTAGGGAGTGAACAGAACTCGGTGAGTGGGACTCAGCTTCATGCATCCCACCCATCCTTTTTTCCTTCCCTTTGCCTCAGAGGAAGAGGTTCTCTCCTCCGAAGAGGAGGAGCGTCTTTCCATCTGCTCTCTACCCTGTTGGTTCTCAAACTTTAAGGTGCATCAGAATTACTTGGAGAGCTTGATAAAATACAGATTGCTGTTTACCACCCCAAAGTTTCTGATTCAATAGGTCTGGAGTACTGCCCAAGAATTTGCATTTCTAAATTCCCCAGTGATGCTGATGCTGCTGGTCCAGGAATTACACTTTTAAGAACCACTGCTCTAGAGCAGAAGTCAGATAGTAAGTAGTTTAGGCTTTGCAGGCCATATGGTCTCTGTTGCAACTATTCAATTCTGCTGTTGTAGTATGAAAGCAGCCAAAGACAATATGTAAATGAATGGATATGGCTATGTTCCAATAAAACTTTATTTACAAAAACAGGCCATGGGCCAGCCTGCAGGCTGTCATTTACCAAACCCCACTGTAGACTCTTGCTTCTCAGAGTTCTACTCTCATCTCTTCCTTTTACAGACAAGTTTCTTAACAAGTCAACACTCATTGTTTCCATTGCCTCACTTTCCATTCACTCTGCAATCCTTGTAATCTGGCTTCTATTCCCTCCATTCCACTGAAATTGATCTCAGCACAGTCACAGTGCTGTCATCTGAGAGTTTTCAGTCCTTTTCTTATCTACACTTTCCTCTTGCAATGACTCTGTTGACTTCTCCATTTTTCTTGGAACATCTTCCTTCGTCAGCTTCTTGGACACCACTCTCTTATAGCTCCTGTCATAACTCTCTTTCTGCTGCTTCCGAGTTTTCCATTTCTCTGGCCAGGATGAGATTCATGGAAGTGAGACCAGTGCAAGTGCACAAGACCCAGTGTTCAGAAGGGCCCCTGCTTGGCGTTTAATGTCCTGCAGTCACAGTCCTGAAATTCTTAATAATTTTCTCTTTGAGTCTCTGTTTTGTAAGCAAAGTCCAATGGGACAACAGAATACACACTGGGCTTGGAGTCTCAGCTCATGCTTGTCCTGCCTCCTGTTACCTCCCAGAGAGGGGTTTTTGCTGCTCAGTGCAATGCCCCCTTGCATCCCAGGTCCTGCCTGCCCAACCCCGCAACTCCACTGCTACCCCATGTCTGTTACCACTCTCTGACCCCGGAAAGGGCCTGGACACAGTACTACGAGGATCAGGGTTGGGCGCACATTCTATTCCTGTGCCACATTAGCAGCACCATGGCATGTATGGCAGGTGACCAACTGGAGGCTGAGTCTAGCCCCACAAACCTCTTGGCCACCCCCATCCAGGTACTCAGTGTGTTTTGGCACAGAGGTTTAAAGATCCTTGGGCAGCAGCCATCTGCCATGAGTTGGGGCAGCAGAGATCATGGATAGAGGAAATGACTGGCTCAACTTCCCCAAACTCACCTTTGGCCAAGGTGTGGTGTGGAAATTACATGTTGACAGAAGAAAAAACCTTGCAGCTTTTAGGCCCAAGCAAATGAGTAGCCTGTATCGTAGGGCACTTGCCCCACGAGCATCCCCTGGCCTGGAAGTTCTCCTTCAGCTGGCTCTGTGGGACAAGGGGAGTCGGGAAGAGAATCCTTTCTCTTCCTTCTTCCAACCTTTCTGTGTTTGGCTTGAATTTGTCTCTTCTGCCCAGCTTGAGCCACCCTCCAGAAATGAGCCATGAAATGTAAAGTGTATTATTTCAGTAATTCCACATCCAATTTAAATATTACAATATTTGCATTTAAATTGGCATTGATAAAAGAAGCTAGTCACAAAGCCACATACTGTATGATTCCATTTATCTTAAATGTCCAGAACAGACAAGACTATGGAGATGAAAGTAGATTACTGGTTACCTAGGACTGGGGAAGCAGGTGATTGGTTCTGCTGATGGGTATAGGGGATTTCTTTCTGAGAAGATGAAAATGTTCTAAAATTAGATTGCGGTGATGGTTGCATAACTCTGTGAAAGTACTAAAAACCACTGAACTGCGCACATTAAATGGGTGAATTTATTGTATGCAAATTATATCTCAATAAAACTGTGTTAAAAACTGGCATTGCACAACATAAAGATGAAGGATAAAATTCATGCAAATAACTTAAAGTTCTACTTTTTCTTTATTGGAATAACATTAAATAGCAAATAAAAGTCAGCATGATGTCAAGAGAGTGACCACAGGAGAAAAGAAAAAGCTTTGTAATATAACTTTAATAGCAATTTTTCCCTGTGTTTTGAACAACAAGTTCTGTATTTTCATTTACTTTGGTTCTGCCTCTGACCTCTTAAATATTGGTGTTTTCCATGGTTTTACCCTAAACCTTTTTTTCTAACAATCTCCCCAGGCAGCCTCATTTAAGATCCAAATTTCAACTACCATATGTTCCTTCTAAACTCCCAAATCTTTATCTTCAGCCCAGACCGCTCCAGATATGAATATCCCAAGGCCCAGTGAATAACTCCACAGGCACTTAAAACAACATATATTCACATGTACTCATAATGTGCCCCTTTCTGTATTTCCTATTTTGGGGAAGGACATTACCGTCCACCAAATTTCTCAAACCAGAACCACTGGAATCCTCTTGTTATTTCTCCCCACTCCCTTTCATTCAAGCTTTCACTGAATTCTGTAAATTCTAAAACCCCAAATGTCTTCCCATCTAGACCTTCTTTTTAATTTCTTCTGCTTCTGGGCTGGTTCATAGCCTCATCAAACCCTACCTAGATCATTCAAATGGCTTTGAATCTCTTTGATATGAATATGAATCTTTTCGTCTTTAATCTCAATTACTTGCAATTCATCTTTCACTCTTTCTAAAATGTAAATCTGATCATGTCACTCCTTGGCTCAAAACAGGTATATGTGTCACCATAACCCACATGATAAAATGGAAATTCATCATGGCATACAAGACCTGAACATACATAAAGTATTTTTTAACTTTCATCATCATATTTTTATAGTGGAGAAACATGGAAACAGGGTAAATGCTCAAGAAACAGGGAGTGATTAAGTAAATTATTGTACATCAACTTGACGAATGAGTTTACATAAAATGTTAAAATATTAATGGTAAAATAATGGCAATATATTCACATGGTACTTTATTATATTATACAGTCATTTAAAATCAGATTTTTAAAAAACAATTTCCAGTAGTGTGGTGGACTAAATACCAATACTGACCATAAGCTAAAAAAAAAAACCCTAAAACTGAAAGGTAAAAATTTTTATATCATCTTAAATTAACTTATGATTTGATAAGAAAATAAGATACCCAACCCAAAAACTAAATGATGGCAAAACTCAGAGAAGAAAAAAGAGCACTGAAGCTAGCTTTCACCATGAGAATATTTGCCAAATCATCTCAACTTGAGTTTAAGTTTTCACAATCTCTTGAAGATTGCTCAATTTGAGAAATCTAATGGGCAACTCTCCCTATAAAGTTGAGATCTCAAAGGGCTATGCGCCCAGGGTAAGGATAAACCAGAAATAAACTGATTGCCACCTTCAAAGAACTTTTAAAGAAATTTTCTTGTGTAGAACCTTCATTATGAGTAGAAGTAACAAAATTTAAATCTCCCTTGAGAACTGGTAATGACAACCAGCACTTATTTGGGTTTGCACCCAAAACTCACAATGATTTGATAGATTTCAAAGAAATACATTTTTAAAATCTCAAGCTGAGAATTTAGCTTGAAATGTCCCTGCCACACACTGATGTTACACCCCCACCCCAGGCACACATGATGAAAACAAATGGAAATTCCCTCTGAAAGAAACTGCCTTCAGCACAGTCTTGTAGAGTTTATCCAAAGTTCCAAGGCACAAATCACAGCTAAAATTCACAAAATGCTTAATAACATAAGATGAAACAGCAGACAGAAGTAGAGCTGCAAATACTCAAACACTGGAATTAGCAGACACAGAGGAAAAACTATGAACATTTAATATTTTCAGGAAGTAACAAATAGAGTTAAAAACATGAACAAATAGCAATCAGATTTGAAAAAGAGTAAAAAGAACATCTAAAACTTTAAAATATAATCTTTTTTTTTTTTTTGAGCAAGATTAACCCTGAGCTAACATCTGCCACCAACCCTCCTCTTTTTTTGCTGAGGAAGACTGGCCTTGAGCTAACATCCATGCCCATCGTCCTCTGTTTTATGTGGGACACCTGCCACAGGGTGGCATGAAAGGCAGTGCATAGGTCCATACCCAGGATCTGAACTGGCGAAGCCCGGGCCGCTGAAGTGGAGCATGCAAACTTAACTGCTGTGTCACCAGGCTGGCCCCTAAAATATAATCTTTGAAATTAAAATCTCCGTGGAGGAGTTCAACAACAGATTAGACATAGTGGAAAGGAGAATCAATGAATTGGAAGATAAATCTGAAGAAATTATCCAGAATGCAGTGCAGAGAGAAAATGTGAAAGAAAGGTTAAAAAACATAGACTATATGTAAAAGCCTAGCATATATCTGTTTGCACTTCTAGAATAGTTTTACAACATTTTAAAATTAGAATAGTCTTACAACCATTAAAGTAATGGAATCAGAGATACAAAGTTTCCACATCTGGAGAAAACTCCAGATGTAGATGGCTTCAGTAGCAAGTGCTACCAAACATTGAATAAAAAATAATTCCAAACTTAGAAAAACTCTTCCAGAGAATAAAAAATAAGGGAATACATTGCAATTTATTTTCTCATTTTATAAGTGTAGCGTAGCCTTGATTCTAAAACCTGACAAGGACCTACGAAAAAGGAAAAACACAGGCCAATCTCAATCAAGAACTTGGATGCAATAATCTTAAACGATATATTAAATTAACAAAATATAACAATTATCAGTATGTGGAAAGGATAATCCAGCAATATCAAGCTGGATTTACGCCACAAATGTAATCTTAGTTCAACACTAGAAAATCAATGAAATTCTGCACATTAATAAAGAAGAAAATAATATGATCACCTTATAGATGAAGGAAAAAAAGCTTTTTAATTCAATATTCATTCATGATTTTAAAAAAAGCTTAGTAATCTAAAAATAGAAGTGAGATTCTTTAAGCTGATGAAGGATATTAACAACAAATATAAACCTACAGAAACCATCACAATTGATGAGGAAACGCTAAAAGCTTTCCCTTTGCCTTAGGATACAAGATCTACTATCCCCACTTTTATAAAATATTTTGGAAATCCAAACCAGTATTGTAAAAGAAGAAAAGAACAAGTGATATAACAACTAGAAAAGAAGAATTAGAACTGTCACTTTTTGTACATGACGGAATCCCAAACAACTTATGGGTAAATGATTAGGATTAAAAAGAAAATTTAGGTATTTTTCTGGATACAAAGTCAATTTACAAAAATCAATTATATTTCAATTACAGAAGAGACAGGTAATTAAAATATGCATTCTTAAAAGATGCCATTTTCAAAAGTATTAAAAAGAAATTTAACAAAGTTGTACAAGTCCTCCATGAAAAAAAATACTTTAAAAAATTATAAAAAACATCCAAGAAGACCTAAATAAATAAAACAATATTCCACATTCA
Organism: Equus quagga; assembly: GCF_021613505.1. Classification (NCBI taxonomy): domain Eukaryota; kingdom Metazoa; phylum Chordata; class Mammalia; order Perissodactyla; family Equidae; genus Equus; species Equus quagga. The sequence continues at coordinate 64,330,720 of NC_060267.1, forward strand.
TTACACTAGAAGATTTGGTATTGCTGAGACGCCCATTTCCCCTAATTTAATCTCCCAATTCAATAAAATTCTAAATAAAATCCCAGCAGGTTTTTTCATTGACTTTGTCAAGCTATTTCTAAAATTTATATGGAAGAACAAAAGGCCAAGATTAGCCAATACATTCCTGAAGAAAAACAAAGAGATTTGTTTTACCAGATATCAAAACTTCATATAAAACTGTTGTAATTAAGAAAATGAGATATTGGCATAATGACAAACAATTAACCAAAGGAACAAATTGACCAGAAATTGACCCACACATATATGGAACCTTGCTTTATGACAGGGCTAGTATTGCAAATCAGTGCAGAAAGAATGAATTTTTAATAAATTGTGCTGGGACAATTGATTAGCCTTATTTAAAAGAAAAAAAGAAAGAAAGAAAATGTCCTTTACCTCACATCACATGCAAAGTCAATTCCAGGTGGGTTGAAAACCCAACTAAAAGACAGAACTATAACATTTTCAGAAGAAATCTTGGAGAGCATCCTAACACAAGGAAGGAAATTTTACTTAAGACACAAAGGGCACAAATTTCAAAAGAAAATTTTACAAGTTTTTACTACACTAAAATTAATATTATCTGTTTATCACTAGACACCATAAAGACAATGAAAAGCAGAATGGGAAGAGATATTTGAATCCATATAACCCAGAAATTCATATTTAGAATGCCTACAAACCAATAAGGAAAAGAAAACCCAAGAGAAATAGATGCAAAAGTGTGAACAAGCACTTCACTAGAAGATAAACCACATGAAAAGATGTTCTCATTACTAATTAGAAAAATCCATATTTCCACCAAATGAGAAAGCATTTCATACCCAGCAAATTAGCAAAAATTATACTGTCTGATGATATCAAGCATTGACAAAGGTGTACAACAAGCAGAATTCTTACACATTGCTAGTATGAGCATAATTTGGTACAACCACTTTGGAAAACAATTTGGAATTACCTATATATTTGCAGAGGTGCACACCCTATGACCCAGCAGATTCAGTCTTAGATATACATTATAAAGAAACTCTTGGACAATTGTATTAGGAATTGTGTATTACAATGTTCTTTGTATTACCATTTATAATGAGGGGAAAAAACAAAACTGGAATAAGCCCCAATGTTCATCATGGACAATAAGTTGTGGTATATTCATGTAATAGAAAACTCTACAGCCATGCAAATGAATACAATATAACACATAATGACTTGGAAAAAACATAGGTACTCAATATTTGGTAAAAAAAAAATCATGAAAAAGATGCATCCATTATGAGCCCATTTAAATATAGATTAAAAATGCACTATGTTATACATTTTTCAGGGATACAACCAATATATGATAAAATTATAAAGAAAATCAAGAGTATAATAAACAAAAGATTTAGAGTGGTTGGTCATATGACCTCCAGGATGGAAGAAAGAGGATGAGATAGGAAAGAGAGACACAGGGACCTTCAAAGATAATGGTAAGGTTCTTTATCTTAAACTGAAAGATAGGCATATGGGGATTGATTACATGTTGATTCTTTAAAGCTTATATGTAATTTATAAATTTTTGTATATATGCTACATTAAACAGTTTTAAAAGAACATCTACTGACATGAAAATGTAGATTTGTTAAAATGATTGTTACAAATTATACTACATAACAATATAGAAACATGCTTTTGATGTATTATTTAAAATTAGAATAAAAAATCACGTCGAAAACTATGACTACAACTACACACAAATTATAGTTGTAAATGGATACAAATGGAATGTAAGCACGGGAAAAGAAAAGACACGACTTTTAGTTTAATTTTTCTTCTTTATTTCCACTAATGTGGTCATAATTCTGTGCCAATAATAAAATGATATAATTAAAACAGAAAACTGATGCTCTGAACAGGTTTTCCGTTAAAGCTGTTTGGACCTTAGGCCAGATAACCAAGTTAGCATCATCCACTTGGTGGCAGCTTATCTCAATTGCCAAGTATTCAAGGAAAATAATAGTTTCTTGATTGCTGCACTGGCGAACCTTGCTTTACATAGCAACCCAAACACGTCTCATCAGCCTTCTTCATCCATGTTACCTTTGACCATAATCCTGACAGCTACAAAAACATGGTACCCAGATGGCCAAGAAAGGACACTGTCACAAAATCTTTCCTAAGGCCAACTCTGCTACCCAATGACCTCCCTTTGTAAAAGACATTGATATTAGGTTGACAGAAGAAAAGACTATGACCAATTTACTCCTCGTTACTAGGGAACTAAGAAGAGGGATTTAAGGAAACTACACTGGGTTCTATTTGATTTGCAACCAAAGCTGTTCTTACTCTTCTGCACTGAAGTATCATGAATAATCCAAAGTCATCAGAAATACTTCATTGCAATCATATTAAGAAATAATCTAAATGTTTCTCAAAGAGACATAAACAGGAAATTTGAGCATTAATACTTACTGTTATACCTGTCTAAATACCTAAAGTTTATAAAAGAATGGAAAATGAAGTACAAATTAGTGATGGTGTTGAAATGACTTTTAATCACAACTAAAGTGTTCATACCATCGAACGTAGAAGAAAAAAATCAATACTGCTATATTGAAGTTAAGAATAAATTAGAGGCAAGTAAAAGTCTGGAATAACAATATGCTATAAAAATTACTGATATAAAAATATGCCATTTAACAAATTTGATACTACAGAGACATAAAATTCTACATGGAGTCTGGAAGCAACCATGTGAACATAAGGAGGCAGCTGGGGTAATGCCAACATGGTTAATTCAGAAACTCAAATTTATAACTGGTTAGGTTTAATTTCTGTTTTAAAGATAAATTACATGCCAGAAATCTATATGCTTCAGACATTTTCCTACTGATATTTAAAGGTAAAAACTGGACAAAATAAAAAATTTTTTTCAGTAAATAGCTTCCCTCTTTTCTCCCCCAAATCTCATAAACACCTCAGTTCACACACATGTATGCACACACTCTCACGTGTATTCACACGCACATCTCCTAAACTAGATTTTCAGTAATGAGCAATTCTAGGTTACCAACTCGAATGTAACATATAGGTATAAAACATTGCAATTGTTTAAAAACTAGCTGTATAATTTGGGCGTTCAAAGACTTTTAAAGAAATTGATTAAGGAAAAGTTGGAAAAGAAGCCCAAGTTGATTGACAGTTTGGAGTTTGTGTTTCCACCATCTGATCATAGCCAAGATGCAAATGTGATTAAGTTCTGAGAGACAGGAATCTGTGAAGGGTCTGTAGCTTCTTAGAATCTTCCCTCTAGGTACTATCCAACAAGGGCATCAAGGGTGACCTCCCAGCTTGGTGCCTCAGCAACCCCGCAGATTAAGAAAGGGAAAATAATCTTTATTCCATGCACCAAATCTGAGCCATCGGTGGACTTGTGACTGGAAGGTAGGATTCTGAGTTCATGCCTGGGGTCAATAGGAAAAAGAACGAAATGGTGTGTCTGCCATGGGCACACAAGGAGAAAACGGTGGCAGAGGTGCCACATGGTTGCCATCTTTGCTCTAAGCAAATTCTGCAATTACCTACATCACTAGGAGGTAAAACATACACACATATACACACCCTATTACAAGTGCATTTATTTATGCTATTAATCATATAAATAAAAACTGCATAAATGTAAACCCATTTTGTGTAATCATTCAACAGTTCATTTAGAAAACTTATTTTTATGTATCCATTTAACCAACTGAGTCTCAATTACACATACCACACATTGTTCTAGGTACCTGAAGCTATAGAATAAGAAAAACTGGTTCATGGTCCAAAGAAATTCACAACGTAGACTAAAATACATAAAGATCATCATCAGACACTATGCCAGTGGAGGAACGTACAAAGCACTAAGGAGATACAGACAGAGCAGCTAACTCTTCCCAAAGGAGGAGTTTCCTCAGAGGAGGTGACATTGCTTTTAGTCTTGGAAGACAGGGAGGTGTTTGTCAAGTGAGATTGGTCAAGGCATTCCTTCATCAATTGATCAACAAATGGGATCTTTTAGTTGTGCCAGGATCTATGAAAGTTACTGGGAATAGAAATAAATGCCAAGCCATACCCTCCAGGAGACGTGATCTAGAAGTATAGAGGCAGTTGAGTAAGATCCAGTAAAGACACAGATTGGGGTGATAATAGGGGTTGGAATGGTAATAGGGATTGCAATTGAAAGGAATATTACAAAAAGTTATTTTACAAAGAGAAGAACACTTTTATAAATCACTTTCCTGGGAGTTCTGTCTCCACTTAGGATATCAAAAGCTGGAAAGAGCTGAGTCTCACCCTAACAACAATAAAAAGCTGGGTAGACTACAAATCATAACTTCTTTTCAACCACAAGACAGCTGCAATTGCAGGACAACGTAGTAGCCTGAATTCTAAGGAAAGGCGGGCCCTTCCAAGAAGAGCGAGGACAGGAGCACTGGCTCTCCTGAGCCAAGGCAATGGAGGAAGTGACACTGGTTGCCATATAAGTGGGTAAGAAGAATTCAGCTAAAGTTTTTAACTAATTGCAAAAGGTCAAGTGTGAGCTAGCTTTTACCTCTCTCAACTCATAGCAGCTACACTGCAACCATTTGAGATAATAGGCTTGAGTAGAAAGGCAACAGCTTACTTAGGTTCATGAATAGTCGGTTTTCCCAACCCTGGCAGGCCCTACATTTCTAGACTGTCTCTATTCCTTCTCTTTCTGCTGTCAAACCAGCTAATTCTTGCCTGAGCTCATCTCATTCTTGAAAGATGTTGCTACAAGCAGCAAGTAAAAGCCAAAACACATAACACTCTTGCTCTTTGTAAACTTTCCCCCAAAGTCCTCACATGAGAATCAAATAAATGATCTTGGGTTCACACTACACACACACACAAATCTTCAAGTGGTAAAAGATGCTTATTATGGGACTCACACTAATTCCTAAACCCCTATATACCTAAGACTCTCAATTCATTCCTATTTCAAAATCATTAATAACACTTGGAAAAGAAAACAGGACTAGAAACAGAATAGAGAGTGTAGAAATAGACTCATTCACATATAGTCAAATGACTTTTGACAAGGCACCAAAGCAATCAGTGGAGAAAAGAAAATCTCTTCAAAAACAGGGTTAGAATAACTGGGGATCCATACCAAAAGTGAGAGAGAAAATCTTGACTCCTACCTCACACCATACACAAACATCAATTAGAGATGGGTCATAGTCTTAAATGGCTGTAAACATAAAACAATAAAGTTACTAAAAAAAAAAGTAGAAGAAAATCTTTAAAAGCTTGCGGTTGGTAAAAAATTTTCAAGAAGGATATAGACCAGAAGTATGGACCATTAAAGAAAAACATTGATAAATTGTACTACATCGAACTGTAAAATATCTGCTCATCAAAAGATATCATCAAGAAAATAAATAGGCAAACCACAGACTAGGAAAAAATATTCATAGTACATATATCTGACAAATATATTGTGTCCAGAACATACAAAGAAATCCTACATGTCAATAATAAAAAGACAAAGAACCCAATTTTTTTTAATGGGCATATGACTTGAACAGATAGCTCACAAAAGAAGATATACAAATGGCCAATAATCACATGTAAAAGTAATTAATATCCATTAGTCATCAGGTTAATGCATGGTTCTGGGGGGAGTGTAAAATGGTACAACTGTTTTGGGAAACTGCAGAGCAATTTCTTAAAAAGTTAAGCATACATCTGCCCTATGATCCAGAAATGCTACACATATTCTCCAAAGAGAAATGAAAATATATGTTGATGTAAAGATTTTTTGTTTTGTTTTGTTTTTTGAGGAAGATTAGCCCTGAGCTAACATCTGCCACCAATCCTCCTCTTTTTGCTGAGGAAGACTGGCCCTGAGCCAACATCCGTGCCCATCTTCCCCTACTTTATATGTGGGATGCCTACCACAGCATGGCTTGATAAGCAGTGCATAAGTCCACACCCGGGATCCGAACCAGCAAACCCGGGCCACCAAAGTGGAACGTGCAAACTTAACCACTGTACCACTGGGCTGGCACCGACACAAAGTTTTATATAAGAAAGTTCATAGCAGTTTTATTCCTAATAGCCAAAAACTAGAAATAATCCAAACGTCCATCAACAGGGGAATGGAGTTTTTAAAAACTGTGGTATGCTTGAAGAATGGAATACTACTCAGCAATAAAAAGGAATAAATTTCCAATACACACATGAATGAAATCTCAAAAATGTTACACTCAGTGAAAGAAACAAAACACAAAAGAGCACATACTATATGATTCCATTTATGAGAAATTCTGGAGAAGACGAAACTAACCTGTGGTGATACAAAGCAGATCAGTAGCTGAGGGGTGAGTGTGGGGACCGACCGGGAATGGGCGTGAAGGAGCATCCTGGGCTGGTGAAAATACTGTGTGTCTTGATATGAGTTGTCAAAACTGATTGAACTTATAGATCTGAGCATTTCATTGTACATAAATTATACCTCAATTTTTTGAAAAGGTTAATAAATGCTGCCAAAGGTTTAGATTTCAGGCAGTACCTCCCTAGATGTAATTTATAAAAATATAAACTTTTCCTAAAGTCCTGGCTCTCACTGACTTTTGATGTACATAAAGCTTGATTCTCCCTACACTCCCATGAACCTCCTCTACTTAGGGTGGAGGAGAGCTCACCCCTACCCATCCGAAATGTTACCCTCAGATCCAGGAGTGGGGAAAAAGTCGCATTTCAGAAGAAACTCTGAAAACAGGGTGGGACAAATCCAAAGGACACTACAAGAAGAATGGGAGCTTTACCTACGATGGGACAGTGATCAGAGCAGGCTTGCCAGGTGCAAAACCACATAAGGTGCTTACCATGGAGCGAGTCTTCACACCCATCCACTCTGTGCATAGATGCAGAGGGACAATAAGGATGTCTTGCCTTGTCCTTTCAACTAACCCTAAACTGAACAAATTACGCAGTTCATTAACTTGAACTTTCCCATTTCGTCTTTAGAGGACTCAGCTTTGAATATAATCTTGCCTGGATGAAGCCACCTGAGCTTTGCTCTCACAAAAGACTTTCCATAGCAGAAAGCACAATTGACTTTCACTCCAAGGTTTTGTCTTGCAACTGCCTTAAGTCATTGGTGCCAGCCTCAAGTTAGTCTCACATCCAAAAATAACCAATTTGGCCTGTAATTCCTAACAACAGCTGGCACAAATTGAGCTACCATCCTTCAGAACTGAAGTCTTCGGGCGTACCTGTCAGTGGATGAAAGAGTTTCAGTAGAGAAAGTTGATAACTTCATTTTTAATGCGCTGATTCCATGCTGAGACACGTGTCACTGGATCTTAGAGACATTTGGAATAAGAATGGATGTTTGGCGTTCTCTGGTCACAGGAACACACTGTGACTTCTCAAATATAGAAGCAGATTACTTATAATATTTTTAGAAGGAAAAAAAAGCATCTTGATGATTTTAGGTCCTCTGTCTATTTATTTACAAATGGATGGGTCTTGCAGAATCTGGTTCTGGACCACAATATTCACAAGCAAAACCTACAACCTAAACGCTGTTTCTCTGTCTGTGACCAGGAAGCGCAGGGATGGGGAGGCCTTACGCTCCATTTGTATCCACTCCTAAACAAGTCCCAGACTCTGAAGGCCACCACACCACGGGGACAGCAGTGTTGCCGTCCGCAGAGTAATTTCTTCCTGGTAGATGTCTATTGCTGTTTAATTCATGGAAGTGTATAGGAGGTTATAATAAAAAAGAATGATGTTTAGTGGTTAAATTTCTGATTTTCTTGTAATAATACCCTTCTCTCTCTGTGACCACGTCTTTGCAGGTTCACCCTACTCTGTCAGTTCACCTTACCCAATGGTGCTGTTCTGCACAATTCTACTCCTCTATTATTTTTCTTCACTATCCGCCCCCCCGCCCCCGCATACTTGTAGATTCTTCCACTCACATTATCTGAAGTTACCATGACTTTATTGACAGTTCCCAATCTTACAACTGCAATCCTTTTGTCTTTTTTTTATTCCAATCCTACTGCTTACCCCTCACTTAGATAATGCCTCACAGCTCCTAACTCTGCATAGCAAGCCAGCACCACCACCCTACTTTCCATAATATCCCTTAATAGTCCCACTGGGCTGCCAGGCATCCATATTCAAAACCTGGGCTACTGATTTATTTTTCTCCTTTCTTTATCCACATCCTATTGGTCATCAAGTCCTTGTAAGGCCTCTTTCCTAATGTCCTCTCTCCGCTGCCATCTTCATCATCCAATCCACCAAGATCTCCCTCTTGGACTACAACAGAAGGCTCTTCCTAGCTTCCCTGAGTGTCCACCTCCCATCTCCCCATCTATTCTCCACATAGCAGCAAGAATATCCATTTCAAAATGCAAAAGTGAACATGTTACCTCCAGGTTAAAATATTCTGATGCCTTCTTATTATACCTGAAATAAAAACAAAGAATCCAGTATTACCTGGCCCCTGCCTTCTTTTGCAGTCTCATGTCAGCACTCTCTACATTTCTTGCCATAGACTAACCCTACGAGTCACCTTTCACTTTTTTGAATGCATGCTCCCTGCCACAACAGGGCCTTTGCACATGCTGTTCCCATTGTCTGGAATGCTTTTCTTCCTTTCCTCACCTCCTTTTGTTTAGTTCACTCCTATTCACCTTCAGTTCAAAAATCTTTTTTTTTCCAGAGAAAACATTCCTAACTTTTATCTGCCCAAACTAGATCAGATTTCCCTTTTATAGATTCTTCTATCGTCTTGTACTTTTCACTCAAAGCATTATAGTTTGTAATTAATCTTTATGTGATTATTCAATGAATGTCTGACTCTGGTACAGGTCTATGAACTCTAGAAGGGCAAGAATCATGCCTATTTGGCTCCCTATTAAGTCTTAGCCTGCAGCACACTGCCTCGCACTTACTAAAAGCTCAAAGAACGTTTGTGGAATTAATGAAAGAAGGCCTTCCATGTTTGTTCCTTTCTTTGTCTTCCCATTGCCACCACACTGTTTAGATCCTTTTGCCTCATGTTTTGGGTACCAAAATAGCCTCACGTTTAGGTGACCAAAATATTATCTGCTCTCCTGTCCCCAACTCTCCCAAATCAAATTTAGTCTGCACATCTCCAGATCAAGCTCCCAAAACATTGCTTTCATTGTGACTCTTTTCTGGTTAACAATCACTCAACGCTTAAAGATTAAAATGGGAAACCTTTGCCCTAACCCTCCCATCTCTCCAGGATCAGCCCCTCGCCCATCTTTCCAAGTTTCTACCTCACTTCTCTATGAACCTGTCCCACTCAGTCCCATTGATGTATGCATTCACGGCCACCCCAGATGACTGCGCACTGAACAACCCCTAGGGTGCCATTTACACCAGATTCTAGGTGAGTGACACCCCTGGAGTTAAGCAGGGCACAAATGGTGCAGTCAAACATGGCAGCCCCATGAGCATCTCCTTAAATTTCTGCTCTCTTACCTCCCACCTTTGAGAAAACGTTTTCTCTGTCTGGAATGCCCTCCCTTGGTTTCCACCCATCAAACTCTAACCATCTCCATCGTTCCATCTCCCTTCTGTGCCCAACCACTGTGACCTGCATTCCTGAGTCCCCATAACACATCTTCTCTGTGCAATTCCCTTGATATATACTACCGCCTACATACTGGTTTTTAACTTTTCTTGTTAGTGTGGTGTCATGGAGAGAGCACTGGAACTGGCGGCAGAAGATGCACCCAGGCCTATGTCAACCACAGCAAGGCCCGTCAGACAACACAAATGGGTGACCTCGGGTAAGTTGCTTAACTTTCGGAGCCACAGTTTGCAGTCTGAGAAGTGGGAGTAACAGCACCTCACAGGCTGTGCTGAGGGTATTTGAAGGGTCTAATCCCACAGGCTGGTGAGAGGAGAATGATTTGCCTGAAGGCACTTTGCAAATAGGGAAGTACGATGCAGTGTTTGCTGCTAACTGCTAACTGTCTTCCAAACAGACAGAACCTCCTTGCCAGAGAAGGGCAATGTGTCACACCCCTGGGTGTCCCTCAGAGCACTCGTAGAGTGTCCTCCACATGATAAGTGGTCAGTAAATATTGGCTGTGTAAAGAATGAAGTCAGCCTGGCAGCTGCAGGCAACAGACGCCGGCATCCACAGCCCTGCTGCTCATGGCCGCCATTGCTGTGGTCAGCCCCTCCCTCTCCTGCTGCACCCACCCCTCGGCCTGAAGATCCCAGCCTCCACTAGCACCAAATTCTCAATGCACAGCCATGAAGCTAGAGGCTGTGTAATGTGGAGTCAGTGGCTTGTGGGTGCTTTTCACTTTTTCCACTTTCAGGCCAAAGAATGGGAGCAATGATAGCACACTCACACTAGAAATTCTGCTGTGACACTTTAGGCACCAAGGGAATTAGCACAGAGGGCTCCTTCATGAGGACACTCAATTCTCTCTGAGTTTTATGCCCCAGGGAATGTGAATGGGGTGGAAATCACAGCTCAGTCTAATCTACAGAGAATGTAACAAGTTCTTAAATAATCATTTAAGCGTCTATATCTCCATCAAGAAAGTGGGGATAAGGGGTGAGGATGGGGATGGATAGGCCATCTAAATATACAAAAAAAAATGTATCTTAGAATTGAAAGTGATCTTTGATGTCACTTAGATTGAATTCCAATCAAATACAATAACGTCTTCTCTAACATGTCTCATTCCTCTGCTTAGACATTTCCGGTGACAGGAAACCCACTGTCTAGGAAGACAGCCCATTGGTAGACCAACTATAATTTCCACTTTAGAGCACATCTAATCCAAATCCTGATTTCACAGATTATGACCCTGAGGGCCGCAGAGTGGAAAGACTTGACATGATACAGTAACTCAGAGGCAGAGCTGGAACAGGCTTCTGCCATCCTTCTGCTCATGATGGAAAGCTAAAACACCTCCGTTCCCCTTCGATTCCTACTCTTTGTTCCTGCTTCTGACTCCAGAGCCACAGGAACTCTATCTAATTCCTTTTCCACATGACAGTCCTTTGAATTTTTCAAGAAATCTTTATTTCAGCTTCTGAATCTTTCTCCAAGAGAAGAAGTCATGTTCTCCAGCCCAGTGCTTTCCATTTGTCTCCACTTGGTGTGATTCTATTCCCTTTGCCATCTTTAGCACTCAATCTTCCAGAGGTTGAAGACACTCTGTAAATTAGGGAGGACACCAGAACTGAACAGAATCCCAGCAGCAAACAGTACAGTGGGCCATGAGCTTCCCTTGATCTTGACACCCCACTTCCACCATCGCACCCAAAAATTGCTTTACCTTTTCAGCAGCCAGATCACACTGTTGGACGTGTTATAATAGTTATCTCCTGAGCACTTACAACATCCCTGGCATTGCTCCAAGTTTGACGTGTGCTTAATTCTTACTATAATTCGAACAGTGTTAGTTGGAATTAATATTATCATCCTCATCTTCCAGGTAAAGGAAAATAAAACAGGAATTTTAAGAAACACACCCCTGATCACACAGCCAGCAAGCGGCAGAGCGAGGGTTTTAACGCAGGCAGATGGCTCCAAGGGCTGCACTCTTAACTAATGCCACAAATGACTTCATGAAAAATAAACCTCTTTATACAAAATTGTCAATTCTTTTCATTGCTGTGAAGGGAGATCTTTCACAGCCTGTGAAATGGGGTCTTTTGCATCCATCTCTATTAAATTTCAGATTGTGAGTTTGAGTTTCTCCTTTTTAAGCTTCCATTCTGTAATTCAATACATTAGCTAGTTTTCCTCAGATTGTGCCATCTTCACATCTGATTATACGCTTTCTAGCATTTCATTTAAGTTGTTGATAAAAATTATGACTAGCAAAAAGCATAGTGATATAAACACTTGATTGGCAGCAAAAAAATCACTGAAGAGTTGACCTTTCTCCACTCTTCTTGTTTAGCCACTTAGAAAGCTACAAAGCTGGAACTATTTTCTGGCCCACATTTCTTCTTTTCGCGAGAAGGATATGATAAAGAAATTTAACAAACACTGTATAAAAATCAGGATATACTAAGACTGAGAATTTCCCAAACCTCTGTGCCTAGAATAACTTTCAAAAATGGAAATAAAGCTAGTATGGTCTGATTCGTTCTTTGTGAATCCATGCTACCTCTAAACTGTTACAACTTTTGGTAAATTACTCAGAAATCATCTGTTGAATGATCTATTTTAGATATGGTGCCTGAGGCTGTCATCAAGCTTACTGACCTATAGTGTCCAATATTCACCTTTAGCCCTTTTTGAGGCTTATTGGAATGAATTATGTCTTTCTCACTCAACATTCATTCACAGAATCTCAATAGAAGTCTCCAGCAGCGCCACCTCAAACACATATGTGCATTTGTTTAGTATCATGGGCAGGTGGTCATCCGAACCTAGGAACTGAAACATTTCCACAGCTCCAGACTCTTCCATTCAATTGCCTCCTTAACATCTTCATTTAGACATCTATAAGGCATTTTCAATTTAATAGGCCTCAAATGGAGCTTCTAACTGTCACCCGTTCTAAAACCTGCTCCTCCCGTAGTCTTCCCCATCCCAGTAAATGGCTAGGCCACACGACTTAGAGTTGTCCTTAATTCTTCCCCGTCTCTCACATTCTATAGCCAATTCATTAGAAATCCTGTGGGCTCTGCCTTCAAAATTCCTCCAGAGTCCAACCACTGCTCAACACCTCTACTGCCACATTCTAGTCCAAACCACATTCATGTCTCTTCTGAACTATTGCATTAGCCTCTAATTGATGTTGCCACCTCCACCTTTATTCCATGGAGAAGAAGCTATTGGCACGCTGTCAGGCCCTCTGGAATCCCTTTGATGGGCATGCTTGGTGACCCTTCCCATAGCCGCTGTGAGTGCATCAGCGAGAAGTGCACCTGGTGGTGGAAGCCACCACACCTGGAGGTGCCTGAGATTTACACTGTGCAGCCCTTTCCCAGAGTCTTCAGCCAGTAACCAGGTGAGGGTCAGAAGCCCCTCTCCCTTGTCTCAAGTGGGGAAACTCTACAGTGAACTTTATGCTCCAGAGCTCCCCAAGCCATGACACGTCTCCTGAAACCACATTCTTGCCATTCTCCCTCTCCTTCTCCCCTGCTTCCCTCATCCCCTACCAGTCTCTCCATAGATCACATGCACATGCCCGTCTCAGGCTCTGCTGCTAGGGAACTCAGCCTAACACACTTCCCTTATAGCAGCCACAGGGATTCTGCTAAAATGCTCACACCATTCCTTTGCTCAAAATCCTCCATTGGCTTCCCATCTCACCAAGAAAAAAAAACCCAGAGTCTTTACTATTGTCTAAGAGACCCTACATGGTCTTCCCCAGCTAACTTTCTGACTCCATCTCCTTTTACTCTCCTTCTCACCCACACCACTCCACTCTCACTGGTCCCCTTGACACTCCTCCCAATGCCATACATCTCCTATCTCAAAGCCTTTGTATCTAAGTTTCCTCCACCAAGAAAGCTCTTCCCCCAGATATCCACTAGGCTTCCTCACTTCTTTCAAGTCTCTGTTCAAATGTCACTTATTACCGAGGCCTTCTCTAACTACCCTGTTATAAAACAGTGTACATATCCCCCTTCCCGTCACTCCTTCGTCATCCATCTCTTACCACGAGAATGTAAGCTCCCGAGAATGGGAGCCTTGCTTTGTACCCTCATATCCCCAGGACCTAAACAAGGTCCGGCATATATTAGGCATTAAATAAAATTGTTGAATTATTTAAGTAGACTATCTTTTGACTTCCTACACACAAAACACACAAACACATGTACACATCCAACAACTATCTTTGATCTCAAAGCCCTATTAACACGATTTGTTCTATTTTTTATAGCTTGGGAACCATTACCTGTGATGGTCACAACAGAGGCAAAATAGAAGTTGAATTGTTATGAGTTTTTGCTGTATCCTATTAACGTTGTTCCATTAGAAAAAAAAATGGATAATATGTGGAAGTCAAGAAACAATAGAGCTTTGCAATCCAGAAAGCTTGAGAATTGTACTGTTAGCTCAAATGGCTCATAGTCAAGTTGCTAGTCAGACAACTCCAAAATATGGAGCACAGTTGCTACTATTAGTGAAAATAAAAGAAGTGAAATTTAAAGTTAAGAAAAACTTACGTAACCGTGATCATTGATATTTAAAACCAAAGAAAGCCCAATAATTATTTAATCGTATAAAGAGTGAGTATACTTCCCTAATTACTCATAGGAAGGGTGTTCTGGTAGGTTCTTGAAATGGACAAAAAGCAACACAGAAGAATTTTGGATTTGTAGCACTATGAGATATAAGCGGACCATGAAAATGAAACTGATGTGTTGAAATTATAACTTAAAATGTATAAACTGACCCTGTGTCTGAAGTACTGATGGTATGAGAGGCACAGGTTGATCTATGAAAGAACGTCACACTTCACCCAGCTCAAAAATCTAGGAAAACACTCCTTACCCCACAGCTCAGTACACCTTCCTCCCCCATCCTAAGTATTCTTAACACTCCTTACTTTTACCAAAAAATGAACTCATCACAATGTCATAAGAAGTCAGTCTTCACTGTGTGCATTAGCAAAGTGGCCTGTAGGGAGTGTCCTAGCTTGTCCGCAGGTGTGGAGCGAGTGGTTTGCTCCGGAATTTTTCCTATTTCCAAGCCCCACAGAGCCTCTCCTCCTTCTGCAGCTTCGAGCTCTGTTTTCCGACCCTCTGGGACACGCCTGCTCTACCCAGAGCTCTTCTCACCTCTCCCCTCCAGTGAGGTCCCCCAGAAGCTGCCCCCTCCCATGTCTCCCTGGCATAACTGTCCAGCCCCACGATCTGCTCATTTGAACATCTCCCCAGGGTGCTCCGTGCCCTCTACAGCTGGGCTGCACACTGGCCCTGCCTACCCTCTGCTCTCAGCTGCCAGGTCCTTCCTCTCTTTCTTCATTGACTCAAGTGGGGGAAAGCTCTCTCTGTGACAGTCTGGAGCCTGGAACCTCTTTCACTCTTTGACCTTCTGCCAACAGCTCCCTCCACAATCGGTTGCAGGACTTCTCAAACAGTCTCAGACCCCCGAGTCAAGATCGTGGGTCTGGGCCAGGAATTCTCAGCGTACCGTGTCACTTCTAACAAGCCTCCTAGGAGATTTTGTTGCACGTGTAAGTTTAAGAACCACAGCATTCATCTACCATGATAAAGTATCTCTGTAAATCTCCCTCATTCTCTTATAGAAGGCTAGCCCTCTCCACGGGCAGCATAGGGAGTAGAGAAGGTCCATGGTCATGGCCTCTTAGAGGCCAGATCACTTCCAACTTCTGAGAACGGTAGTAGTTTAGAAAATGAAGAAATTCCAAAACAGCATTATAAAAGTTGTGATATATTCTAAATGTTTACACTCAATAAATATATACAGTGCAATACAATTGTGCTATTCACGGGTTTACAATATATAAAATTTATAGTATCCAATAGCTAATGTGATCTGGTCATAGAACGTAAGTTTAAAGTCATATGTGTTGTCGTTTTTTCTTTTTTTCCAATTAGATCAGTGTGTGTCTGTGGCTATGTTAACCCCATTTGGAAATAACATCAAAAGTCTAAATTTGAGGCTGTTCTTAAATGTGAGGCCTTAGCCATGTGGCCCTCCCGATGCCCACTGTGACTGGCTCCATCCATTATCACTTCAAAAGTGGCAAGAACCCTCTTCCTAGGACGTCTGTATTCCTAGATCTGTTGTGTAGTGAAAGAAGCAGATGTTTGTCCTGGAAGGGGGCGTGCACCCTACATGGAAGTGGATTGAGAGTAGCTGGGAGGGTTTGGGGACATTCACATGGTGAGGACTCGCCAAGTGTGCTCTTTTGTCCAAGGCAAACCCTGCAGAGGCTACTGACCCAGTCCAGGGAGAGAAAACTGCATCTGCCAAGCCAGATCCACATGCACTTGTCACTCTCTGTGGTTGACACCTCTTTGCCACCCCATTCTCTTCCCCACCCAGTCCTGTAGTCAAGTCTTGATTAAATCTTCCAGCCTGGCGTCTGCTGTTATGGGAAATTAGGGACAGATGCAACGCCTGCTTGAGCCCGCGTGACAGTACTGGTGGCCGTGGTAAGAACTAGTGAGAGATTCCCAAAGGAGAAGGTGGATGGCAAGGCCACGGCCCCTCGCAGTGCCCAGTGACACCTGCAGGGCCGGGATTTGGTTTTAGGAAGGGAGCTGGTGGAGTTCATTCTAGTAACACAAACTAAAATTTTCCTCCATGGTCACCTTTCAATCAAGAAAATCTGAATCTTACAATCAGTGATGCTCACTAGAGAAAAGGAGCTCTGCAAGGAAGGGGGTTTAACCTCTCCCTTTGGGCCTCATTCCCACTTCTCCCTGAAAAACCAGGAGTGAAATTTACTATACTTGCCAGACACTTAGAGTTGGGGTTGTTCTGGTCATCCATTTGCTCCCCAGGGAAAAATAAAAATACTTTCCACACCTGAAGCCTTTCTGCTTTCCTGCCATCGTATCAAAGTAAAGCAATATGTCCTTGGCAACTTGTTTCCAGCGTAAAAAAAGAGTAAGTCCCAGGGCAAATGTGTCCAGCAGTCTGTATGCATCTGTGTGCGAGGAGAGAGGTCTCCAGCTTCCCGCTTCCGCCTCCCAAACAGACGTTCTGCTGTTACATTCTATCCATAACTACGGGATTTATTTAGCTACAATGTTATCATCTCCATTAAACCACAAGTAAGAGACAATTCTCTGCTTTTATTTATAACCTGAAGGGATTATTTTTGAGTTAAGGCTTTAAGAATTCAGATCTATCAGGAAAGAACAGCTTGTGTAACGAACTTCCTGTTTTCATCATATTTGGACAGCGAGCCTCCTTGTTGCCTGTTATTATTACTCAGTTAATATGAGCTGCCTGGAGTTTATTTTTAGCTGCGTTGACTATTGTAAGGACTGCATAACTGCTTTCAAAATGGGAAAATGTAATTACGGGATCTAACACTAAGTTGGGGATATTCTTAGGTCCTTTCACAAGGCAACGGCTTAAAAAATGAAAATAGACCATTTTAAATGGCTAGAGAAAACACAGTTATTTGATCCAAAACAGCCCATTGATCCTTTTACAAACTAAACACTTACTTCACCGAATAGTCTCATTTTTGTTTAAGTGACCTAAACGTATAGATTTATTTCCAAGTTCAGAGTAGGGGGAGGAGAGTGAGAAGATATGAATTGGGGAAGAATAGAGGCAGCAAGGGTGTGAGCATCATTTACCAAAAGAGCAAAAGATTAAAATTGTGCTGAAAGAACCCAAACACTTACCAGGGCTTTAACAGTTGAGGGCTGGGGTCAGAGCATCACGGGTCAGCCTACGGTGGGCACTGACAGCTGCCCTCCTTCAGCAATTTCACGAGTGTGAAGGGAGCTGGCGCCCAGCGGGCTGCCTAGGATCGCCCCTCCACATTTGGTGGCCTTGAGTTAGTCACTCACACAGGCCGCTGCCTCAATGCCCTCCTCTTCCATGACCCCAGATACTTGCCCACTTCATTATTTGTTCATTCAACAGAAATGTACGGAGCCCTCAAAATATGCAGACTCTAGGAATGAAACGGGAAACGAGACATCGTCTTTGCTCTAAATATGACAAGTGCATTGGCTGAGTTCAGGAAATTCTAGAAGCACAAGAATGGGGAGACCTAACTCAGCCTGGATGAAGGGGAAAACCTTCCTGGAGGAGGTGATGTCTTGAGCTGAGTCCTCAGGTCCAAGTTGGGTATGCTGAAAAACCACACTGTAAGCCAAGGAAGAAGCTGGGCAGAGTCCTGGGGGTGAAAGAATGAGGGCTGCAGTGTTAGGCGGGGACCCTGTAAACCATAGTAAAGACTTTTAGCCTTATCCTGAGAATAATGGGAACAAGTTACTGTAAGGTTCTAAGAGGGATAATATTTAATAAATATAACAGGAATTCCATCAATGGATGAATAGATAAACAAGATGTGGTACATACAGACAATGGAGTGTTATTCAGCCTTTAAAAAGACAGAAATGCTGACATATGCTACAACACGGGTGAACCTTGAAGACATTGTGCTCAGTGAAAGAAGACAGACACAAAAGGACGAATACCTAGAGTAGTTGAATTCATAGAGACAGAAAGTAAAGCAGTGGTTGCTGGGGCTGGGGGAGGGGAGCGTGGGCAGTCGTATTGAACAGGTATAGGGTTTCCATTTTGGAAGATGAAAAAGTTCTGCAGATGGGAGGTGGTGATGGTACCTAAGGCCACTGAACGGGACACCTAAAAATGGTTAAAATGGTAAATCTTACATCATATGTATTTTACCACAATTTTTAAAATTTTAGATTGAAAAAAGACATAACTGCAGTGGCTGGATTTATATAGATATAGATAGGTAGAGAGGTGTGAGTACATATCTGTATCTATAACTATGTGTGCATATATGTGTGTGTGTCTACGACCACGTGAGTTTATGTATAGAAGGGGGTGGACAGAGAGAGTGTGAACAGAAGAGCAGAGGCAGGCAGACCAGTTAGGAGACTGTTGCAATAATCCAGTGAGAAACAAATGCGGCCTGAACTTAGGCTGAGCGAGTGAAGAGAAGAGTACAAAGTGAAGATTCAGTTGGGCAGTAGAATAGGAAGGCCTGGTACTGACCGGAAGTGAGGAAAGGTACGGGTTAGGATGGAGCCCAGATTTCTGGCTTGGGAAACTGGATGGATGGTGATGAAGCCGGTCACTAGGAAGAGTGAATGGTTGAAAAAAATATGTTTAATGTCTCTTGGAATAATTTAGAAAGTCAATAAAATGAGGTCATTTCAATAAGGAACAAAGGATATCTCTCTGTCCAGGGAAGAAGAAAGATATAAATAGAATGTAGTGAAACCTACAACTAAAATTGAAATTTTGCTTTGCAAACCCTCGAAAGAAAGCAAACACAACCACAAACTGGGTGAGTGAGACTCGAGGTGGAATGAGGCCAGAGTCCTGAGGATGGTGCTGGGGTTAGGCGCAGCTGCAATATATATTGCTTGGTAGTTTTTAAAATGCTATTACATCTAGGCTGAATCTTTTCACTTTCAGTGGACCCATCAGAATGTCCTGCTTCATTACTCAGTCCTCCTCCCATCCCCACCCTGGAATGCTCCTTCCATGTCAGTCTTCCAAACCCACCCACCGTTTTCCTGACAAGCTATACCCTTAGATGCCTCCATCACTTCTCACAAGCTCATGCCTGTGTCTTGAATGCCCTTCTCCCTCCTGCTGGGCCTGCCAAATTTCAACCTATTCTTCAAGATTGTCTCATTTTGAGTCTGTTAAAAAAGACCTTTTGACCTGTGTTGGACTGGGTAGGGATAGAGATGCATAAGACACAGTCTCTGCCATGGAAGGGTCTTGGTCAAGCAGAGAGGCGTAAACAGATAATTTCAATAAACAGGGTACTGCTGAAATCAGAAACAGGTGACAAGTGCCACAGGAAAACAGCAGCCAGAAGTAAACTGCCTTGGTTGTGGGGGAAGATCACAAAAAAAGCTTTGACTGTCAAAATGGCATTTGCCCCAGGAGAAATTTCCCAACTTCCCCAAGAAGTTTGCTGCTCCCTCCTCCCTGATCTCATGGAACTTTGTTTTTCCAATGTATAACATTTAACACAGAGTACCATAATGCTAGATCAGTTCTCCCATTCAACTGTGAGCTCCTCAAGATCATAGTCCTTCACTGAACCCCTCACTGTGGAATCTACAGTCTGTGTTCAATGAATGTTTATTAGATGGATGGATGGGTGGATGGGTGGATAGATGGATGGGTGGGCGAATGGATTGACATTGGTTATTAATCTTCTAATTTAACACTTCCTGTGGCAAGGAACTCATTGAACCTCTGCTATAGTTTTTTCTGAAGTCTATAGAAGTAACAGACATGAATTAATAATATTTTCTCACTGTTGGAAGTACTCTCTGAAAGCAGAGGAAGTAACGATCTTAGATGTCGTTTAATTCTTTAAATCCACTAGTATATCATTCAGATATTTAGTACTCTAAGATGTATCCTTCATACTCCGATATCACATATTTGACATTTTAGGTAGACTTTATACACAAGCAGAACCAGCCAGAGGCAAAGGTGTGATGTAGGTAACTTTTCTTTTCCTCATTTGACAAGATTCCCCACTCTAGACCACCATAAGAATTTCAAGGATGAGGCTGATCCTGTCAATTCAGCCACTAAGGTTTTAGGCTAGGTATGAATTTCCCTTCCCAGTAGTGTTTACATTTTGGACAAGGATGCCTTGGAAGCAAAATTATTCAATCAACAAGTATTTTTCTGAGTACTTGCTATATACAAAATCTTGTGCCAATTGCATCAGGGAATACAAAGAGAATAAAAGATGTACCAGTCCTCAGGAAGTTTATAGCCTAATTTGGGAGAAAGCCATAGACCCATGAAATCTTAAAACACAGTACAAGAAAGAATATTCATGATGGTGTATTGGTTCCTGGGGTGCTTTGGTCCTTAGGAAAAATATACAGAAAAAAAAGGAATGAACCCTAGGGTCCATCTAGTCTAACCTTCCATCGGTTCCCTCTACGGTGTCCTCAGCAACTCTCCAGTCAAATAATTCCAATAAGGAATTCCAATAAGCAATAAGGAATCCACTATTTCACAAGAGAATCTGTCTGGTTGTAGAAGGACATAAAAATTCTACTCATAAAAATCTGCGTGTATGTGTATAATCTTACATTGACCTGAAACTAGGCTTCCTGTCACTTCTACCCATCCCAGAGAAATACAAGTAAAATTCATTTGCCATCCCTTTTCAAGGTAGACCTTCCAACATGAAAAGAGACATGTCTACCCTACGACTTCTCTTCTTCATGCTAAACATCTCCATTTCCTTCAACTACTGCTTATCCAATATGGTTTCCTGCAGTTGCCATCCCATCCTCTTTAAAATATATTTAACTTGTTAGCATCCCTCTTAAAATGCAGTACCACCAATACATTAATACTTAGTAATATTATTAATAAAATATTATTTGCATAATAAATATATATATTTCTTTCTATTAAGTGTAACATTAATTTTGAGTTAATGTTTATATTATCAAACCACCTACTGGATAGCACCTCTTGGACATCTCAAACTTAATTTGTCCAGAACCAAACCCATGATCTTCCTCCCACAGTCTTCCTCATCCAGTATATGGCAGCTTCATCCTTTCCACCCCCTGAAGCACTTGCTCAGACCAAAACTTATCTTTCTTTCATAACTCCTATTCTAACAGTCGGCAATCTTAGTGGCTCTACCTTCAATACATCCAGAATCTGACCGCTTCTCCCCACATTCACCACTACAACCCAAGTCCAAGTGGCCATCAGCTCCCAGCTGGGTTTCCTGCCTTCACTTTTCCCACAACTCCCCTCTACAGTCTATTCTCCACAAAGCAACCAGATGACGCTTTTAAAACATTTCAGATCCTGTTCCTCCTCTGCTCAAACCCTCCAGTTGTTCCCCATCTCATTTGTAAAGCCCTTTAAAATGTCTTACTCCTTCTATGGCCTCCCACCACTCTCCTCCCATCATCTGTTCCTGCCACATCTGTCTCCTCACTCTCCTCAAACACACCAAGCACACACCTGCTTTGGGGTTTTTGCACACACTGCTCCCTCTGCATGGAAACTCTTCCCAGAGAGACACACAGAGCTCTCTCCTTCCGCTCTCTGCTCAGATGCCACCTGGTCACACTATTTAAAATAGCAAATCCCACCCCCACACCAGTGTACCCTCTCTCTCTCACACCCACTTGACTTTTCTCCATAGCACTTAACACCAACTGTCACACCATATTTTTTTATTTGTTTATTATTGACTGTCTTCCCCCTACCACTATTAGAATGCAAATTCTGTAAAGGCAGGGAGTTCTGTCCTGTTTACTGACGTATCCTCAGCACCTAAAATGGTCCCTGGGACATATTAAAATCATGTTGAATGAGTGAAAGAATGAATTTGAGTGAATATATTCCCAACTAGATACACTGAGTTGAGATCTACAAAAAGTATTCTCCTCAATTGCCTACACTTTTCCTAATAAGACACCATTGTTTTACCCTCCATCTTTCACTAATTTCCTCTTAGAATTTGGGCAAAGGTATTGGCTTAATTCAATTATGAACCTTATGTCATAATTTCCTTAAATAGTAGAGCTGTAGATGCTATAATAAAATGGATCTCTTCAAGGCTTAAAAAAATCTATGAAGAACATTCTCATCTAATTTTGAATTTTAATGAATAGTTATAACGATGAGTAATTAATTTTGATATTTATAGAAAATGAAATGCATTTCTTCCTTTATGAAAATCTAGCACTTTAGGAACAACAAATTCTTGGAGAAAAAAATTCTAACGAGATCATTAAAGTTGGAAGCATTGTACCTACCTAAGCCATAACAGGCACAGCAACTGGATGGGCACCAGTCTCCTCCTTGCCATGCCCTGCTCTGCTATCTGAGCTTGTCCCTTCCTCTGATCAGTACCAAACTGCCAGAGTAGGAGCCCTAGGCATTAAGCATGAGTTTCCCAGTACCTAAGGCACAAAGAGAAACACTCGGTTTCTAACCTGTGTTACAAGCAAAGAAAAGCTAAAGTCCTAAATCCAGAAGGAATTTATCATGTAATTTTCTTAAAAATAGATTTTAGGGGCTGGCCCAGTGGCTTAGTGGTTACATTTACGTGCTCTGCTTCAGCGGCCCAGGTTTCATGGGTTCCCAGGTGTGGACCTACACACCACTCATCAACACCACTCATCAAGCCATGCTGTCACGGTGTCCCACATACAAAATAGAGGAAGATTAGCACAGATGTTAGCTCAGGGACAATCTTCCTCACCAAAAAAATGAAAATAAAAAAATAACAGATTTTAGGTGACATAAGGCAAAACATCCTCAACAATGAGATTTGCAAAAAATGCAAGAGCATTGTTCCAATGGACAATTCTTATCTTGAATCTCATAAAAGCTCAGAGCATAAGACTAAATATTTTACTCAGTGAGAACATTTCTATCAAGAACAGAGGTAATCCAGCCCAGATATGTTGCTTCCTGATACTACAACAAATTACAAGAACAGAGATTAGAGTTCCTAGAAGAGGAATGGAGAGATCACTCATCCATTAAATTGTCTCTCTCCAATATTATGTGTCTTAGGTGAGCCTTTGGCAAGTGCACAGTGACAGTCACTTCAGGATTGAATTCATTGACAAGTGCCTGAAGTGCCAATAGTCTATGATGTTGATTATCCATATGCTTTAAACACCAGATGTGCAGGAAGTGAGGCTGACGTTCTGTTGTCAAATTTTTAAGAACTTGAGTTGTATTCTTGCCATTCCATTTCTGTACAAGGATAAGCTGTGGGGGTTCCTGCAGGTGACACCAGTATTTCCCTCTAAATGGAGTTTGAATTCACTCACATACTTAGACAGACACTCTTTTACGGATCACGAATTTTTCACTATATTGCAGAAGACGATTTTGTCCATGACCTTTCTTAGGGCAGTTGTAACCAATCAACCATTTCAACTACTTAAAAATAAAAGAGGGGGCTGGCCTGGTGGCGTGGTTAAGTCTGTGTGCTCCACTTCAGTGGCCAGGGGTTCACAGGTTCAGATCCCAGGTGCAGACCTACACACCGCTCATCAAGCCATGCTGCAGCAGTGTCCCACATACAAAATAGAGGAAGATGGGTGCAGATGTTAGCTCAGGGCCAATTCTCCTCACCTAAAAGTATATATATAAAATATAAAAATAATAAAATAAAAACAACAAAACAAAACACCCTCCTTATGGCCACAGTTGATCTAGTACCTGGTATGCCTGTCAGAATGGGTTAGCTAAAAAAACAGCCCCCATGCACCAGACGGAGTTGACTTCCTGGTTAAGGTTATCTGATGTTATCAACTTAAATGTTGGAAAGCATCCGACAAAAGCAGCAATTTCAGCTCTGATAGAGTTGATGCTAAGCTGCTCTTTCTAACAATAATTAGTCAGCAGGTTCAGCTGCTTCTTTTATAGTATTGTTTATTACAAAACATTACAAAAACATTGACGAAACTCAAAATAAAAGAAAGAAAAATCCACCCAAAATTCTGTCATCCTACAAACCAAACTGTTTACATTTTTTTTTCATGCTCCCTTTCAGTCCTTGTCCATATGCAGACAGAATGTTTACAGTGGTAATCATAGCACAGATACGATTTTGTAGTCAGGTTTGTCTCAATTGGAGTTTTTAAAGCATTTTTCCAGTTTACCCTTCATCTTTACTTCTCTGACTAGGATCACTTCACCCACCATGCTTAGCGACCTCCCATGGGATTCTAAATGGTGAGCAAGGCTTAAAAAGGATAATAATCAAGAGAATTAGGGGAAAGGGCTATTTTAAGTTCCCTGTTTAAAGGTTGGGGTCTCTAGAATTAAACATGTGTGGAGAGGATTTCTTTCACCCTTTGTTCCCATAGCTGGAAAACTTCATGAAAATAGCTACATTTCCCCACCATCATGCATGTTTTTGTTATCTTAGGAAAGAGTCCTTGCAGGTATTTCCTCTTTACCTAGTTTGTTTTTAAGGCCTGCTTTGTATTTAGGACATAGGCATGTAGAGACATCTTTTCTTCCATCTGCTATAAGGATTTATGAAACTTGGAATTTTTAAGTGTAGATAACACACGCTGAATCCTTATGAATGTGAAGTGGTATACTCAGCTGTCAAAATTTTAGGTACCCGGATGTACCCTTTTACATTTTAATGTGCAGCTCTTTAGTCACTGGCTTCTACACCAACCTGGGGGGAGCTGGTAAAAAATACACATCCCAGGACTCAGCCTCGATCTTGTGAAGCAGAGTCTCTGGGGCTCAGCTACTGACTGATGTTTGCAACATCATACATCACAAAATATCGAAAGTCTCTCTTTCTTGATAATAGCTCTGATTGTTATGGTTTGTAGATTTTTATGAGGATGGAAGAGAACTGTAATGATTTGGGAAAGGGCTGGAAGAAAGAGGTGGCCTCTTGAAGCGTTGAGGAAATTTCTCTCTTGGAGGTAGGTAGGCCTGAACTGGGAATCACCCACTCCAATAATCCCAGCAAGCATCATGCGGTGAATAGTTTCCTGTGTTTTGCTGAGCCAACCAAGCCTCAATCTTCCGTACACAATCCTGGAACCACAAGGGACTTCAGCCACAAAGGGGGAGGATGTCTGGTGGTGATAATGTTAGAGCAGGATGTAACAAGTCGTTTTTTTAAATTAGAATGCTTTGACTCTGAAAAGCTTTCACTCTATGTCCTATATTGTTCGAATTTCTATAAGCATGGATTCATGTACTAATTGGTTAATTTTTTAAAAAATTGAAGAACGAGTTATACCTAAATGTGGTCCTTCCAAAGAAATGACCTCACCTGTGGTCCAGTCAGTGTCCTGGCACCTGACCAACCAGATCGCTAGTCCCTCCTTTTCAGAGGAAACAAAGAAAGGAGAGGACAGAAGAACAGAATCTTTTCAACTCTCCCTACATTAGGCAAAGAAGGAGAAAGGCTTTCTTGGAGTGAATAACAACAAAAGCAAAGGGGCAGAGGTGCTACAAAGCCTGGTGTGTATGAAGAGCGTGTGATTCACCACCCAACTCCTATTTACCAGCAGAGGGAAAATTTGCCCTCCCCACCCCAACCAGGGTGACGTTTAGCAACGTCTGGAGTTATTTTTGGTTGTCATAACTGAGAGAAGGGAGTACCGCTGGCATCTAGTGGGTAAAGGCCAGGGATACTGCCAAACATCTTCAAATGGCACAGGACAGCCGCGCCCCCAACAAAGAATTATCTGGCCCGAAATGTCAGTAGTGCTGAGGTTGAGACACCTGCCACAGTGTGCAGTGTTAGGCAGGGAGCAGCAGGGAGGAAACCAACCTGAGAGGCTCATAAAAGCCAAATCACCGGAGGCCTTAGGTTTTATGCCAAGGAGCTCGGATTTTCTTACTGTGGAGGATGGAGAACCACTGAAAGGAAATTACCCGATCAAATTTGGATTTAAAATATATCGCTCTGGAGGGTAAATCAGAGGAGCCCATTACTAGAGGCAGAGAAAGTCCTTAGGATGCTGTTGTGAAAGCCCAGAGAGAAATGTGAGGGCCTGAGTGGGAGGAGTGTCAGAAGGGATCGAGGGAGACAACAGAGTCAATGCACAATTAGGATGTAAAAGTCAGCAGGTGCTGGGAATCGAATGGACATGGGGAGGCCAGGGGGGGATTCCAGGATAACTCCCAGGTTTCTCTTTCAGATTATTGGATGGATGATGGTTAGGTACAGGAAGAGAAGATTTAGTGGGGAAAATAATCTATCTAGATAAAAGTTTCACAAAGGTCTTAGCTATTCTTTGAAGGAGGCAAATAATAGAATCCACTCCTTCAGCAAATATTTTAATAGCCGTTATCTGTAGAAAATAGTTTATACCTAGAGCTGGTTAGCTCCTTATGCAAGCAAGCTATTAGACTGAGACTTAGTCTTTCAATTTAAGAAGAAATTGGATGTTCTTTGGAGGAAGTCTCTAAGAGCCTTAATGGCTCTGCAATTTCCAGAGATGGAGGACTTCTCTTTGACTCTGGAGTCAACTACGCTTAGAGTTCATCTTGAGGGAACCATACCTGTGGAGTTAATTAAGGTAAATAGGTTGGCAAGGACTCCAGCCAACTCCTTAAACAAGACCAAAATAATTCTGGCAGCAGAGATTTTCTTCTGGAGCTCTTTTCAGCCTTGAAAGACTGGATTTTTTTTAGAATTGATGACAATCATGGACTCTGGCTATGGAGAATACTGGGGACAACAAAATGCAGAGAGGCAGAGTAGAAATGGGGAAGATTTGTTTAGCGATCAACTCATGCACGTGGTTCTGCGTTTCCTCCTCCTGCAGTGATATCAAAGAAAAGCCCTCAAATCTGCATGTGGGTGTCCCTGCAATTGAGCCCAAAATATTCCAGAATATTTTATGTAATTTAATTTTTGGAAAGGATAAGTTGTTTTTAAAAGAATTGTAACTTTATGAGTCTTTGGATGACTTGATCTCAGTTACATTTGAGATAATATCTTGATAATAGGGCCTAAAACTTTTTTTTCTTTCTGATCTCTTTTATGAAGCAGGAGATAAAAGAACTTGTTCTTGAATAGTCCAGTGACACAGTAGTATAACCACAATTTGCTAATTTTGTAAACAGTTACTCAAGATGACTTTTAGAATAATTTATGTGCCATAAATTGTTATCATAAACATTGTTGTTTGCTTCAGTTTAACCTTATCCCCTAAAATCTCACTGATTGAGACAGAAGCAAGGACCATTTTAAAAGTTCAGAGTAAGTTTAAGAGGAAAATATTTGCTTTTCAATGAGTCTAAAATATCCGACTCCAGGTTGTAGATAAGCTCTGAAGAGCTAATTCTTCGATCATCAATAATGCTGCCTCTGGTTGGAAATGTAACTGAAAGTCCACAGATTTATCCCACAACCTGCCATTTACCATTATTGGACTCTGATTATAAATGAGTTTGACCAGATATTTTCCTCTTTGATTCAGACAGTTATTCCTGGAGAAGTGCCTTAAAAGGAAGAATCTGACAATTGCCGTTTTCTGATGGATGTGGCTCTGGTGGAACCGCTGCCAATCCTGGCTTTCAAGTCCCCTGAAATTATGTCAGCTAATGAATACTTAGAAAACATAAAGTTCAGAAGGCTGTCAAATTACCGTACAATTTGAAGTATCAGTACGCACATTGTAGGAAAAAATGTACATGTTAAAACCTAGATCAGCCTTTCCGGGAGCTGGATTAGTCCAGAAATTCCATAAAGTCTATAAATTTAATTTTTATTCAGTAAGTGCCACCTATGTGCCGGCCACTGTGTGAGAAGTTTTCACAACAAGGTATGTCCATTCATCCACACAACAGTCCTTTGAAGCAGTCCTTGCAGTCTCCCATTTAGAGATGAAGAAGAGTTAAAAGCCCAAAGCCATCTTCCTAACAGTTGGTGGAGCCAAGATTCAACCCAGGTCTCCTGACAACAAATCTACCCTTTTGATATTACACCATTCTACCTCCGGCAACTCCAAGTTCAGGGAATCAAGCTCAGCACGTCCATCTGAGTTTGTCGTTTTCCTTCCCAATTTAGCTCCTTCTTTTGAAAACTCACCATCCCTCTGTCTCCTCCCCAGTGGCCAATCAGTTGTCAACTCTTCCTATTTTGAGGGCTCCTATTCTGCCCTCGAAACCCTTGCTGCTCAGTGTGGTCATGAACCAGCGCCATTGGCACCATCCGGGATCTTGTTATAAACACAGCCCCACAGGCCCCGCCCACACCTGCTGGGCCAGAACCTGCATTTTGACCAGATCCCCAGGTGGTTCTTGCACACAGTGAAGTCTGAAAAGCACACCTTCGGTCTAAGTGACTGGCCCCTCTCCATTCCTGCTACCACCATAGTCACCAGGCTCTCAGCATCTCTGATCCGGAGTGTTTACCAATCCCCTAAATTGTCTTCCCTGCTTTTGGTCCCGCCTCAATCCTTCACCACCCAATTCCTATGTATAAACCACAAACACACTGACTTTTCTAAAGAAAAGATTGAGTCACTCTCCCCAACCCCTGACTCGAAAACTTCCACTTGCTCCTCAGGGCCCATGAAAAATAACAGTAGTTAACAAGTACATACTTTGTGCCACATATTTTTTTCTTTCTTTCTTTCTTTCTTTTTTGAGGAAGATTAGCCCTGAGGTAACATCTGCCGCCAATCCTCCTCTTTTTGCTGAGGAAGACTGGCCCTGAGCTAACATCCGTGCCCATCTTCCTCTACTTTATATGTGGGACGCCTACCACAGCATGGCTTGACAAGTGGTGCCATGTCCGCACCCAGGAACCGAACCAGCAAACCCTGGGCTGCCAAAGCAGAACTTGCACACTTAACCGCTGCACCACCAGGCCGGCCCCTGTGCCACATATTTTATAATCCCTTTATGTGAACTTGTTTACTCCTTACATCAACCCTATGAAATTGATACTATTATTATCTCCATTTTAGAGATGAGAAAACTGAGACTGAGCAAGGTTAAATAACTTGCCCAAGGTCATGTCGCTAGTAAATGGTAGCACCAGGATTAAGGCTCCAGCAAACTCCTTAGCCTGGCCTCAAAGGGCCTTCGCATTTACATGAAAAGGAAGAGAGGGTCTTTGTCCAAGCACCTGCTTTTTGCTAGGGACTTCGTTGGGAGTTTCCACCGAATTATACTATTTAAACCCCACAACAACCCTGCAGCAAGGTTTTGATGTTATCATTCCAATTTTTACAGATAAAACTAGGAATTAGAGAAAATTGAACTAAAGTTCCGTTAACTCTAAGCCAATATGCTTTCAGCTATACAACACTATTATTCCTTCCACTCAGGCAGTCTTCCCTCCATCTCCGAATGCCCTAATTTTACTATCCTTTAAGGCCAGTTCAAATCTTAGGCACTAATTTTTTCCTTTTCCTCCAATTTGGAAGTGTTTTTTCTCTCCTCTGAAATCTTAATAGCTCTTTACCTCCAATTTTCCTTTGGCATTACTTTGTATTTTGTTTGATGGTTATTTTTGTATATGTATAAATATGTATATGCGTGAACATTTTTGGAATACAGGACTCCACTTCCTTTCAGTAACTATGATTATTGTTCCTGAATTAATCCAATCTGGGAGAGTAATCTAAGGAGACACAGGAAGTTAGAGCCGTGATATTGGGAAAACTTAATACGAATTCATGAACAGGAAAAAATACAAGGGTGATAATAACTGAGAGCTGAAACAAGAATTATTATCCTGGATAAAGCAAAATGTGAGATACAGGCAAAAATTAACATTTACTATTTAATTTCTTCCCATAAAATCAAGCAAAACCCTGTGATGAGTTGATTTTCACGCAAGATGTTTTCTGAATTTTCCACCAGCTCATTGGTTATTCTCTGTCACTTTGCTTACATCTTTCATTCTACTTTATTTTTCTCATCTGCCATTATCTGTTATAAACAATCCTTTCAGACGGCTCCATTCTGATAATAGTTCCAAAATTACCTCAATATAATTCCAACCTTTCCTTACTACCTGGCCTATATCATGCCCACAAATATCCCCCTTTAAATTAAATGGGACATGAAGGGAAAGGGGGAGAAGGCTTGGCTTAAATATTCCTGTAAGGATTCCTTTTGTGATAGTTCCTGTAACGCTAATAACCCATGGCAAGTAAGTTTAAAAGTTTACCAGCCCATTATTTTTCCAAGGCATATACGTCACATACCATATGGTCAGCCAAATAATAAAATTTACATTTTTTACTCTTCAGTGTTCCTTATTATTATTACTGGTCCCCAGGAAAGACCCTCATAGTCTATTACTAAACACAATTTAATAATTCAATAAGTATTGCCATATTGGCAGCAACCAAGAAAACTTTCATGTGACTCCCACATCTAAATAAAGGTCAGTGGTAATTATTCCAGGAGTTCTTTTTTTTTAAATGTGCTCCAAAAAGCAGAGATCTAAAGTCCAAAAGTGTTTCAAGATTCACTTTAAGAGGGGGTATAGTATGCAGCTTTTGACCAGATTCCTTTCTAGATAGAGCATCTCCCACTGGTTTCCATGGAACACTCTGGAGGACAAATTGTAAGGTATTTATTTTAAGTCGAAGGAATCCCGAAAGCCAAAAACAAACTTCACACATATTACATTTTCCCTATTCTGTTCAAACGAGAATTGGAACTGGATGGAAGTATCATTGCGCATACAGTGCCGTGAACTCAAAGGCCCCTGGAGTCTGTGCAATGTAACAGCAGGGGAATATGCATCCTGGAGGGGAAGCTCTTGACTCTTCGTTCACTGCAGATACTCCAGCACCTGGCACAGTGCCTACCATCTAATGTGTTTCTAATAAATATTTGTTGAATAAATGAATAAACTCCCCTCATTTCACAGGTGAGGAAATTGGAGGCCAAAGTAGCTGAATGACCCAACCAAAGTCACACGGTAACTACGAAGCTGTCCCGGCACTAGACTTTCAGTCTACGATTCCTCATTTGGTATCGTTTCCACTGATTTCAACACAAACAAATGCAGGTGTTGGGGTGGAGATAGAAGTGAATGAAAATCGAAAATAAAATAGACGCCTTGAGGCTGTTTTCAAACACGGCATCAGAAACCAAAAATAAATTGAATATATGATTGAGAAGGGAGTACTCCAAAAAATTTTGGTAATTAAGAACTCTTCCAAGAATAAACAAACAAACAAAAGGCCCACCTGTTTAACTGAGGGCCAAAACAATAATTACAGTGGTTAAAAAATCAGCTTTTAATAATAGAAAATTAGCCCATATAAGGGAAACAAGGAAGCCCACAAAACATAGCAGGTTGGCTATCAGCTAAAAACTAGGCCAAACGTAACTTGAGAAATACTTTGAAAAGAACTCCAAAGGCAATAAAACACTTTTTATAACACATTTTTTTTAAAGAAAACAAAGTGGGCCGAAGAATCTGAATAACGATTTAATGATCACAGTCTAAAAGAGGTACACTCAGAGAAAAGATCAGATCGCAAATTGGGTAAATGAATCATTTTTCTGCATCTTCATGAGGAAAAAATGCTAGAGAAGAGATTCACGCATCATAAATGTCTTTTGAAACATACAAGTCCAGCCTCCTATATCAAATAGCGGCAAATGCCCACGAGCCAGCAGGAAAGGGGCAGAGAGGTGTCCATGTACATAAAGTACATATTTATGCAACTGAGGAGAAAAAAATTCTCAAGCCTGTATCAGGACACCACTCCAACCCAGAGAAAGGACAGAAATTCCCCAAAGGAGACTGCCTCGCCGTGATGCTGCAGCCAAAAATTCTACTACAAATACTGCCAGACAGCATCAAGCAGAGAAAAACACGCAGAAATCATTGCCCATTTCAATGGAAAACTGTGGTTTACCCGTGTTAGAAGAAAACATGTATTTCTGACTACTGGTGTTAAGAATAATATAATAGAACTAGACTAGAAAATGACAAAAAAAGAAAAAGGAACTAATGGTCAAGGAGATTATGGAACTAATATAGACTATCAAGGCACAGTTCATGCTACTGAGGGTTGTACGTAACCTATGCAGTCTATGCAGGATGTGAATGTGGTTACCATTTTACTAAGAACTTAAGTATGTACCAAGCATTATGCTAATCACTTTATACCCTGTATCTCATTTAAACTTCAAAATAATAGGAGGATGTAGGTATTAGTATCCCCACTTTACAGATAAATAGACTGAGCTTTAGGTAATTTAAGTGATTTGTCCTATTTCACATAGCAAATAAGAGCCTGAATATGAACCACGCTGGTCAAACTTCTACGTGAAGATTTTAACCACCACGTAGCACCACCCACCCTGCTCTTACTCCTACCCATCCATTGGACTGTTTCTTCGCCCTTGGTGTGTGGCCGAATTGGTTTGCCTGCACCTCACCATGACACCTGTAATTCTAAATACGCGCAGGAGGGACTGTGTTGTTTTGGCTTTGTGTCTCCATAGCCCGGCCATCACCCAGCACAAGGTAAATGTTCAGTGGGTGTCTGGGAAGTGGAAATGAGCCAGATAAATATAATGCACGTTGTAGTAATACAGTAAATTTCTGACAAGAAACACGGTTGATTTTTTTTCTGGGTACACAAAGCCTGGACTTTAAAAACTGAGATTTAAAGGACTGCAGCAGACAAAGGCTGGGCTTTTCTACAATCAATACATTCACTCTGACATCGAGAAATGGCCACTGGAGTGGCAGGTGGAGAACAGGATCAGTGGGTCACAGAAAACCAGCACAGTAGGCAGAGTTTCAGGTTGCAAACAGTGAGACCAGCTGACTCATCAGTGAGAAAAAGGAATTCATCAAAAGCTACTGGGTATCCACAGAATCAACACCAAGACCGAAGAACTAGGCTCAAAATAGGAGCAGAAACCAGGAAAATGTAGGTAACCAGAACCACCTCCAAGGCCACATGCCAGGAACAGCCTGCGTAGGTACTGAGCCATCACCACTGAGCTTTGGATGGCACAGCTGGATGCCACCACCCGCAGTGTAGGGAACCCTGCTAAAACTGCTGGCACAACCACCACTGGAGGCTCGCTGCCACAGCCACCATCACAAGGAATTCCAAACTGTCCCTGCTTCTTTAGGGAACTCATCACAGATTCAAATTCTCGGCAGAAGACTCAACGGCTGAAGTCAACCAGCCCAAACTCAAGCTGCTAAGGGGAAACCAATACCTAACGTTTTGGCCTCCACCGTGGGGTGGGCCCTGCTTCTCCCCAAGTCTCACACAAGATTCCACAAACGTCGAAACTCACTGTGAAGGTTAGGTGACCACAAGAAAAAAGGTACGTATTTACTACAAAATTACCATCCGAGAGAAGGATCTAGAACTAGAGGAGGACTGACCTCCTAGCTAAGAGGGTCTCCAAAATCTAGCAAGGAGGAACTATGCCTCAGCCTTGACCCTGTTTAGCAAGCGGAAGGCATTCCTGGAAAAGGGAGCAAGTACCGTATAACCACTGCAGAGGGACAGTACCGCAGGGGTCCCATCAAGGCACATTTCCTACGTCATAGATTGGCAATTATGGTTTCATCCCCTTCAAAGTCCCTTAAGTGATGACACGGCTGTGGCCGTAATTTCTTACCACACCTGTTCAGGCATTTGTTGATCACTTCCTCTTAGGCTGCAGTGGTGCTTCTGATAACAGCATAATAACCTTCACACTGACGATGATGATGTTACATCTACTGAGTCCTAACTAAGTGCCCTAAGCTGTGCTAAGGGCTTTCCAAGTACTAAGTCACTTGATTCTCACAGCAACCCTATGAAGTGGGTACTATGGTTACACGCATTTTATGCATGAGGAAAGTGAGGCAGAGAGGTTACTTAACTTGACCGAGGACACACAGTAGGTGACAGCAGTGCTAAGGCTGGAACCAGGCAGTCTGGCAGCAGAACCTGTGTTCTTCAGCTCCCTTTTGAAAAGATTTCCAGCAAGCCCTACTGGACTGCTGGGTTCCACTATTTACTTCCTTGATCAGATCACCCACCCCAGAAAATTAGCATTTTACACATCCAGCAGAATACTTTGGTGGCACTTCCAATGCTTCCACTTGTACACCTTGATTGGCTCTTCTGCATCACACCTATTTACTGGAATGAAACCATGTTGGAAAGAGAAATCACAATAGAAAGAACCAGCAAACAGGATGGCGAGTCCCACTTGCCAGCTCTAGCTGCCTGTGAGCTTTCGGTGGGTCTCAATCTGTTGCACTTGCTGACAGACCATGAGAAAGGTTTATGCTACCACAGTGCTCAGTGCTGGACGAATGTGTATACATATGTATTTTTAATATAAAAATACTTCTGAGATAATCATCACTATTTCAAATCAGGACTGTTTGGGGCAGCCCTAAATAAGCTATGCCTATTTGTTTTTGTAATTTATTATGTGGTGGCGATATATGTTTAAGCTGGCTGTTTGATGGACTGTATATAATCCATTTGGTGATATGTAATCAGTTCTCATAACCAATATATTTGATGTCTTTTTTTTCCATTTTGCTATTTATTTTTTCCAATACCTTATTATGAAAATTTTCAAACAATGAAATGTTGAAAGAACTCTACAGTGAACATCCATATACCTACCAACTGGATTTTACAATTAACATTTTGCCACAACTTTATCACATATCTATCCATCCATGCATCCTTCTACCCATCCATCAATCCATCTTATTTTTGAATGCATTTCAAAGCAATTTTCAATATCAGGACACTTTTCCTCAAAACACTTTGGTAAGCACATCACTAACTAGAGTTTAGTATTTATTTACAGTTCTTTTGAGATAAAATACATGTACAGTGAAATGCAAAAATATTAAGTGTAATAGTTGCTGAGTTTGACAAATGCGTATCTGTATAATCCAACCCCTATCAAGTTGTAGAACATTAGCATTAACCCAGAAAGTTCCTTCCTGTTCTTTCTTCGTCGATCCCAGCCCACATCTCCCAGAGGCAAGAAGTTCTAGAACTTCAGATAAATGGGATCATAAAATATTTAGTCTTTTGTATACTTCTTTCACTAAGTATAATTTTGTATTTTTTTTAGATTTTCTCATCTTGTATATATGAGTAGTTATTTTATTGCTGAGTAGTATTCATTGTTTAAATACACCATAGTACCTTTATCCATTCTCTTGTAGATGGACACTTCGTTGTTTCGAGTTTTTATTTATTATGAATAATGCTTTCATGAATATTCATGTATAAGTGGTTTTGTGGAAATATTTTTCATTTTTCTTGGGTAAATACCTAGGAATGGAATTGCTGGGTCGTGAAGAAGTTGTATGCTTAACTATTTAAGAAACTTCCAGACTGTTTTCCAAAGTAGTTAAAGCATTTTACACATCCACCAACAATGAATGAGTGTTCTGCTTGCTCAACGTCCTCTCCAACATTTGTTGATACCAGACTCTTTCACTTTATCCATTCTAGTAGGTATTAAATGTTAGCTCCTTGTGGTATTAAGTTGCATTTCCCTGATGACTAATGAGGTTGAACACATTTTTCAAGTCCTTATTATTGGCCATTTGTATATCTTCCTTTGTAAAGTATCTGTTCAAATCTTTTGCTCATTTTTATTAGGTTGCTTTTCTTTTTATTATTATGATGTCTTTTATAAGAGCCAAGTTAAAAGAACTCTCTCAAGTCCATAAAGCAAGATAGATGAACTGGGTCCCTAGTCACATTTTTAGTCATTATATTAGTACCTAGAGTAATAAAAACTCTAAATTCCCATTTAAAGAACTAAAACTCAATTTTCCACCCAATTCTTTCTAAAATAAACAAATTAAAACCTCGTCCCCCTCATGTTGAAACTGTATACGTATACAGGGATATATACACGGTGGGTATACACAGATGTTGAACTCCTAGGCAAACACTAAACTCCCTGGTCCATGCACACATTTCTGTAAAATAATATAGACTGCTTCCCCCCAGTTCTAAATCAGTGCTTAATGTAAGCCAAGTCACACCTTAAACTTACACAATGCTGTATATCAATTGTATGACAACAAAACTGGAAAAAATATAAATCAGTGCTTACAATCTTCTGATAGTCTTTTTTTTCCCCTAGGTTCTCTGAACTTCAGAGTTCAAACTCCAGATCTTTTCATTCTTTTCTAGACAAGATTCTGGTCTCCTATGTTCTGGAGACCAAATCTTGACTGATCTTAGATGTGAATCAGCCCTCCTGACTAACCTTCTGGCTATTCTGAAATCGTCTCACCTGTTCTGCCTGAATTCCTAATGACATTGCTCACCTTGAACACCCAGTAAGACTCAACAAAAGTGTTATCAAGGCAAATCATCTAATGTCATAAGGACATTAATAAAACGCATGGGACAGATCATGTAGAGGAAGAGATGAGAAAGGTGGAATGGTTGGGATTCTGGTTGCCAGGTAACAGAAACTTAGCTTGAATTTGATTAGGCAAAAGGGGGAATGTATTGGTTTGGATGCTACGAGAAGGGCAGGACTACAGCCGGACCTCAAAGGCAGAAATTTGAGTAGAAGCAACTTTGGAACCAGCAATCTGAGTCCCAGCAGGATTTCCTGTCTCATCATTGCTTTTCTCTGCAAGTGTATCTTATTCTTTTAAACTAGCTGCAAGCATATGCTGAGGAAAATATCCGCCAGCAGCTGCCATACTTCATCTCAGCTTTACCACCATAGAAGAACAGACCAGGATTTCACTGGGGCCTAGTTCAAAAATCCAAATGATGAGTTCTGACCACCCACCAGCCATCACCTGTGGCCAGCTACAAGGTCTGTAGGAAGATGGCAGCTCACATTCAGATCAACTGCTTGGGGTACAGGCAGGAGTATTTCCCAGAGGAGGGGCTGATGTTCCCAGAAGAAGAGTGAAACCTATTGAGTGGACAAAAATAACAGAGATTCAGTACAAATAGTATAACCAGAGCCAAAAGGTAAGCTATTGAGGCAAAGAAAGAGGAAGAGGCTGAAAGAAAGAAAAAGATTAGCGGAAAAGTTTAGTGTGTGATGAGGACAGCAAAAGCCTATTTGTGTGGCAACAGATTTCTTTCCAGTGCCTTCTTCTAGATAAGATCTTTTAGAAAAATGCTAGCCCTAAAATGTCCCTGCTCCTCACTTGCCATAGCTAACAAAGATACCCAAATCCTACAGACCAAATCTCAACCCCCTTAATCCAACCACCTCCAGTCTATCTGTGTGCTGTTTCTCCCCCACTAATAACCCCAAATACCGCACAAGATTCTGTCCTGTCCGAAAAGCCCAACCTCCCACTTTCTGACAAAATTATAAGTGAGCAAAAAGATGGAAGGTAGTCACAACTTAAGACTCACTATTTGCTTTAAACAAAAAGAACTACCTTGAAGCTGGGCTGCATTTAGTCTTCAACACCACCAATATACCATAAATTTTTTGGAAGGAAAATGCGGGAATATTTGAATCAAACAGGATTTGGGTTGTCATTTAGCTAAAACTTAGTAATTTATCCCACTAGGCTAAGTTTTTATCCAAAATAATGTATTCATGTGCTGATTCAAAATGACTTAATATTTAATTTTCTTGTAATATGAAGTATTTCTAACTGTATTGCATATCCTCAATGAATGCTTGTTAAATAAGTCATACAGGATCCACGGAAGCAGAGAGAAATAAAAACTTAACTCTTCCTTTAGAGAGGAAGTCAAGCAAATCTTCATGAGTTCACTAAGGGGATGAGGCAGGTAAGGAAATTGTAGATAAGGGAAGAACATGTGCCAGAACAGAGGTGTGAGCAAGCATGAGAAGGCCGGTTAGTTCACTATAAGAATGGGGACTACAAATGGGAGGGTGGTCAGAGATGCAGTAAGAAAAGTTGGCAGAGGTCAAATCATAAAGAGTTTTATAGGGCGTGTTAACACATTAGATCTTCATTCTGAAAGTAATAGTAAGCCTCTGAAGATTTTAAAGCTGGAAATGAACGAGGCAGAAGAAAAAATAACCACATTTGCAGTTTTCACATTTTCTAAGAATCATACTGAAAGCACTGAGATAAATTGAAGAGATCTGAGACAGAAGCTAAGGAGAGCAATTATAGGTTAGTCTTATATTAATTCATGAGGTAAATGATGGAGGCCTCAATTGACACATTCCAAAAGTATTTCATCAGGAGAAATAATAGGGGGTGAATCTTGGAAATGAGGGAGATGGGAAAAGACTAGAAGCATCAGCAAGTTTCCAGCTGAATATGTATGTTGGTGCCACAATCTGAGATCGAGAATATGGAAGGAGAAAGTTTGTAAGGGGGAAATAACGAGCCCGATTTAGAACACAGTATGTTTCTGTGGGGACCCAGGAGAAGCTTCCCAGGAGGCAGTCGGAATTGAGTGTCTGTCACTGGGGAGAGGTCTGAGCTAGAGGAGGAGATTTGGAACCATGAGCAGCAAGGTGGTAATTGAAGCCATGCAACTGGATCTAGGGGTGAGTGCAGATTAAAAATGAGGGGGCCCTAAGACAGAAGCCTGGATTGTATCCAACTTGTTTTTACTTTAGTCTGTGGCTCAATTTTATAATGTACTTGTTTGCAAAAATGAAAAATATAAGAAAAATTACACATCAGTTGAAAAATTGGCATAGGACATAAAGGGACATATACATGAAAAACATATATATATGTTTAGCTATTTATGTATACACACAATGGAAGGTGTGGTTGATTCACTTAGAGGGAGGTAATGACATCTGACAGAGAAACCCCCTCAAAGGACCTTGAGTGGAAACATTCTGCTTTCAGCTCAAGTGGGTAGTGGGTATAGGAAGAGACAGATGGCATAACCCACACAGATTTTCTCCCTGAAGGCCAAGTGCTAACCTGAGTACTTCTTGCGCTGGTGCTTTGACAGCTAGACAGCGTCCTGAAGGCCCTTCTGAATGGCCTGTATTTTGCCCAGGTCGTGGAAGACATCCACACTGTGAGCGATGCACTGAGCTGAAGGGAAGCAGCAGGGCTGCAAACAACAGCTGCTGTGGAACCGAATGCCCTGAGAGAGCAGCAAGCTGTGACGGAAGAATTCTACGGCAGTAAGAAAGGTGGGTTCCAAAACGTCCTGTGCACTGACATCAAGGGCTCAAATGACAGGGAGAACTGTTTACATTATATGGTTGTAACTCTTGGATATGGACATAAAGCCAGCCACTCTTTTACTGACATGACATATTTCTCTGACTTGTTAAATCTCTGAAGGGCAAAATGAGTCTCACCCTTGGGTTTTCAAATACACGTTTTTCAGAATTGACCTAGAGATACTGCAGGAGGCTTGTAAAAATCTGTCCGAAGCATGGACTTACGTGACAAAGTCACAGAAGTATATCATGTCATGCAAGAAGACCATGATTCCTCAGTCCCAGCATTCATCCAAGATACTATTCAATGGGTATTGGAAGATGGCCAAGAAGTGCAAATGCCAAACAGCCTCACAATACATTCAGACTCATGAAAACAGGCCTGGAAGGATAATGTTTACTTGCCACTTTTCCAAGAACAAAGTTATAACTGCCCTGGCTGTCAAATTTCATAAAGATGTATGCCCGTGTTCAGGAAGATCAGTGATAATGATGATAATAGCTATCATTTATTGAGTACCTATCATGTGTCAGGCCTTATGGCTAAGTACATATATTAGTTTATTTAATTCTCACAACGGCTCTATGGTGGCTAAACAACGCTTACAGCAACTTCTACCAGGTCACATAGAAAGTAGCAGAGCCGGAAGCCAAACCCAGATCTTACTGGTTCCAACGCCTGTGTTCTTTGCTTTATACTATATTGCCTTTCCTACCGAGAGCAGGTACGGGTTGCAGATGACCAGCATGCTGAAGTCACAGTTGTCTTACTAGAAATAGTAAACACCATTCCTTTTCTCATTAAAGAGAACCAAGACAGCACCTGCAGGAGATGTGTAAGACTGATCACTCCTCCACCCTAAGTGTTGTCACACTTGCAAAGGACTTTAGCCTGGGGCTGAAGAGAGAGAACAGCTTTGGTTCTGTGCAGTTGAAACACCAGGTTCCAGCTCCATCATATGCCATCCTGGGGATGGGCCCAGAACTTGGGAGCCAGGGTAACTCTTCTGCCTTCCCATTTGAGAATTCTTACCTGTACATAGTAGAGTTGTTCAGAATTCCTGGCACAGAGGTCACAAATGGGGTATTATGCAGTCAGGTACAAAGAAAATGTTAGCGGCAGAAATTTGAAGTGAACTGAAAGGTGTCTGGAGCAGATCTAGGGGGAAGTTAAAGTAGCATGGGCATGCAGTGGAAAGCTGCCCCAGCACCCCTGACTTACTCTTCAGACATGGCTTAAGGGGGCCCTTCTCTTCAGAATGTGACCTCACAAATAAGGACATCCATGGACAACGTCCAAACTTTTGAGTCAGATAGACAGCCTGACCTGCCAATCCACGGCTTCATCCACAGAGCTGCCCAATACTTCATCGTGGCAGCTGGATTCTTTGGCTACAACTACCTCTGAAATGCAGAACATCCCTTCCTAAACTGACACCTAAGAGATAGTAAACATCAAGGTCAGCTGTCCCTTTGTGGAGTTATGAGTGTGGACTGGCAGCAGGAGTGGATACAGGCACACACACGCACATCAGTAGAAACAAGTATATCATTAGCATCGTCTCTACCCTGAGGACAAGTACTACCAATTTGGAGAAGTGTTAACGGTTTCAGTACCAGCTCAGGTGAAGGGCTCTCCCGAAACCTCCTTGGAACTCAGCCAAGAAAACTGAGTCATTCCTTTCCATCTCCTGGGAAAGAGGCCAGAATGATCACTGACCCCCACCTCATGCTGAAGCCCATGGACATCACTGATGGCATTCCCATCTGCTGTCACAGCAGGATAAAGGAAAACCAACAAC
This sequence comes from Equus quagga, assembly GCF_021613505.1. Lineage (NCBI taxonomy): Eukaryota > Metazoa > Chordata > Mammalia > Perissodactyla > Equidae > Equus > Equus quagga. The sequence goes on from NC_060267.1 coordinate 64,371,895, forward strand.
TACAATGCACTTTGAAAACACAAAATACCTAATAAAACTTTTGGGTTTTTTCTAATATCACTTTCCATTTAGTGTCAACAACCAAAAAGAATGTCTAGAGAATTTTCTAGCCAGGAGTAATAATAACATTCTGCCTATTGCTTTAGCAGTTCTGTGTGTGGCTGCTAAACCTGAATGTAAAAATGACACAGAAGACTTGTGATCACTGTGTTTGGCCCCTAATAGTCACTATTGAAATTCAGTATAAAATTATTATCTGATCCCGTCCACAAAGACAAATCAGAATATTACTTCACCACTACCTCTAAGGGACTTCAGCCTTTCTTGGAGCTCTCCTGAAAAACGAATCCTCAGAAATTCAAAGCCTCATCTTCAAAACGACTTATAGAAACCTAAGGGACTAAGTTGTGAGTTCTGGGAATAAATTAAATATTTTAAAAAATATTTTAAATAATGTTCTCATTCCATTGCTAGAAATGATTGATTCCTTCTCAATGTGAAATAATTTTCCGGACTATTTTCCACAACTATAACTTTCAACTGAAAACTGGACTTTCATTGTAGAATGGGCACTGTGACAACTGACTTTCTTTTAGATAAGTTAGTTGGCAGTCATTTTGTATAAATCAGATAAATCAAATATTTAAATATCTATATGCAAAATAAGAATTGTTCAAAAATTTGAAAAACAAATTCTTACCCAGCATACACACTATAGTTTAGAGAATATTCCTGAATCACTTCCCGTGACTCACTGACCAGCTAGCAAGCACATTTGTTCAACATACACAGGCATGGATCTTTTGGTTGGGTCAATTTTATATTTTTCCAGACATAGTCAGATTTTAGATTTAACCAGTTCCCTAAATTAGCCTTATAATCAATTGTCACATCTCTTTTCATGCAGAAAGAAGAGGGAAGAGAGGAAGGTTGGAACTCCAACAGATCCATGAGTAAGTTGCTTGGAATTAAATTCTTTACTTCTAAAATAGTGTGGGTGGGGGAAGGAGGAACTCTGAAATTCTTTGAGTACTACTACTTGAAATAGTTTTCATTTTCTCGATTTCTCTCTCACCTTCTCATCTATATTTGTCTCTTCATTACCACTCAAAAATCCTCTCGTTCACCTCTTATTAATTCCCTGTTCCATTCCCTTTAGTAGCCTTTCAATACTTTCTCTTCCTCTAAAATCCCCAATCACAAGACTCTACTTCTAGCCTGCTACTTTTCTGAGAAAATAGAAGCCACCTAAGGTATTTTTCTTTGTACTTCCTTTCTCTCACCCTCCGGATTCCTCCGTATTGTAAATTGTGTTCCTTCCAACTTTTGGCTCTGGGATGGAATGTCTCCCCTCTGATAATGCTATCCTTTTCACCTTTACACTTGATCATAAACCCTCTCGTCTCCTCCCTTCCTTGCTCCTTCAATTTCCTTTCTTGATTTTTTTTCTCTCTCCTGACCAATCTTCTCTTCTTCTGCCTACTCAGCTAGACTCAGTCTTTAAAAATAAACAAACAAAGATCTTCTCTTGACCTTGCCCCTCCCTCCAGTCTCCTCCTCTTATCATCCCTTCAACACCCAAATTATTAGAAGAGGGATCAACATTTGCTTCCTACATTTCTTCACCAGCCCTTTATGCCCAAATTCCTTCTGGGGTCACAATGACCTCCTACACGTCAAATCCAACTTCATTCTCTCAAGCTTTTGCAGTATTTAACATTGTGGATGACCTTGTACCTGCTGAAACCCTCCCTTCTCTTGGTTTCATGACCTGGACTACTCTGTTTCTCCTGAGAATGTCCTGGCCATGTCTCCCCTTGTTCTTCCTTCTCCTGCCTTGTGACACCAGGTATTCCCCATGGTTTTACCCTTGGTCCTCCTCCTTACACCCCCTCACTCTATCCTTTGATAATCCAGTTCTTTGGGGCTCTTTTGACATTTGGATCACCAGTCCAAAAGTTCTCTCTCAAGCTGCTCCACACATGTGTCTCTACCTGACAGACAACCTCATCCATAACACTAGAGGCTTCTCAAAGGGACAAGCCATGTTTTATTCATTCTCATACTTCAATCCCCCACCTCCGCCGTCCAGGATCTAGAGCAGGATAGTAGGAACTCAATAAAAGTTATTTAAGCTCAACTAAACAGTATTTCCCACCAGCTCCTGAAACAGAACAGACACAACACCAAACAGCTGTCCAGCCCTCCACAATCCAAAACAACCCAGGCTCCTAAGTTCCCTTTTTCTCTTAAAGATATTACCAGCTGCTGACTTCCAAACCTTAAAATCTCAGTCCCAACTCTGACGTGTTCTTTTTTCTTGTCCTCTATATCCAATAAACTATCATGTGTTACTGATTCTTTCTTTGTTATGTTTTTACATATCTACTCATTTACCTTCTTTCTGTCATACTCTCAATTCAAGGCCTTAATCACTTCTCATAGATCTTATTGTAATGGTTTCCCCAGTCACTTTCTCCATCTTTCCTACATACTGCTTCTAGATTAATCTTCATTGAATACACTTGTAAAGATATTACTCCGCATCGGAAAAATTGGTAACATTTATCCCTCACTAGCAAATTACATATGTCTTGGCCTAGCATCTAAAGTTCTTAATACTATGGCCCCCAAAATACCTATATGGTTGGAAAGCCTAGAGATCTACTCAAGAAAAGAAAGTATTTAAAAGGATACTCTGATCCACTGATGGCTGTCAGAAAACAAGAAAGCTCTAAAACTCAACCACTCTCTCTTTCTATCAGTGTCTCTGCTTCTCTTTTCAGTTTCCCTTCTCTCTATTGCCCTGCTTCCTCTGGTTATTCACAGTTTCCATTCCCTCATAGCTTCAGCTAGCATGCAGCACAATATGACCACTCCCAATACCTTCTAAACCTTGGCAACTCTCAATACTTCCTTGCACTTTCTGCCTTCACTGCTAATTGGTTCAATCTCTTGACTTCCCAGTTCCAAATTCTAAAGAGTCCAAACAACCTAGTCCATTTTTTGTGCAGGATCACAGAAATGCCAGAGAACAGCCTATGGATCGTCAGCACTTGGACCCAATGACGCCCATTCTATTCCAATCAGCTGTGATCCAATCACACGGGTAATGGGCAGGACAACAGGTTCAGAGAATGGACCCTTTGGAAGCAGGGCTGTGGGAAGAAAGGAGTCCTTTAGATAGAATCCTTTAGAAGGAAAGGCATTGATCAACACCTGTAAGTCATTACATTTTCCTGCCTTATTCTCCAACATGTACACCACAATCCTGTCAAACAGGAATTGCTATCTGACAAACCCAGTCCATAATTTTATAATTCTCTGCTTTTGCTCCTGCTGTTCTCTCTGCTTAGAATAATCTCTGCCATCATCTTACTATCTCCAAATCTATCATCCAAAGGATGTGAATGGACGTAAAAGGAATTCACAAAATAGTCAATACACAACAGGAAAAGAAAGCTATGAAAAATCATTTCAGTGCAATCAAAGAAACAAAACTCAAATTAAGGTGCAATTTTTGTCAATTAAGTTAGCAAAAATAAATTTAGAATGATTTGACGACAATTTCTTGTCTTCCTCTAAAATACAGCTAAAAGGAAAAGCATTTAATTCCTGTCAAAATTCCACAGCAATGTCCAAATATAAATAAAAAGAAGGGGAGCACCTAATATCAAGAATTTAAAAAATAATAGCAACAGACCAAGTAATGTTGAGAATACAATAACGTTACTGGTCTTGTAAATGCCTGATGGTATTGCAAAATACTAGAACCTTTTTAGAAAGCAGTTTACCAATATGATTCATTTTGGAATATACAGGAAAACAAAATTACTTTTCAATACTATCAACTAGAGAAAACCACTTTTAACACTTTGGTACAGAACCTTCCATACCCTCTTATTACATATAATTTTTCTTTTTATTTTTTCAAAAAAATTGGATCAAACTAAGTATATTGTTAACTGATTTATTAGCATCTTTTTTTACTCATTGTGTCATGAACCTTTCTATGCTATTAACAGTTTTCAAAAACATTATTTTTAATGGTTGCATAGTAGTCTATCACAGGAATAGGTAATAATAAATTTTTAACAAAAGAAAATGTCTTTACACAACTAGAAGGACCCACAATTAAAATATACAACTATATTCCGGGGGGATCTGGGGAGTAAAAAAGCAGGAAAAAAAAAAGATTGGCAACAGTTGTTAGCTCAGGTGCCAATCTAAAAAAAAAAAAAGTAAGTCTTTATACTAGACTTCAGATTTTGTCTGCTTTGTCATAATTACTGATGGACTGTAATTAACATCCTTGTATATAAATCTTTTGTGCACACCTCTGATATTTTCTTAAAGTAAATTCCCAGCAGTATACTTGATAAGGCAAAGAATGCAACCACCAAAAAGAACTTTTAATAAAAGAACTTCTAAATATCAATTTAATCAAAACTGTGATATGATTATATTAGGAGAATAAGAAGGGGGAAGAAAGAGGGAAGAAAAGGATGGTATAAGAGAGACAGAGCTCCATCATCGGTAGTAGGAAGTCATTGGTACACAAAATAAAAAAAATTTTAATTTGTACAAGGGTGTTATTTAGAAATAAGGAGGTGAAACAGCTAATAATGAAGAATAGTGCACAGGAATCCCGTGTAAGAAAATATGGCACAGGACACTGCTGTTTCTCATTATAAGTCTTGTTCTACTTGACATTTTTAACCACGAACTTATATTGGTTTGATAAAAATACAAAGTAAAAAAGATAAAATCAGCAGTATAATTATCAGATATAAAATATAACAGATACACAAGTTGGCTTAAGAGCCCACAATTCTCATAATTAGGTAGGAAAAAATCCTTTTATGTATATACTATTGTCTATAAAGACCTTAAAATTTATAATTTTGTGAATTCTTATTGACAACCCTCTGTAAACAAAGCACATGAGTAGTGCTGTGGAAGATATTAAGAAATACTCCATCTTTTTATTCTCTCCAGAGAAAATAAAATTATTGTCAACAGTAGAAATATTCTCTCCATATGACTCAGCTATGGAATGTTAGAAAACTGCCTATGCAGAAAATCTTCAAATTTTCTCTCAAAAAATTTTAAAAATAGAGAAAAATTAAGATACCAATTCCTCAAGGTAAAGTCTAAGAGAGAGCAGTGAATTTTTCTTCAGAAAAACTCTTCCATTTTTCCATACCAGAGAACATGCTATGGGCAGTCCTCACCAAAATATATGTCAGAAAATTGGAGAAATAAAAGGAAAATCAGGATAGTGGGAGGAAATGAAGGGTTAGAACCTTCAGTCTCAGGCAGCTTCCTCACAGAGCTTGCCATGCGTCCTTGATAAATGTTTACTTCCTCTTAGTTCACTTCATTGTAGGGACAGGAATTTTCTCAAACCTCAAAATACTAATACTTTCCAAAGAAATCATGATAATGGCAGCAGACCTGAATTATTCCCCCTCTTTATACAACTGATTTGCAGGTACCTGTATAGCAAATGATGAATCAGATGAGTCTCCACTGCCAAGAGTTGTTACGCCTCTGTCACCATCATATTATCTCCAGCTACTACACGAAATGGAGCTATTAGACCCAGACTCCTGTCTCTTGCTCCCTCTTCACACCCTCTTTCTGCCCTCTTCCCGTCTCCACTCCACATTCTCCTTTCCTTGCTTTGCCTCACTCTCTACTTCTCTCCTTCCTCAAAGCTCATTTCAGGATGGTCCCCCCTCACTCTCTCCCGCCACTTTCCCACCCTTACACCGTCCACATCAAAGAACTCAAGTGAGGAAGGAGAAAATTTCCTGTCTTCCTCTGCTTCCCTTCATGAAAAATCAGACATTTTACATTTAGGAACTAGAAGCTTGGTAATGAAGACATCTAACAAAATGCCAGCTAACACTTTAAGTATAATGCAGACTAAACCATTTGTAAGTTTATCAAAATTTCACGAACAATTTTCCCTTTGCATTTGGGTGCATTTGGGTGCAATACCCCTATATCCTTCGGGTATATTTATTTTGATTCTCAGTGGCAAACTAAATGTATAATTGTGTTCTCCATTTCTACGTTTATTATGCTTCCTTTAAAATGTTTTGTCTAATGACCATTACGTAACTTCAGCATTCACTCGCATAGCGCTTCCTTCCCCAACCTTTACCTCAATCTGCCTCCCTCCCAAATAGTGGGTATTTGGAAGGGAAAGGTTAATGTCCCTCTCCTTGTCCAAGCCTCTGTACTATCAACGGGGTCTCTGTGCCAAAGAGTAAACAATATAGTGTTCATTCCTTGGGAGACGCTACATCCAAATATCACGTTGAGTAAAGTCCAAGTGCTCATAGTACATGAGTCTTTGAACTCTGAAAAATGCAGCTGAGAATCCCAACAAGTCTGGCTTTTGGAATGGACATTTCATCTTCCCGTCAGAATGGAGATATTATAAGAAGAGCCTGGAAGGAGAGGATGAAATTAGTCTAGCTGATGAGGGGGAGAGGACGCCAGAAATAGCTGGCTAAAAAGTAATACGTCAAGTATTTAGATCGTACATGCAAATCTTTACAATCTAAATTTCAAAAAATTATGTTCAAAGTTATTCTTGAAATATAGTTAATCCCCAAAATACCACCTGAAAATAGTCATATAAATTAGGATGGCGCCCACAGGTCTAGGGCTAAGGCAAAAGCTGTTGCCAATATATGTTGGTGCCCCAAACTGCCAAACAGACTTGGTACCTAAGTACATAAGTAGCATAACAATGGGGTCAAACTGCTCCCGCTCACACGGTGTTCCCAATTCCTCTTTTGCAGTATCATGGGCTAATGAATTCATAAGCAATGAAAAAACTTGTTAGAAGCCCACTACATGCTAGGCTTTATGGTAGGGAATTTAGGGCACTTCTCTGCCCTACGTCATAGACAAAATACCAAAATTCTAAATAAAGACAGGATTAGTAAGGCCTCAGGCTCCATGTGGCTCAGCATGGCGCTATTACTATCTTTGCTTAAAATTTTGACATTTTGTCCATCATGGATTTTTCACATCTATATTCATTTTTTAATATTGCATTAAAATGTTATTTAATCTCAATTACTGAGTTTTTCAACATCCCTTTAAATTTTGCACCTTAGGCAAGGGCCATACTCTCCTCATCTAGTCCTGGCCCTGATCAGAGTTGACAGTCCACGCAAGGAGTTGGGAAACTTTTTCTGAAAAGGGCCAGATAGTAAATATTTTAGGCACTGTGAGCCGTGTGGTCTCTGTTGCAGCCACTTAACTCTGCCGTTGTAGAGCTAACACACCACAGATAATACTTAAACAAATGAGTGTGGCCATGTTCCAATAAAACTTTATTTACAAAATCAGGCTGCAGACCCACAGGCTGCAGTTTGCCAAACCCTGCTCTACACTAAATCCTCATTTAGTTGTCAGTGCTAGAGAGTAAAGTAATTCTCATTAATAATTGTCTCTAAATAGATAAAGCTTGCCCTTTAAGAGTCAATGATTCTTATTTAACCAGTTTTGATCAAAATTTTTCTAAAATGAACTAAATACATCACTGCTTCCCTTTAAAAAAAAATTGGGTTTTAATACAAAAAGTTTTTTAAAGAAAATTAAAAGCACCCACAATCACACTAACAATAACCACTTACAATTTGGTGAATTGTCTTCAAGTCTTTTTAACACACATTTTAATAAAGAAAAGCGGATCAGGCAGGATAGGCCTGATTATGCTGTGCTAACAAATTAACCCCTAAATCCCAGTGGCCTAACTCAATTAAGCCTTATTGCTCACTCATTCTACCTGTCCATCACACGTCGGCAGGGGCTTTAGTCCATCGAGAACTCAGGCTGATTAGGAAACCCCACCATCCTACAGCAGCATCTGGATCACATGACCTTTTCCGGCACCTTGGGAGATGAAGCAACAGCTGGAGGGTCTCACACCAATTCTTTTCTGCTTTAGCCCAGAAGTAACACACGCAACTTCTGCCCATAGCCTACTGACTAGAACTAGTTCCGTAATTAGAGGTGGAAGGATGGAAATGTCAAGGAGATAAAATGGAATGTTTGGTGACCACCACCCTCCTCGTCACATTGAAAATCACAAACACCATATATAATTATCATAAGCGCTTCCCCACATCATTAAATCTCTTCACAAACATACAGATATAACCCTCTGTTATTTATTGTTTCCTTATTATAAATATTGCTCTGTGCCAGGCATTTTCCTCAGTACTTCATGTTCATTTTCTCATTGAATTCTTACAACTAGTCTATGAGGAGGATACAATAGTATACCCATTTTACGGTTCTGAAAGTAGAGGCCTAGTGAGGTTAAGTTAATTTTTCAAGGCCACACAGCTGGTAAGTGGCATATCTGGGACTCATACATGGGACTGTCAGACTTTAAAGCCAGTGCTCTTGACCAATGAGTGTGAACTAAGGAACTGCAGTCAAAGTATGAAACACAACACTGCTGCACTGGGTTATCGACCAGAAGCGCATCCTCACAGGAGTGCAAAAGGATGCATCAGACCAAGAGGACCTGTTGTTACCAGCAGCCTGTGGACAACAGAAACAATGACAGATGAAAAATGGAACCCAACAGAAGACTGACAAAATTCTCCAATTGTTTCTCTTTCTTTTTCTGTGAGGTGTCTGGAAAGATGACTGGCCTCTTTGAACTCACTGAGGTCCCTGGATTCTTAGTCCCTTTTGGAGGGAGGGGGAACCCTAAAGCTGTAATGGACTCCTGCTACTTTGGAAATTTGGAGTTTAGTAAGGTTTCAATTGAAAAAACCCTAAGAGTAGTAAACATAAGAATCTTCTTTAAGAAACTTAACTATATCTAATCTATCTTTATAATATGTGTTCTCTACTGAACGCAAGGATTGATGTGTACAGGTTTCCCTCGTGCGTAGTCTTCAGTATTTTTCATATATTCATGTCTTATTGTAATTCTGCAGATTGTAGGACTCACTATGTATCATTACATATCTGAAAATTCTTCATGACTAAGGGATTTATAGTTAAAAAGCACTAACAATACAGTCATTTAAATATTGTCACCCAATTGTGTTTTAAGATGGCAAACTAAACCACATACCAAATTTAGGTATGCTGTCTTAGTCTGTTTGAGCAGCTATAACAAAAATACCATAGACTGGGTGGCTAAAACAACAAACATTTATTTCTCACAATTCTGGAGGCTGAGAAGTCCAAGAAGAAGGCACGCTGGCAGATTTGCTGACTGGTGGGGGCCAGCTTCCTGGTTCACAGCCAGCCATCTTCTCATGTATCCTCTCACGGTGGAAAGACAGCAAGCGAGCTCCCTGGGGTCCCTCAATAAGGGCATTAATCCTATTCATGAGGGCTCCATCCTCATGACCTAATTACCTCCCAAAGGCCCCACCTCCTCATTCCATCACATTGGAGCTTACAATTTCAACACGTGAGTTTGGGGGAGACAGGAACATTTAGTCCATGACACATGCCACGTTTTGTTTTAGTAATAAGTCCATTCTCAGAGTTATTATGGAGCAGATAGACAAATGAGAAATTTCTAATGGTCAAGTTTTGTTTCTTTAAAAGGTGTTACTAGTTTCCTGGGGCTGCAGTAACAAATTACCACAAACTTGAATGGCTTCAAACAACAGTTCTGGAGGTTAGAAGTCCAAAATCAAGGTGTCAGCAGGACCATGAGCACTCTGAAGGCTCTAGGCAAGACTCTTTCCTTGCTTCTTCCTAGTGTCTAGTGGTTGCTGGCAATCCTTGGCATTCCATGGCTTGTAGGTGCATCACTCCCATTTCTGCTTCCACTGTCACACAGCATTCTTCCTGTCTCTGTGCCCAAATCTCGCTCTTTGTATAAGGACACCAGTCATTGGACTAGACCCCATCCTAATTCAAGATGACCTCATCTTAAATTGATTACATCTGCAAAGTCTCTCTTTCTAAATAAGGTCACATTCACAAGTACATGGGGTTAGGAATTCAACATATGTTTTGGGGGGACAAAATTCAAACCACAGCAGAGGGCACAAATATGTCTTCATAACTTCCTTGGTGGTGTAGGTGAAGACAGCAGAAAGAAAAGAATCACTCTCCACCAACTCTAATGGAAGGCTCTGTGTTGAATCTTGATAAATTTTTACCAATAGACCTACATTCAAATAACTCTATCATAGTGTTAAACACATAGAGTTTCAACTCTTGAGTGGGTTTTTGAGAGCAAAACTGGGTACATATACTCCATATATAACATTGTTTACGAATTAACCAATAAAAAGGGCTCCAAGTTCAAACAAAGTACCTTACAAACAAAATTTGGCCACCAACCCATTTGAAAGTTAGAAACTGCTTCAAATTTTGACCAGTACTCATTTTTCTCTCTTTTTCCCAAGGGCAAGGACTCTGTTATTTGACATATACTATTTGTAAATGCTATTGGAACTTACAATAATCCCTGACCTAAATGGTTAGCAACCAATATTAACAGATGATGATGATGATGATACTTATGATGCTGCTGACAACAGTAGCAATACATCTAAACAGACATTCCCAATAATGCACTAGCCTTCTGTTTTTATCATAAGAAGTAAACTTTTAATAACAGGAGTCATGGGGGCATGACCATTTTACATTTAGAAGGGTCACTCTGGCTGTAGAGTGGAAGATGGACAGAAGGGAGCAACATGACAGGAAGGCAGACCAATTAGGGGGCTTTTAAAGTGAAAGACGATGTGACCCAGACTATGATGGCGGTGGGGGTGAAAAAAGAAATGGAAAAATTGTGAGATACTTGTAGGCAGAGTCTGCAGGAATTTGTGATTCCTTAGATGTGTGGAATAAAGGAGAGACAGGAATCAAAGACGGCTCCCAATTTGTCATAATATGGAACTTGTGTATATTTTGAGTATTTTGTAGATACTGAATAAAGGTGAGCCCCTTTTTTTTAAAAAAAAGAAGTAAACTTTTAAAAGTAGATAACTGCCTTCAAGTATTTATTATTTCTTACATAATGAGTATAGATAGAGATCTGGAGCTTATGTTAAAAATAAAAAAATTAACCAAAGCTCAAAATAAATATATTCAGTTGGGAACAATAGTCTTCTAACAATGTAGCCTTTAGCAGAGCACCTTGGAGTGATGAATCATTGTACTTGATGATCTTAAACAAGTTTACACATAATTACAGAGGCATGGAAGTTAGGGGGCTGGTATTGTTGCTTTACACAGAAACCTTGCACCACACATCTAATAAACATTCAAAGGTTTATATCTGTATTATGTAAGAATTACAACAACCTGAACAGAAAAAACTCTCTAGTCAAACTGTAAAATGATTTTTCACTTCCGTTTCTGAGTCATTTATTGCAAGTAGCAAAGCCAAAAATAAAAGCACACAATCAGGAAAGTTATCAAGCTAATTTTGAATTATAGATAGAGAGAGAGAGAGAGAGATGGATAGCTAGATAGATAGGCGATAGATATTTTGTCTTAAGTATATACATACACACTTATAATTTGAGAAATTTTTGCAAGGAATATTCACAAATATATTGTGATATTGTATTTATTTCTAGCTTTTCAACTGTATTATTAATACTTAAGATTTTTAGAGACCAAATTCTATTTCAAACTATCTAGCAGAGGAATCTTTGGAATTATATGTTATTTAATACATACTATTCCTTTCTTCTAAAATTAAAATCTTGAACAGGATTCCTGTCTCCCAAAGCTCTGCCTTCTTATTGCTATTCCCCGATGCCCATTAGGCACAACTTTGCTTGACTCTGCCATCTGGTTGTCCCTTTTCAAGCTAAATACTGGAATCCTTACTACTTCAAGCCTTTTATTCTCCAGTCTCTAACCCTGGTTCCCAACCCTACTGCTTCTCTGTTGGGATTTGACACTATTGAGGCCTGATCCCCTCAGCCTCAACTGGTCACTCTTCAAATCAAATCAAAGTGCTGAGTAAGCCCTTAAAAAAGGAGGGCAAAAAATACCTCTCCTTTACCAGATCGAATGTAACTGAATATATCTGAACTTACGAAATGATGCTTCAGCTGCCTCCAGCCCTCTTATTACTTGCTTCCCCTCCTTTCTGGCCATTTCTTTACCAGGGTCTAGGAGCCCAATCACAGCTCCATCTCCAGGGGCTGGGAACCATTCTTCCCGGGTTGCTTGGACACTACTGCTCATCCCGATGTCATTAGGCTATGCAACAGGTTCTATCTGTCTCCTCCATCCTGTCTGGAACCTATGAAAGAAACCTGTGATATCTAGATACAGTTTTAAAACCTCTCTTCTCCATGAATCCTAGGAAATAGCCCAAGCTCCAGAAATATGTGCCTATTTCTCCTTAAATCCCTGAACACTCAAGCAGCAATCTCTCAACTACCAATTCTGTCTGATTCCTAAACTCCATAAAAACCTGCCACTTGCCACAGAAACCTTCTGTTGCTTTTCCTGTAACCTCAGCAAATCTGCAAGCACTGACTCCAATAAAACATCCTTCCTCCACAGAATCCATGAATCAAGCCTCATCCAGATTTCCTAACCCACTGGGAGTGATATTCCTGCCTCTGTCTGGTATTCTGCCTCTTTAACTAGAATAAAAGAGGAGGTACCATGGTTTGGTCAGTTGGTCAAGTCCAGAAAAATAAGCGCACGCCATGCTAGGAACTTAAGGAAGCTCAGACAAATTTAAGAAATAATCAACTAAGTTTTGATGTTCTACTCAGTAGCAATAAATAGAGTGACTGTGTTTCTTTGGATCCCTTAGTTGTAAGAGAACAAGAATCCAAATGGAAGTAGAAATTGGCTAGGAGGCCAAATCCCAAGAAAGACATGATAGTCCTGGTGTCCGTCCTCCCCCTGCAACCCCCACCCCCAGCATGCTCTAATAGTTACAAAACTCAGATGCAGTATCACTGAGCAAGCAGGACCTTTGCCCAGAGACCAGCATACTCAAATGGACAAGGTCACTTGTAAATAACATGTAGAGAATGAGTCTGATTAAAGTACTCTAAAAAGATTTGAGGCAGCTTCATATTGAAAACATATACCCTCTAAATACAGTCCTATGTGTAGATGGATATATTGTTGTTAAAGTGAAGAAATAAAATCCATTAGTGAAATGAAGCAAGAGGAATCTTTACCAGTTTCTGCCATGTTCAGTCTCACAGTTCTGCCACATGACTTGGCATGATAAACGAGGCTGATAATGGAAGAATTATATCCACCACCAGGCATTATATTTATGAGCTTGATGCAAAGGCAACTTTTCTCACTTGGAAAATTAAATTTGCTGAATTAACTGCTACCAGCCCAGTTGGAATGATAGTGTAGAAGGGCATTACTTATAAGAACAAATATGACATAATAACAACTAATGGCTCTACAAATGATATAGAAGCAGATTTTCTTCTTTAATTCACCTCTCCCTGCTAATGAAACTGAACGTAATATGCATTGTTTCTTGTCAACATCACTGGTGTTGAACTTTGGTCATATGTGGAAAAACTAATATTTATAAATAAATTCAAATGACTTATAGCATCACTTGATAATTACATTCCGAAAACCCTGAGTTTATACTAACATGGGATAACCATGACACCCAAAAGAGATGCCTTAGGTAAATACACAGCCAGAAGCTCGGTATCCACATTTTCATACCCAAAAGCACTATGAGGCAAAAATCTCTGTGATAGTCTTGAAATCAATAACAGAATTTACACATAAATAGGGCTTATTATACATAAGTTTAACATATGATAAAGAAAGATCACCAATTAGTGAAGAGAATACACAATAAATGATGCTGTGATAAATTTGTATCTGTATCTCATGAACAAATTTCAGATGAATAACAGAGTTATATGCAAAAATTGAACTTTATAATGCCTAGAGGAAAATATAAAGAATTATACTTAAAAAATGTACATTGGAAAGACATCATAGAAGTCATCTTAAAAGTCATAAAAGTTTTAAAAGTAAGATTGACGCATCTTTTCTTTTAAAAAAATTTTTATTGTGGTAAAATATACATAAAATTTACCATTTAACCATTTTTAAGTGTACAATTCAGCAGAATTAAGTACATTCACAATGTTATGCAACCATCAACACTATTTCCAGAATTTTTTCATCATCCCAAACAGAAACTCCACCCAATAAGCAATAACGCCCCCCTTCTCCTCTCCCCCGAGCCCCTGGTAAGCTCTATTCTACTTTTTCTCTCTATGAATTTGCCAATTCTACCAACCTTATATACATGGGATCATATTAACCGTCCTTTGTGTCTGGCTTATTTCACTTCAGCATAATGTTTTCTAGGTTCATCCACGTTGTAGCATGTGTCAGAATTTCATTTCTTTTTATAGCTAAATAATATTCTCCATCATATGCACATGTCACATTTTGTTTATCTATTCATCTGTTGATGAGCACTTGGGTTGTTTCCACCTCTTGGCTATGTAAATAATGCTGCTATGAACTTTAGTGTACACATGCCTGTTCGAGTCCCTGTTTTTAATTATTTCCAGTACACATCTAGGAGAGGAATTGCTGGATCATATGGTAATTCTATGTTTAACTTTTTGAGGAGCCACCAAACCATTTTCCACCATGATCTCATGGCTACCTGTTAAATCTCTGCATTATCTGAATATATGTCCCCTTAATTTAATTTTTTACTTTTTTTAATGTTTCAATGTATCTTTTTTCCAATTTTTTTTCAATTGTTTTATTGTGGTAAAATACACATGACATAAAATTTATTATCGTAACCATTTTTAAGTACACAGTTCAGTGGTATTAAGTACATTCATATTATTGTGCAACTATCACCACCATTCATCTCCAGAACTCTTTTCGTCTTGCAAAACTAAAACTCTGTCCTCATTAAACAATAACTTGCCATGACCTCCTGCCCCAGCCCTTGGCAACCACTATTTTACCTTCTTTTCTCATTTTTTTATCTCTCCTTCCCCCTTCCACCCCAGCCTCTGGTAACTACCATCCTACTCTCTGTTACTATGAGATCAGCTTTTTGTGCTTGTTTGTTTGTTTTTTAGATTCCACATATAAGTGAGATCATGCAATATTTGTCTGTCTGTGTCTGGCTTATTTCACTTAGCATGATGTCCTCTAGGTTCATGCATATTGTCACAAATGACAGGATTTCCTTCTTTCTTAAGGCTGCATAGTATTCCATTCTATATATATCACATTTTCTTTATCCATTCATCAGTCAATGAACATTTAGGTCATTTCCATATCTTGGCTATTGTGCGCAGTGCCACAATGAGCATGGGAGTACAGGTACCTCTTCAAGATCCTGATTTCATTTCCTTTGGTTATATTCCCAGAAGTGGGATTGCTGGGTCATATGGTAGTTCTATTTCTAATTTTTTGAGGAACTTCCATAATGTTTTTCAGAGTGGCTGCACCAATTTACCTTCCCACCAACAGTGCATAAGGGTTCCCTTTTCTCCATGCAGTCGCCAACACTTGTTATCTTTTGACTTTTTGAAAAGAGCCATCCTAACAGCTGTGAGGTGATATCTCATTGTGATTTTGATTTGCATTTCCCTGATGATTAGCGACGTTGAGCACTTTTTCATGTACCTGTTGGCCATTTGTATGTCTTCTTGGGAAAAATGTCTATTCAGGTCCTTAGACCATTTTGTAATGATTATTTGGTTTTTTTCGCTATTGAGTTGTAAGAGTTCCTTATATATTTTGGGTAATAACCCCTTATCAGATATATGGTTTGCAAATATTTTCTCCCATTCCACAGGTTGCCTTTTCATTTTGTTGATTCCATATACCCTAAAAGTGCAAAATCAAAAATTAAAAGATAAATACAAATGGAGAAAAATACAGCAAATACGACTGATGAAGAGTGACTATATCAAGAACCCGCACAGATTAATAAGAAAACCCCTAAAATTACCATAAATAAATTACAAATGGCATGAGTAGATAATTCACAAAAGGAGAAATGCAAACAGCTAACATATATGGGGTTATATGTTAAGTCTCACTTACTATCAAAAAGTAAAAATCTGAGCAAGATTATTTTTTGTCTATCCAACTGGCAATAATTTTTTTAAATGCTCAATTCTACTTCACCCCTACCAGAGTTAGTAGAAAAGCAAATAACAGAGGAAATGAGACCTGCTGATCATAAGGAAAAAACATTTAAGGATCCCTCTGGCAAAAGGAGAAATGCCATAGGGAATGACAGTCTCTCATACCACGAGCAGCACTGCTCTCTGAGAGCTCTCAGGATTGTAGATTGTTCCAGTCTACAATCCCAGGCCGCCTGCCCTCTGAGAGGTGTTCTGGACTTGATCTTTCAAATCCATAACTACCAAGCTCTATCCTTGCTGTCTATGCCTAATTTGCAGTTATCTACATTCTGACCTTAATCTCAGGTCAGAGATTATATCTCCCAGCCTTTTAGATGGAGTCCCTCACCTTTGCTGTCTGTTCTGAACTTGACTCCTTTTCCTGCTAACATGATATAGTATACTAAACCTCTTTATATCTAGTAGAATTCCCAGTCTTAGTCTGCCCAGCCCAATCTGATGTGTTTTTATTCAAATCTTAGTGGAATCATATAATCATACAGATAATATGGCATTCTCCATACCATAAAGATAATAAAAGTAGCTAACTTTACTGTCTACTTCCTGTGATCCAGGAATCATGTTAAATGCTTCAACTGAGTCCTCACAACCCTCTGAGATGAGTAGGTAGTAGTATTCTTATCTTGCCAGTGAGGAAGATGTTAAGGGAAGATGTCTCACACAGCTGCTGATTCTAGCCAAGTCGATTTGACTCCAGCACACACCCTGCTGCCTCCCTGGGCTTTTCTAACATAGAACATGTCTTGAAGACCACAATTTGACTTACAGAATAGATCCTTAATATAATAAACAATGTAAATATAAAGTCCTACTGCATTTACAGCATCTAGCCAGGGAAATCAAATATTTCCTGGGAAACAAGTCAGCACTGAAATAAACAGAGCCTTATATTATTTTTTATAAACCATTATTTTCTATGGCTTTTCTAGGAATATGAACTGACAGATACAAAAACAAAAGCCAAAAAACCACCACCCATCCAATAACACTGAAAGGCTGACAGGAAAACACAGTCATATATAAAACCAGACATTAGCACGCCAGGATGTTGAGTTTCCTCCTGGGAAGAAAAGGACATGTGGCACCTCCACCCCAGTTTCATGACACAAGGTATGGAATAAAACTTCAGTGGTTTTCATCAGTCCACAGAAAGGACTACAAAACCGAGGAGGAACAAAGACAAAAAGGGCTATCCAGAGAGCAAGGACAAATGAGGTGACACCCTAACAGAGAGAAGACTGGAGGTATGACCATGGCACGGCTGCCCCTCTCTCAGGAAGTCCTCACTGACAGAGTGAGCCAGGTTGACCCAAACAAGAAACCATCATACAGAGTCAATTACATGAGCAGAGGCTGCCAGAAGCAGACAGAACTAGAGTGAGCTGAGTAAGACCATGGGCACCTTCCCACAACTGGCAGGTGATCAGGTGTGTAAGGCTATGGTTACCTCCTCTATCCAGGTCCTAGATGATCTACATGCAGAGAGAGAAGGGGAGGAGACATCTCAGAAGCAGTCTCTATCTATCTATCTCTCTATCATCTCTCAATCTCTCAATCTCTCTCTCTCTCTCTCTCTCTCTCTCTCTCTCTCTCTCTTTCTCACCCTCCCCCTTTGTGAGCAGTGGATTAGAGGAAGAGTTTTAAATTGGATATGATACTGGATTGGACAAACCATATTGGACTGAGCTTTACTCACCAAGTGATCAGCATATTTTGAAACTTAAGATGCCATTAAAGGAAGGGAAAAGAAGATTCTGCAGAGTTTAGTTGAAAGAAGTGGCCCGGAAAAAAGTAAAAGTGCTTAATATCTCAACTGAGTTGTCAATGGATAGATTACATTATATTATACTAAAATAGAAGAACTCTTGTCAGAACCTTACCAAAAGTAACCTATTTTAGAGGACAGTGTTCAAGGACGACTGAGGTGCCCTCAAGTTTTCTAACCTTCTTGTTTGGGGAAAAAAAAGAATCATTTAATACACTTTCCCTTGCATGGCATTCTATCACTAGAAATCAGGACACCACAAGTTAAAAAATAAAATAAAACCAAAGACATTAGTCACATTTATGCACGTCAGATAAAGCTGCGATGGGACCTACAGCCCCTTCTCTGTGAGTCATCACTGTGCTGCAGAAAGCCGTGACCCCGTGTCTCCAGGAGGACCCGTCACACAGCTCTGCCGTGCAGATGAGTCATAAGAAACCTGGCCAACCATACTTCACATCCTCAAACCACCTCCCCGGGAGCTGGCCATTTTCTTTCCACTCACCCTTATTGTTTCGTTTCCCTCATATTTCTTTCCAGAAGCCACCCTTAACTGAATTAGTATAGCAAGAATATCCTACCCGCTGCCCTACACAAAGGACAAGAAGACTTTGAAACATCACTGCAACTACAAAATGATTCTACTAGATGATTCCCACTTACAAAAGTAAAATAGATTTTTTTTTCCTCCACCAGAAAACGGTCCAGATTCTCAACAGTCTCCAGACTCAGTTTGGTACCATAATTGCCATAAATAAATTTCTTACGCACTAAAACCAGTTTTGCCCTTTTCCCAGGAGGCTTTTGTAAAGCTCAACATAAATTCAGCTATCTCATATGATGCAATTGTGATTTAGGAAAAGCCAAGACCATCATCAATACACAGTTCCATCCTCCCACACCAACAGCCCAATCTAACTGCCGCCAAGTCCCCAAACCCTGAAACTCCCACCCACAAGCTGCCAAACCCTCTGGGTGCCCTATCACTGGCAGATGCTACGATGCTCTGTCAGTGAAAGGTTTGTGAGAAACTGAAAAGTGTACAAAATCAAACAGAATGCAAAGACATTTTTACTAAATTCAGTATTTCAGGATTCTGGAATACTTAATGCTTAAGAATTCAGAGAAATTTGGGGATCCATAGCCCTGTGTTTCTCTATTTGGCCAATTTCAAAAGGGCTACCACCTGCCTACCCCAAAAGGAATCAGAGATGGCAGTCTGCAAAGACTTTGAACTTGCCCTGTGAAAAGCATCGTATACACACAACTCTGTAAAGGCAAAATATTTCAATCACGGTAAGACTCGTGGGTGCCATGGTCATTATCCTCATGTTGAAGCAATGCAATGAATACTCACAAGGGGAGCAAAGTTCTTCCTCTAAGGAGGAAGCCATATTCCACTGTCATTTACATGCACTGCACTGAACTGTGTCCAAAGACACTGATTTAGCGACACAGTGAGCTGAAATGCTCTAACCACAGTCAGGTTATTCCTAAAGGCTCACTAAGGACTAAGGTCCTTCACCAAATCAGAGAATTTTTGCTTCAGTCTGGAAAGCAATCCTGGTACGGTGAGGCCCTCATCTTCCATTTGAGAAAACGGAGGCCCAAGAGTTTTAAAGACTTACGTGTGTCAGACACCTCAGCCAGCAAAATGACTAAAATCCAGACTTCTTGATGCCTAGCCCTGTGCTCTTTGCACTCCCTTTTCTGGTCCCCAGCCTCATACAAACCCGCTGTTCCCACAAACTCTTTCCCCATCCAAGTCTCCCCTCTATGCTATTACCCACATAGTCAAAATCGCCAAAACTGTTTCTCTAACTGCTGGATCTGAATTTCTTTCCTGATTCTTTATTCAATGCCTCCTGGATAGCACTGCCTTCTCCAGAGGACAGGGTCCCCAAAGCTTGGCCTTCTTCCCAATCACTACCTCCTGTCTCAGGTTTCACACCACCCAGCCCAGGCTTCTCTTCTCTGATTCCTGAGCCCCAGGCCTCCTTCAATCAGCTCTTACCCTGAGGCCATATGTACTGCAGTAATATATCAGCTTTCTATCGCATCAGTATTCTATTGTGCTCTAACAAATTACCACAAAGGCAGTGGCTTAAAGCAACACAAATCTATTATTTCACACTTCTGCGGGCCAGACATCTGACATGGGTCTCACTGGACTAAAAATCAAGGTGTACTCCCTTCTGAAAGCTTTGGAGAAAGTTCATTTACTTGCCTTTTCCAGCTTCTAGAGGCCACCTTGTTTCATTGACTCATGGCCCCTTGCTCCATCTTCAAAGCCAGCGGTATAGCATCTCTCTGATCCTACTTCCATCCTCACATCTCTTTCTCTGACTCTCCCTCCTCTGCCTCCCTCTTCTAGTTTTAAGCACTGTTGTGATTACATCGGGCCCACCTGAACAACCAAAGATACCCTCCTTATTTTAAGGTCAGTTGACTAACAACCTGAATTCCATCTGTACCTTAATCACCTTTGCCATATAACCTAACGTACTCACAGGTTCTGGGGATGAGGACATAGACATCTTTGGGGGGCTGTCAATCCTTCCTCTTCCCTTCAGCACCCTCTCTTTATCCCTTGACACCCTACCCCCTGATCTAGAGAAGAATGGATTCTAGATTGACTGAATCCCCAAATGACCACTGGGCACATCTCACCCCACATATCCCAGTGGTCACTTGGGGATTCTCTCCTCAGAGATCTGGGAGGGACACTGGCCAGGCAACTCCACAGCCCTGTCTGCACAGAGCTAGGGAGGGCTGAGCCTAGAAACAGAGAAGAGAAATGTGGGACCTGGAGTGGAACCCAAGGACCCAGAAAGCACGCACAGTGCTATTGCTAGGGCTGGCCTGGTGCTGATCGAACACCATAAACACAAGGCCACCGAACATGTGGGTTAAGTCTTCAACAGAAAATTCCTTGGGAAAGATTTCATAGTCAAAATTATGAAAAGCCACTGCATTGTCAGGTAATCTACATTTTGTCATATAAAAAAAAAGCCCCAGGGGCTGGCTCAGTGGCGTAGTGGTTAAGTTCACATGTTCTGCTTCAGCGGCAGTGGGTTCACAGGTTCAAATCCTGGGTGCAGACCTATGCACTGCTCATCAAGCCATGCTGTGGCAGCATCCCACATACAAAACAACAACAAAAAAAAAATAAAGAAGATTGCCACAGATGTTAGCTTAGCAACAATCTTCCTCAAGCAAAAAAAAAAAAGAGAGAGAGAAGAGTGGCAACAGTTGTTAGTGCAGGGTCAATCTTCCCCATCAGAAAGAAAAAAAAAAGCCCCAACTCAGACAACTGAAGAAGATGTTATGGAATCAGCCCTAGAGAGTCCTATCATCCACCTTGTAAAGAGTTACTTTTTAAAAAAATTTTGAAATAATTACAGATTCACAGGAAGTTGCAAAGATATAACAGAAAGGTCCCATGTACCCTTCACCCAGTTTCCCCCAATGGTTGTATCTTACATAACATACAAAACCAGGAAACTGACATGTGCCCATGTGTGTACAGTTCAATGCCATAAAACATAACTGGACAAGTGTAGATGTCTACATCCACCACTCAGTCAGAATCCTACAAAGATGGCGGCAGCACTCCAAGAAACTTATGGACTCACCTTCTGCCAACAGGCCTGGATTGGATGGCCTCTAAGAATAGAAGGATGCAGTGAAGCAGAGAACTTGACGACAGCCTACATCAGCAGCGTGAAACCACAGGGAACTCTCAGTCCTTGAGGCACACCTGCTGAAATGAGGAAATGCTCTTGAAATCTTTTAATATGATTTTCCTCAGTGTACGGGAACTGTCTTAAAACTGCAACGACACCAGCCATTTCAGAGAAGAAAGACAGGAGACCTGACTGAAAGACCATCCCAGGGTCTCACTGCTCTCCATCCCAGGCCAGAACACAAGAAAGGTCCTCTGAAGCGGCCCCACAAAGGATCACAATTGTTAGACCTACCATGGCCCTTAGAGACACGCCAGTTTGGTCCAATCCTTCTATTTACGGATGAGGAAACGAACAGTGGGGGATGGGGAAGGACTAACTAGCAC
Organism: Equus quagga; assembly: GCF_021613505.1. Classification (NCBI taxonomy): domain Eukaryota; kingdom Metazoa; phylum Chordata; class Mammalia; order Perissodactyla; family Equidae; genus Equus; species Equus quagga. Next base: position 64,393,913 of record NC_060267.1, read on the forward strand.
ACAGCTAGTTAGTGGTTGCGCCTTCTATCTCCCAAACTGGCACATTTTCTAGCAGCCACATTATCTGCCTTCAAATATATGCTCCTGAAATTTCAACATGATTTTAAGAAAGGGAATAACACGATCAGATGAGTATTTGGAATAAATCTGAGTGGGGCAGAAGTGGATGGGAGACCGAAAGAGGCTATTGGAATATACCGACGAATATATATCATGGTGGCTTCAACTAAAGTGCCGGGAATAAAATTGAAAAGCAGCAAAAGGATTCGTGATATATTTCAGAAGTAGAGTCAGAATCAGCTGAACTCTGTTGTCTGGGTCATCAGTAACAAATTTCTACATCATCCAGGGAAGCCTAAGGATCCAGACTATGACCATGAAACAGACTAAAGGTTAGTAACCTGTGCGGCTGTTACCTGAAGGTTGGTCGCCGTCATTATTAGGACCCACCAACAGCTACTTAGTTCAGACACTTCCACTATCTTGGCAAGCACCACCTACTTGTTTCACATATTTATAGACCCAGCTTCCCCTACACACTTACATAGTCTCCTGCCTAGAAAAATGACGCACAAACTGTGCCCAGGGATTAGGTTCAACAGTCCACTTGGGCTTGGGGTACTGCTGTCCCTGTCTGTATCAGCTCTGCCTTATCTGGCTGTAAGTTCTTCTACTTGCAGGTTCAAGTCAGCCCAGATTTAGTGGCACATTAAGAGCTTCCTACCCTGTGTGCCCAAAAAGGTGAAGCAACAGCACCCCTGACACTGGTGGAAACATCAAATGAAACCTGAACCATCTAAGCACCCAGCATGTGGCTGGTTCACGAGTCTACCCCTTCCACCCAAGATGCCCTGGTTCCTTGAAGGAGCTGGAATCCTAACCAGTTAGCCAGGGGGACCTGACCTTTTGCCTAATGTCTGTAGCCCTTTCCTGAGACTGGCTTTCCACACCCCTCACTCTGTCCCCATCACTCCTCCCAGGCTTGCAACACAGACACACATGGACACCAAGAACAACTGGTGACCTGAAGACCTGCTATGGCTCTCTGCACGTTTCTCTTGGATTGGACGCTAGAACAGATGAGAGCTGGGGTTTTTTTTGTTTTGTTTTTTTGTTTTTTTTTTTCCTTTTTCTCCCCAAAGCCCCCCGGTACATAGTTGTGTATTCTTCGTTGTGGGTTCCTCTAGTTGTGGCATGTGGGACGCTGCCTCAGCGTGGTCTGACGAGCAGTGCCATGTCCGCGCCCAGGATTTGAACCGACGAAACACTGGGCTGCCTGCAGCGGAGCGCGCGAACTTAACCACTCGGCCACGGGGCCAGCCCCAGATGAGAGCTGGTTTTACCCCATTCCCCCTGGCTTAATTTTAGTTTTTCCATAGGAGAAGGTCAGTCTTATTTGTTTACTTTATAGCGGTAGAGGGGAAAAAAGAATGGGCAACTCTGAGGCCCTGCTAACTGAAATGTAAATTAATGCAACCACTTTGAAATTTGGCGAAGTTTTGAAAAGTTAAAGATGCACGGATCCTGTATCCTACTCCTACATATATGCCCAAGAGAAATGGATGATATGTCCACTAAAAAGTGACACAAGATTTTCAGAGCCACTTTATTCCTAATGACAAAAACTGTAAATAACCCAAATGTCTAACAAAAGAAAGTACAAACAAATTGTGGTATAGTCATAGAATGGAATATTACCCAGCAATGTAAGGGAAACTTACTAGTATATACCACAATAGGAACGAATCTCAGAAATATTATGTTGAGCAAAATAATCCAGACCCAAATGTCCATCTGTATGATTCCATTTCAAGAAGTTTCAGAACAGACAAAAACAAATCTAAACTAAGTCAAAATAGTGGTAATCTCTGGAGGGACGAGGGGAGTGGGGCTATTGACTGGAAGCAGACATGAACTTTCTAGGGTGATGGAAATATTCTATGTTTTGATCCAGGTGGTGGTCACTGGGCCTATAGGCATGTGAAAAGTCATCACTTAAAATGCGTGTACTTTACTGTATCTAAATTACACCTCAAAAAGTATAAAAATAAAAACTAACAACATTAATAAAGATAAGGAAAAGGAGTAAATAAAATCATTCACTTCCCACCACTCAGATGTAACTATTGTTAAGCACTTTCTGTAGCCATGTATTGTTTTAATTTACAAATCATGCTGCTTTTTAAATCAGTTATTTTCTATGGAACATATTTATCATGTAGTTGTTTTTCTAAGAAGTGATCTTCAAATTTTTTAGCAGCAGAAACCTTTCCTGAAACAAAATGTTATGCAAACTCTCAATAAGCAAATACTGCTCCGGTTGAAGCATATTTAGGTCATGCTCTGCCTGCTAGTCCTCCTTTTTGTCCACCTCTGGCAGCCTCTGAGCCATCTTACTTGTACCCCAGCAGTCTGGAATCACTGTCTTCTTTCATTTGTAATGACTGCACCACAGTTCATAAATGACCCACAGTTTATTTAACTCTGATGATGACAAAAATATCAACACCCGAGTATTCACAGCTGCTTCTCCTTTAGACCCACCAAGGAAATTCTGCAGTGATCTAGTGACCCCATTCACTCACCCTACCCTGATCCCTCAAAAGATTGTTGTGTCCGACTCAGCAATAAGGCCTTTTTAAGGTAGATAGGTGCCTGAAGCCAAAAAGACTTGTGAGGTCTTACAATGGAAAGGGAGAAAATTATCAGCTGGAAAACAGATCCAGGAAAGGGAAAATTGGGGAGGAAGAAGAGAAAGCTGGGTCCAAGAAAGAATATGAAAGAAATTTTGGACAAAGAGGTAATACAGCCAATCAGAAGCAGCTGCAGAGGAAAGGAAAGATATTGGAAGTTAGAGGAAATGGACATTGTGAAGAGCAATGGGAGCGGGAAAGCTCCAAACTGCTTTTTCTAAGATAACTAGTGCCCCACTCAATGCTATTTTTTTAAATAATACAGCAGTTTTCCCACTGATTGAAAATGAATTTATAACTTCATTATATGCTAATATGTTATATGCACTTGTGACTGTTTCCAGACTGTTGATTTATTCTTGTGACCTGTCTATTTCTGAACCCGTTCTATGCAGAACAAATTATCACAGCTTCACAACGTGTTTTAATGACCTTACAGGGCAAGTCTCCCTTCATTAGGTTTTAAAATATTTTTCTTAGATATTTTTGAATGTTTGTAATTCCATCTAAACTTTAGAGTCATTTTGTCAAATTCCCAAAACTTGTCATTGGGATTTTTGTTAAAATTTATAGAGTGATTTAGAGGAAATTTGCGTTTTATAATTTTGAGTCTTTTCATCCAGAAATATGGTCTTTCCACTTATTCAAGTCTTCTCTTGTCGCTCAGGAAGTTTGTTGCTTTCTTCATATTTCTTGCTAAATTAATTCCTAGGTCTCTACTTTTTCATTACAATTGTGAAAGGGATCTTTTTTATCCATTATATTTTCTAGTTGGTTTGTGTTGGTTTGTATTGGCTCATATATGCCTGTGAAACCAATGTGCATATATGTGTATACATATATATAAATATGTGTATATATGATATAATATGTATATATGTATGTGTATGGGCACACACACACTAACCAGATAGCCTACCAAAAATTCTATTAGCTCTAAAAGTTTTTCATTTGATTCACTTATATTTTCTAAGTATTTTCTAGGCAATGGTAATTTTGTCTGTTCCTTTCCAATATTTATACTTACTTTTCCCTGTTTAAAACAATGGCTAAGAACCCCCATGGTAATGTTAAATATTTTCAGTGATATTTTGCACCTTTAATGGACTGTTTCTAAGGGTTCCTCATTAAGTAAGTTTATTCTTGGGTTTTCATGAATTCACTGCAGTATGTTAAAAAAATCTCCTTCTCATCCTCTCTCACTAAGAGTTTTAAATCAACAATGGGTGGTAAATTGTATTAAATGCCTTTCTGGCATCATGTTGGTTCCTCTTTTAGCCTATTTAATGTAATGAATTACATTAATAAATTTCATGTTGAACTATCCACAAATTCCTGAAATAAGCCCTACACTACATGGTTTTGGTATGTTTAACATAGTACAAAATCAATTTCCTATATTCCTATAGACTATTTAAATCGATTTTCATAGGTGTGATTGATAGAGTTGTGTGTGTACTACTAGTTTTGTCAGGTTTAGGTATCAGAATTATGTCTGCTTCAAAAAAAATGAATTGAAAAGATTTCTGTCTATTTCTAATATCCAAAATATTTACTTAACAAAAGAAATATCTATTCCTTGAACATTTCCAGGAATTACTCATAAAATCATCAAAGTCCGATGCTTTCTGGGTGGAATAGGTCTTTGACAATCTTTACAATTCCTTGTAAGAGTCCTGATATAAGCAAGTCTTCTTTCATTAATTTTAGAAACTAGATTGTTTTTTCCTTGGAAAATCATCCATTTTACTATGACTTTCAGATCCATTAGCTTGAAGATGAGTGTCACATTCACTTGTGATTTCCTATCTCCCTCCTCTCTGAGCTTTCAGACCTATTCCCAATCCTACTGTTGTGTTGGTTTTCCTTTCTTCTTCCTTGACTGCCCTTAATTAGAGGTTTTGCTTGTTTTTTCTCAACATACTAAATGGATTTATCATTCCACTCTCCTTATGTTGACCAATTCTGTAATTTCTGCATTTAACTTTGTTAGTTTCTATCTCTGACAGCCTTAGTTGTATTCATTGTTCTATTTCTAATTTCTTCAATTCTCCATTTTCATATTTAATCTGAAATATGTTTAAGGCAAAAAATATGCTCTAAGTACTGCTTTGGCCATACCCTTAAGTATTTAGGAATAGTTTTCATCATCATTAATGTATACATTTTCTCTTTGCCCCAAAAAGTGATTTAGGAGAGTGTCTTTTAAATTATACAAGAGTTTAGATTTTTTTTTTGCTTTAATCAATTTCAAATTTTTAAGATATTTTAGTCAGAGACTGTGGTCTATTCATTTTCTGCTTTTGGAAATTAAAGTTTTCTATCTGGTCCACTATATAATCACATTCTATAAATGTTTAATGTGGACATTAAGAAACAATGCATATTGTCGCTTCATAGGGCATATAGTTTAATATATAACTAATTTTTCTCATTTAAGTTTCATATATCTTCATTTCTTTATCCACTTATCCTCCACTTAATTCTGTCAATTACTGAGTTGCACATTGTGGTCATCTCAAATTCCCCTTGTTTCAAAATATTTTGGTTTATATATTTCAGTGCTGTATCGTCCAGATATGAACATTTTTATGAATTCTACCTTTTATCAATACAAAACGCATTACTTTTGTTTTAATGTTTCACGTAATGCTTTTGCCTTGAAATCTATGTCTGATAATATTACCACACATCTGTTTGTTCTCTACTATAATTTTTGCCCAACTTTGTATTTTTAGCCCCCTAGTTCATTGTTATAATGGCATTCAGTTAAGTGTTGGTTTGGTTTTTATAGAAGTAAAATATACATACAATGAAATGCCTAACCTTAAGTGTACAATTCAATGAGTTTTGATAAATGTATACACCCATGTAACCACCATCCCAGTCAAAATATCAAACATTTCCATCACTCCAGAAAGTTACCATACACCCCAACAGGCAACCACCAGTTTTGTTTTTTTTTTTTCTCCCCAAAGCCCCCCAGTAGATAGTTGTATATTTTAGTTGTAGGTCCTTCTAGTTCTGCTGTGTGGGATGCCACCTCAGCATGGCCTGATGAGTGGTCCTACATCCACTCCCAGGATCCCAACCAGTGAAACCCTGGGCCGCCAAAGCAGGGCGCATGACCTTAGCCACTCAGCCATGGGGCCAGCCCCACAACCAATGTCCTTATTTCTATCAACATAAATTTTGCCCCTTCTAGAATTTTATATTATCATTCAGTATTTGTTTCTGGCTTATTTCACTCAACATGTTTTGGGGATTTGCTCTTATTGCTGTGTATATCAGTAGCTCATTCTTTTTTCTTGCTGAGTACTATTCTTTTATATGAATTATACCATAATTTATCCTTCCGTGGAGAGATATTTGGGTTCTTTCCAATTTGGGGCCAGTATAATAAAGCTGCTGTGAACATTCTCATGCATGGCCTTTTGTGGGCATATGTTTTCACTTCTTTTGGATAAATACCTAGAAATAGAATTTCTGGGCTCCAGCATAGATGATTCATTTTATGAGAAACTGTCAAATATTTCTCCAAAGTGATTGTATAATTTTATACTCCCACCAGCAGTTTCTCCACATCCTCACCAACAGTTGGTGTTGTCTATCTTTTTAATTTTAGCCATTCTAATTGGTATGAAATGGTATCTCATTGTAATTTTAATTTGCATTTCCCCCAAAGACTAATGGTATTGAACAATTATGTAGATGCTCTTCATCAGGTTAAAGAAATTTCTATATCTGATATGCTGAATCAAGAATTACTGAATTTTGTGAAATGCTTTTTCTGCACTTATTGAGAAGATCATTTAGTTTTTTTATTCTTTATTATGTTAATATATGAAATACACTAATTTGAGATTAAACAATTTTGTACTCCTGGAATACACCCCATTTGATCCTGATGTATTAACCTTTTTATATATTGCTGGGTTCAACCTGCTAATGTTTGGTGAAGAATTTTTATCTCTGTCTCAGTCAGTTCGGGCTGCTATAACACAATACCACAGACTGGGTGACTTCAAACAACAAATGTTTATTTCTCACAGTTCTGGAGGCGATCAGTCCCAGACCAAGGCACTGGTGGACTCAGTGTCCCACGAGGACCCTCTTCCAGGTTCACTGCTGACTTCTCCATCACACTGGGGGTTAAGATTTCAATACACGGACTTCAGAGGGACACAAACAGTCAGTCTATTGCAGTGTCTATGATCATAAGGAATACTGATCAGCAATTTTTTTGAAATATTTTTCTCACATTTTGCTATCTGAGTAATGCTCACCTCATAAAATGAGTTAGGAAAGGTTCCCTCTTTCTCTATTTCTGAATGTGTTTAACATTCATATTATTTCTTCTTTAAATGTTTCATAGTATCCACCAGAGAGAACATCTGGACCTGTAGTTTTCTTCACAGGAGGTTACTTATCACAAATTCAAAATTTTAAACAGCCATAGAGCTATTCAGATTTTCTATTCCAGCTTGTATTAGCTTTAGTAAGCTGTGTTTTAAAGGAATTTGAAAACATCTAATTTGTTGAATTTTTTGGCATAAAAATTCCATGATATTCCTTTATTATTCTTTTAATGTCAGTATGATCTATAGTGATATTCCTCTTTCATTCCTAATGTTGCTAATTTCTGTTTTCTCTCCTGATCAATCACAGTAGGGGTTCATCAATTTTATTATACTTTTCAAAGGACAAACTTTTGGCTTTGTTAATTTTCTCTATTGTCTTTTTTCTATTTGGCTGATTTCTGTCTTACCTTATCTGATTGCTTTGGATTTAATTTGGTCTTCTTTTTCTAATTTCTTAAGAAGGTTTGGAGACAGAGCAGGCAGTGAACAAGATGTATATGCGAAGCACACCAAATTCAAGCCTGGGTATCACTTTCACTTGAAATCTTGGAGACTGCCTCCAGGTTGCACACAGACACACACACCCCCCCACTTGGAAACCCAAGTGCACACACGCACAGAGGGGTTGCTTGGGCTTTAGCAGCAGATGTCCTTCATCTTTGGACACACGCCGAGTGTCTCTGCATACTGCAGTACACTGTGTGAGATCCAGGGCCAACCAAAGTGCTGAAGGGCCAGGCTCACTGCTTTGAACACGTCTGCATGGTCTACTGCCGCATCATCACGGCCCAGACTAAACACGAGCCTGGACTTTCAGACGAGCATAACGTCCTCAAGTTTAAGCCTCTTTTTCACATTTCTAAAGGTTTTCCTAGGAAACCAGTGAAAGGAGGGTTGTCTCAGAATCATTATCTACATAAATTTCAGATCTTATAGATACCAGAATTACGAAGGTTATTTATTCTAGACCATGGGCCCCAGATATCTATAGCTATAATTTTGAGGTTTTACCACCCTGATCAACAAGTGATGTCAACCAATTCAAACTAATTAAAAATTCTAAAAAGTTATTAAAGTTGGTGGGAGAAAAGCTGTATGGGAGGGTTGAGGTAGGAAGTAAATGCAGGAGAAGATTACCACAATTTCAAACATAACTGACGATGTAAGCAAGGGGTTCAGAAACTGGAAACTAAGAGAATGAGGTCTGCTGCCCTCCCGGGTGGAAATCTGTAGAAGCCAGTGACTTCCAAGATTCTCACCCTAGAAAATCAGCTGAAACAACGAACTTGGGTTTCCTGGACATCTTCTACTTCCTTCAGATTATTTTCTCCCCACCCCTTTCTAAAAGTAAGTATTATGTCTCCTATGACTTATTAATTTCCTTTATGGACTCAAATCTGTGGAACCTTTTCCATTGCAAAGTCAAGAGATTGCAAAAGAACTTGAAAAATAACAGATACCATGAGACAGACCCACCTCCCACCTGGAGATCTCCCGCATTTGTGAGACATCCATTCAGTTCCTTTACCACCAGAGCTAAAATCAGAGTAATCGAATAAATCTAGAAGTTGTGGGAGCTCTAATGTGGCAGTGGAGGTGAAGGTGGGGCCCACTTGCTACGAACAGTCTGCTCTCACAAAAAATTTAAAGCAAGGCAATATTTTTGCACACTTTTCTGTAATTGAATATCATTAAGGTACTAAATAGATAATGCACCTTGCCTTTCTTTTTTTTCAAAAACTATTTATTGAATGCCTACTATATACCAGGCATTGTGCAAGAGATAAAGGGATAAAATGGTGATCAAAGAAAAAGAGCAAAGAAAGCTAAAAGACAGTCGAGTGGAAAGAGTAGGAATGGAAAAGAAAAAGCGGATTGCTGGTGGGCTCCTTTATTGCCAAAGTCTTTGTATGTTTTGGGGTCCTTGAGTCAGGAAAAAAAGTAGTTATGCTGGATCCCTCTGACACGTATGGCAAGGAGTGTGTGTGTGTGTGCATGCATGCACGTGTGTGTGGTGTGTTTTGGAGAAGATGAGAGAGCATAAGGAGAATACCTCAATTTCTGCCCAATAGAAGTGGGAGGATGGAATCACTGATGTTCCAGAAGCTAAGAAAGGAAAAATGTAAATTATTTTCTTTACGCATGTGGTTTGCACAACATCCTCCAACATAAGACTCCCACTTGGGTCCTAAAGTTGGAAAAATCTAGGGAGTACGGAGAAAGAGAACAGAGCAACAAGACGACACAGTATACCAGGTGTCAGCGCTAGCAGATCAACTCCGAAAGGGAGACCTTTGCAAGACATTCTCCAGGTTCACTAGCCATGTGCATTACGAATCTGGAATTAATGCTATTTACCTAAATTATAAAGATGTATTTCTCACATAAGTCCCTTATGTGCAAGCAGGGTAGCAAAGGAAGAGTTCTTTATGAGGGGGTAACTTGAAGAGCCCCTAAGAATTTCCTACCCCAAATAGTTCACTGAAATTCTTCATTTTGTTTCACTCTTTGGAACCTGTCTTTAATTATCTCCCTATGACCACAGAAGCAGTTATAACACAGTACAGTAATTAAAGATTCTGAAATCAGATTGCTTTGTTCACCGTGGGCTTCACCACTAGTCACTCCTGTGATTATTGGGTATGTTTCTTACTAACAGCTAAGAATTACATTTATTGAGCAAGTAATCACTTAGCAACTATAGGCACAAGCATTTTACATGTATTGGCAGGTATCATTAATCCTCACAATACCCCCATGAGGTATGACGTAGGTATCATGATCATGATGTCATCTTACGGATGAGGAAACTGAGGCACATATGGAACTTTCAGGTCCAAAAGTAATAAGAGGTGGAGCTGAAATTCAAACCTAAACAGACTTAACTATTATACTACAGGCCCCTCACTTAAATGCTCTAAGCCACCATACCTTCCTCAGAGAGTAGTTGTAAGGATAAGCTAAGATAATGCTTGTAGACTTGATGGAGTACAGAAAGTGTTCAACACTATTACGACTGTTACTATTGCAGATAAATCAATTCTTAAAAAAAAAAGAGCAGTACCCACCAACTCCAGTTCAATTTTACTGAACCTCTAGTAAGTATTAAGCTCTGTATGAAGTGCTAAGGTGATACAGTGATGTGTAAGACTTGATTCCTGCCATCAAGAAACTCACAGAATGCAAGGCTTACTTACACTGCTCCCCTACATAAAATCCTGTAAGGGCTCTGCATTGCTTTCAGGAAGCTCACATCCCCAGCTTGGGACAAAAGGTCCATCACAATTCCAACCCTTCTTTCTTCTCTGGCCTCATCTCTTGCCACTTTCCCCTCCACAGTCCAGCCTGAACTGAGCTATTATCATTCCTCAGACATGCAAGACATTTCACATCTCCATGACCTACAATGCATGGGTTCCATCAGTCTGCAAAATTCCCTTCCCACCCTATGTTTCTCCAACTTCAATATTCAACTCAGATCTTTCTGGAATTCCCCATCCCCGTCAGGATGAGATGCTCCTTCTCTACGCTCCCACAGAACCCTGCACATACCTGTTGTACCTATCACATGGCACTGAAACTGTTCTGCTTATTTGCCACCTCTGCTTTCTGTAAGCTTCTTGAGGACAGACTGCCTTAGTGGTCTCTTATCCTAGCTCCCAGAACAACACATGCGGTGTAGACACTCAATGAGTATGTACAGAGCAAATGAACAAATTAATGAACAGCCTGTAATCAGTACTTAAATGGAGGTATCAGAACTGAATGGAAGAAGGAGTAAAGAGTGGAATTGACTGGGAGGGTCTAGGATGACTTCTTTGGGGAGGGGGCATCTGAATCGGCTGTTTATGGGAAGGTAACACTTGAATCAATGGATACACACAGCAGACCTCCCAGTAAGAAAAGGTTTGAGGAAAGGCCCTATGAAGAACTTTTGGGGTATAATATGTAAACCTCTGGGACTAGAACATAGGGAAGAAACATGGAGGATAAGGTCACAGGGGCAACAAAACTGGGAATGGCAGAGAACCCAGACCATCAAATCTATTCTCAAGCAATTTTCAATTTAAAAAGCTTACTGCTGCAAGTAATGTTATCAGCTCCCAATTCTCTTACTTGTATTTCTTCTCATTCCTCCATAATTCACCTCTGATAACCACATCAAAAATACAGCTAAGTGTGCAAAAGGATAGAAATGAGAAAAGGAAAATAGTATGCAAAGAAAATGAGGAGGAAACTGCTCTAAATTAAAATACCAGGCAGATAGGAGTGTCTCACCTGCATCAGAGCAGGGACCATGTCATCAGCAGTTTGATTATTCTCTTATTTAACTTTCCATCATTTCTTACTACATATATTTCTATAACAGACCCACACTAACTAATTTATGATACAGAGATAGAGATCCCTGGAGGCAACCAATATTATTTTAGAAAGGAAACCTTTTGGCCACATGCTTTGCACTGCATCTAATAATAAGCCACTGTCATTACTAAAGAGCTAGTGAATCTGGTACAGTATTGAAAACAGGCTGCATCACACAAGAACAAAATTCACAACCACTTTACTCATTGTCATTGTGCTCCTGGCTTTAAGCACTAACTCAATATTTACCACACACCTGTTATGGGAAAGACACTATTCTTGGCACAGACAGGGATACCTGGATGAATTTGGTAGGATCCAGGCCCTTAAAGAATGCACAAAGTAGATGAGCCAAATGTGTACATGATAATGCAATTCAGAGTGTGATGAATGTATGAAAAATGTAGCATGGAAGCAAAAAAGAGGCATTCATTAATCTTAACAGGAGAAATGAGGGAAGATTTCATGGCAGGGTTATCTGGGACTCCCAGGAAAAGTTTTCATTGTCTTTTTTTCTATTTTTATAATTTTTTTTAATTACAAAGGTGATATATGTTCATTACAAAAAAATCAAAAAATACAGATGAGCAAAAAATCACAAATAAACCATTATATTTTTGTATATGCCATTTTAAGAATTTATTTATTTATAAAAATGAGACCATATTGTACATTCTTTTCAGTAAGAAGCTTCTTTCAGGCAACAATATATTACAACCATCTTTCTCTGTTATTTCCTAGACTTCTGCGCCTAACTTTGTATTTATTTAAATAGCGCATATCAAAAGGTATAGAAGAATATTCAGGAAAAGCATGTCTCCCTTCCATCCCATCCCCCATAACCTTATAGTTTCAACCAGAAGCAACCATTGTTACCAGTTTCTTGTGACCCTCCCATACATACTTTATGAATACATGAGCACACGTGGATATATTTCTTTTTAAATAAATGGTAACTGTGCACACCCAGTTTTGTACCTTGCTTTTCTCTCCCCAGGAAACAGGCATATCACATATCATGCAGAGTGCTCCACCATATGGATAGACAATAACTTATTCACCCAGACCCTGACGGACATTGCAAATATTTCCAATCTTTTGCTATTACAGTATTGCTAAGTATATCCTTAAAATGTAAATATGCATACATTTGTGAATATATCTGCAGGAAAAACTGCCAGAAGTGGAGTTTTAAGGTCAAATTATATGTACATTTTAAAATTTGAAAGATACGACCACAGTGTCTTCCATTCAGGCAGTTCTCCTGCTAACTACCAATGAGAATGCCTCTCTATCTCCCTACCTGTAGCTGCCTGGCCAGATACTATTTCCCACTCCCTTCCCCCCAAACACACACCTCCATAGACAGCTGAGGTCACTTGTCTGGCCAATGGAATGTGGGAATGTGAACAGAAATGATGTGTGTCACATCCAGGCCAAAGTAACTGAGAGGAGAGAGTGCATTCTCCACCTTACCTTTGCCTTTCCACCAGCTGGAAACACAAAATTTCAAGGCCCTAGGAAGTGGCAGAGCCACATGATGCAAGGAGCGTGAGTCCCTGAACCACCACACAGAGAAAGACGGTCTCATAACCAGAAACATCCACATTGGATGATCACAGGAGGGCGACATAAATTTCTATCATATTAAACTGCTGAAAAGTTGCTGTGTGTTATAACATCTTGCTTTACCCTAACTAATATACCAAGATACCCTTTTTTATAGAAAACCCCAGATCCATAGTTCAGAGGACTATTGCTTAAGTATTTCAATGTCAAGTATGACAACAGCTGTTAAGAAAATATCCTTCATTTCATGCATTGCCAAGAGCTGTCTTTTTCTCTGTTTTTCCTTTTTGGGGTTTTTTAAATTAATAATGGGTACTGATTTATCAAATAAATAACTTTACAATATCTGTGGAAATGATCCTAAGAATTTTTTCTTTGATCTATTAAGATGATATATTACGTTAATACTTACTAATGCTGAAATAGCCTCACTTCTAAAATAAACCATGTCTACTTGGTCCTGGCATTTTTATATGCTGTTGAATAACAGACTTGAAATTCTTTAAACATGATTTCTAAGTTTTAAATTTCAATTGAGAAAGTAAAAAGTAGAACAGCTCCTTCTGAAGAAACAAATTTGCTATCTGGGAAAGTAAGTGAATGAGTTATCACACAACCTAGGCCAAAATGAAAAGAAATGGAATTCCTGAACGAAAAGAAAAGAGAACTAGAGGGCAGGTCTCGGAGGCTTAATTGCAAATAAAAGTAGTTCTCCATGCTGGAGAAAGCAATAATCAATCAAAACACAGCACAGGACAAGTTCCCTCAGAAGGAGACTGGAGTCGTCAGGTCAAAGCGCTCACTAGGGCAGGAGAGACGACAAGGGACACACGAAGACACATCCCAGCGAAACTTCTGAAGTTTAATGCAGAAAACATGTAAAGAAAGAACAAGTCACTTAGAAACAAATGAGCGTGAAGCTGGCATCAGACACGGATAAGAACACAGGCTTGAAGTAAGACTACCTGGGTTCAAATCCTGGTGTGAACCTGGGCAAGTTACTTAGCTTCTTTGTGCTTCTGTAAAATAGGGACAATGACGCACTTGGCTTCTAAGGCTGGCTGGAAGCAGCACTTGAGATAACACACGGAAGAGTTTGGCACAGAGTTCGAATCACTGGACGTGTGTTAACTCTATCAGAGTGAAAACTTGGCAGACTTCAGAGAGGACAGGAGCCTGAGCCCTCCCAGAGCGCAGCTCACAGCACTACGACCTGAAGAGCTGCACAGACAGGCCGCCCCGACGCCTCTAACGGTGCCTGAGCCCAAGCTGGTGAGAAGTGAACTGAGGGGCAGGAGGAATCTCACTGATTAATTTCTATTAATGCGAACAGGGAAAGAATGACAGTTTTTGGCCTGGAGCTCAAGATTATCAGAAATGAAGAAGTTGGAGGCCCTGTCAAGAGTAAATGGATTCAGAGAGGAACCTTTTAGGGCCAGTGAGGACTCTCCTATGATGAGTAGATCTTATTGATGTTGCCATTGAGGACCCTCCAAAAAGTAAACTAGTATGGGACTTGTGGCTGCCTGATTTGTGTGTCATAAGTTATTTCAGGCATTCAGCACATTCAGATTTGAGCACACCTACGTGTCAGGAACTACAATGGGGATCTAAGTGTGAACAAGACACACCAAGTCCCTTCCCTCAAAGGGTTTACATACATGGATCTTGATTCATATAACCCAAATGAGAATGCCCAGGGGATGCAAGAAACTGATCATACTGACTGAAGTTATTAGCAAAATGCATCACACACACACACATGCCTTTTAGCCCAATTACAGAAAAAACCAAAAGAAGTCAATTTTTAATATTGTTAATCATGAATAGTCAGATGTTACTTTAACTTAATTTAGTCCTATTTGTTATAGTTCTGTGAATGCAAAAGCTAGCACAACAATTTGGTGGAACTCTTGCATTAATTACAGTCATGAGATACTTTAACAATGGGGACGCATTCTAAGAAATGCATCATTAAGCAATTTCATTGTGTGCAAACATCCTAGAGTGTACTTACACAAACCTACATGGGATAGCCTACTACACAGCTAGGCTATGTGGTACCAATCTTGTGGGACCACCGTAGTATATGCAACCTGCCATTGACCAAAACATCATTAGGCAGTGCATGACTCTACCTCAGTTCTAGTTACTAAGCACTTGGCACCAACCAGAAATACTATAAATGTTCCTCTCTAGATACTAACTAAAAATTCCCTAGTCCACCGCCCATCTTGAGATGGAAGATTATTTCTTCGATCCAAGAGAAAGATATAGAATTAAATGGCATATAATGAAAGGTGAATGGTAGCCCCAGAAAAGATATGTCCGTGTCCTAATGCCTGGAACCTGTGAATATTACCTTATTTGAATAACGGGTCTTCGCAGATGTAATTAAGGATCTCAAGATGAGGAAGTCACCCTGGTTTATCGAGGTGTGCCCTAAATCCAACGACAAGTAGAGTCAAAGTCAGTCCTTATAAGAGAAACGCAAAGAGAGGTAAGAGACAGACAGAAGAGGAAAAGACACGGGAAAAAGGAGGCGGCTACATGAACACAGAGGCAGAGATGGGCGTGAGGCAACCACAAGTCAAGGCATGCCAGCAGCTATCAAGAAGTAAAAGAAGCAAAGAACTGATTCCCTCCGGGAGCCTCAGAGGGAGTGCAGCGCAGCCCACACCTGGACTTTGGACTGTGACCTCCAGAACTGAGAGAGAATGCATTTCTGTTGTTTTGAGCCACCTAGTTTGTGCTAATTTGTTACAGCAACCATGGGAAACCAACACAGTGAACGAAGGCATTTTCCTAAGGAGTCCTGGGTTCAAGGCCCACTCCGTCAGTGAGTCCCTATTGGCTCTCAGTAAGTCCGTTAGCCTCCCTGAGTCTCCACCGTCTTATGCGTAAAACTGGGGGGATCAAATCTGTGCTCCTATGCCCCAGGGTTCTGATAAGAATCAAATGAGACCATACGTGTGCAAACACTTACGATACTGTAAAATTCTATACAAATATGAATTATTAGACTTTACCTGCAATTTCAAAAGCGGTGTATTGTGGAACCTGGGCTCTTTATTCAAGCCCACTTGCTGCAACCCTTCAGGCAAATCAATACTTGCCTAATCTCAGCAATGCCAACATTCTAGCAATTTCTAACACCAAATTTTATCTATAGAATTAAGCTATCACTAATGTACAGAGTACCTCTTTAGCGCTGGGATTTAAGGAAGAAGGTCTGATTACCACTAACCTCATCATCTATCTCACCTCCTTCAGATATCTTCCACTCCTGTCACCCTAATTTAGCAGAGACCATCTGATTGGTTTA
The DNA here is from genome assembly GCF_021613505.1 of Equus quagga. Classification (NCBI taxonomy): domain Eukaryota; kingdom Metazoa; phylum Chordata; class Mammalia; order Perissodactyla; family Equidae; genus Equus; species Equus quagga. The sequence goes on from NC_060267.1 coordinate 64,410,226, forward strand.
TTGCCCCACATATATTAACACATCAGTTCTAACTGACTGGCCTTCAACAACATCTGCACACTCACTTAACACAATCGGAATTCTTTCTCTAACTGATCTTAATGATTACATACTGAATTTTTCTCAGCTAAGAATGAACCATGAATACCCTCTTCCTCTTGCTTCTGGTTTTCCACAATACACGGATCCTGATCTACTGCCAGACTTAGTTCTTCTTTCCTGAAGTCAAGTATGTTTATGAAGTATAACCATAAACTAAGGATGTTAGTTCCACAAGTTATGGACAAAAGTTAATTTCATAACTCTATAATCTCACTTTATCCATGGTATTTTTTAGACTATTTTGTATTTTCCAGAGAATTTTTCCATTTTTATTTCACAAGAAACATCACCAAACAAATTCCAAATTATTGAGAGGCTGATTCTACTGCAAGGTTCAAATTTCTTTCCTTCAGGGTGAGGAAGTTTGACATTAAAAATAAAGAAATGGCACTTTGGTAATGCAGTCTTGTACCAAAATTTATTTTCTCATGCCTTAATCATTCTTTTCTATACTGGAGCTGAATGGCATTCACATCTTCCTTAGATCTAACACAGAGCACCATAAAGACTTTATTCTCTGAAATTTTGCCTCTTCAGAGTTCTTTAAGTAAACTTAAAAGAATTATTCCTAAATAGAAGTTGAAATGGTAAAAACTTCAATGGACTGAGATTTATAAATGTAAAAATCACTTGCAATTATCATCATCAATAATACACATCCTTAAGACAAGGTGTCCTTCAAGAACGCATTAGGTATTCCTACCAAGCCACTGAATTGTGGGTAATATGTCATTTTAATATGCTTAACTTCACTACCTTCCCATAGATAGCAATTAAATCACTTCCGAGATGCAAATTAAACGTTTGATTCTTGGGATCACCACTAAAATTTTCAAATCAAAAATCATACTTATGAAATCCACAGCCATTATTTTATATGAATATAGACAAATACTACTCTATGGCATTATCCATAACTTTAAATATAAGCTTTATCCCCCTACAAATGGGTTTATAAAGCTACCTACTGTATCATCTCAGATCAATAAAAAGCTTAGCCACAGTGGCCTCCTAATTTCATGATCTCTAAATAAATGGCCTACAAGAAAGTGAACCCTGAACCTCTTCCAACAACTGCAGCCTCTACGTTGTTCAGACAATCGACCCCACACAAGAGTGCCAAGGTACTACTTATTCTTGAAATGTGCTGACTCTCTAGATAAAGAAAGCTGGAGCTAAAGATCTTCCCTAAGAGTCTAACTCTAGATCTTCAGAATTCTTCTTCAGAAACCTAAAACATCCTAGGAAGTCATCCCCTCCCCACTCACCCATCGTCACAATCTAGCGTAGAATCTGGCCCCTCGCCACTAGAGGGGGTGTTTCTTCTATTGGTTTCTCTTTCCCCTAACTTGGCTCACCAGAATTTCTGGTTGAACTAGAAATAAGCCTCAAGATCAACATCCTGACCTTTAGTTCCCCTTCGTGTTGTGTGGCCCTTTCTTTTTATTCCAGGCTGTAAGTTGCCACAAAGATTTTAGCTTCAGTCCCTAATTACTTTTATTACTATATCCCACAGCGTACTCCATTGCCTTGTTACAAACAGACTAACAAGCTACACAGACCTGACTCTAGACACTTTGACATTAGTTCACCAGGAAATAACCAGAAAATCCAACCAAGCTTGAGTATTCTTTTTTCCCCAAAGTTTTTTCATTTCCCATGTTCATAGAGTTTCATCTGAATCATAACAACACTATGCCAAAAAATCAGCCCAGAACTAGTAACAAATTTCAGAGAAGAAACTCAATGTCTTTAAGTGACTTGCCCAAGATTTCAGGTAGCAAATAGTGAAGCCATAATGAAGACTCAAGTGCCCCGACCCCTAGGCCATTTCTGGTGCTACTTACTCTACGCCATGAGAAAATGGGCCAAGTGCTGACCTACTCTTCCTCTTTACCACACCAGTCTAGAGCAAATAACTGTATGACTACTCATTTAACTTAACTCATTACTTCTGGCAAAGATCACATACATCTGCTTAGAATTGTCCCCACTGACCCAAAGTAAAGTCACAAAGTATGGAAGGAGTGAGTGCGAGAGAGAAAGGAAAGAGGAGCAGAGGAGAGAAGGAAGAGAGGGAAATAAATCTATTAAACAATCTTGAGGCCAGACTTAAGATGCAAAATATGCAAGAGCATGGACCAGGACGAAAGCAAGAAATCAGAATCAGAATCACAATCAGAAGGATGAACAACAAATAAGAGCAGTCACACCACCAGAGATTCGAACAATCCAAAAGGCTCCAGAAGAGATAGTGGGTGCTGGCCAGTTCCTTGCTGCTTTCTGTGAAGAACTCTAGTCTAAGGCAGAGCGCCCTGGAGAAGACTGAGACAAGAAGTGGCCAATTAGAACATGCACCCACTTTATGAAGCCAGGAAACAGGGGAGGGAAGGACCCCGATAAATCTTCAGAATAAAATCAAAACCATCTGATGTGACCCTCCTTGGGACAAAGTGTATACACCACTCAGAATGCTTTTGGCTGCAAGTGACAATCACACTGGCTTACACAATAAGGAACTGTATTATCTCTCAGAACTGGAAGTTCGGAGGTAAGGCAGACTAAGTACGATACAATCAGCAGTTCAGAAAGGTCATGGAGGGCTCAGGTTTCTTCTCTCTCTGTTTTGCCATCTTCTAGATGAGCTTCATCCAAAGCCAGTTCCTCTCACTGTCTTAAGCCGGCCTGAGCAGTTCTAGCCATCATATTCAGACATAACATCATCAGAGGAAGAAGAGGCACCACCCCTTTCTTTCATATCTTTTTAGGGACAAGAAACCCTTTCCCGGAGGCACTCTGACCCTCCTCTAGACTTCCCTTCACAACTCATTGGCCAGAATAGCTTACAGGCCATTCCCAACCCTTCACTGGTAAAGGAAATGGGATTAACTATGGTTGCTCAGACTAATCCTCTGGGGTGTAATGAATGCTGGGAAGTCAATCACCATGACCATGGGCAATTTAGAATGATGAGTATTACTGTGACATTGTTTTTACTCCATAACAAACCTATAATTCAATTATGCTTGTTTCCATGATCTTAACTATGAGGCAAGTGCTTTGCCTGAGATTCAGATAATTACTCTTTGCTCACATCTCATATTTATCATCATAAACTTATTTATCAGAGATAAAACATTTTATTATAACTTTCTTGTTCAATCTACTATTTTTTTTAAAAACAAAAAACCTTAATGCAATATTTTAGAGTAAGAATGGTAAGTAGGTTTGTCTGCCACAGAAACTCCGGCAGATGGAGCTACCTAGCACCCCATCTCAAAGACGATCCAAAGCTGAGTTTGGACCCAATAAGAAATAGTGCCACGACTGATTAGTGATATCTACCACGGACTTGGGTTTGGGCACAAGACACAGCATATTTTTCCCAACTCTGATTTAGAAAAACTCCCTTTCAATAATTTCCCTCCAATGATAATGGATTCCTCTACTGCAGGGCTTCCTTATTTTTACTGTAGTGGGGACTCTACCTAATCTCCACCCTCACTTCACTCTCCCCATCTAATTTACATACATCTACACATAAGATAAACCAAGCATGAACTCCAAAAATTATTTTACATATAATTTGAGAGTTCCACTGGAATTCTGGAACCGGGCCCCTTTTGTAAGTCCATAGAAAGGCTTGGCAGAATGGCTTCACCCACAAACTGTCTCACTTAAGGGAGGCAGGTGGGGTCTTTGGGGCCCAGGCTGGACGTGAACCCAGCCTGGATTGAGGGACAGATGGAAAAAGAGAATGGCAATCCACTCCCAGTTAAGATAGACTGGCCCACAGTTGCAAGACAAAAGGCAGAAAGAAGCAAAACCTAATCCTGGACAAAAGTGACTAATCAATAATTGGAGAATGCTTAAATAATGGCAGATTACAAACAGAGTGCAGAGTTTATGTGTATAAAATGTATTTGAAAAGACAGGGAAGGACAAGAGTGGTTATTCCTCAGTGAATGAATTAATGGCTTTTTTTCTTTTGTCCTTCTACTCCTTATCTACATTTTTCCGAGTGTCCTGTACCGCACATGCACTGCCTTTTTAACGAGGGGAAAAAAAAACAATAAACGAAAATGTTTTTATCTTATCGCTCGATGTTTTGGTTGTTCCAATTAACTTCTTATTGCCTTGTAGTTAAGATCAAGCTTGTCCAAATATTCTCCAATTGTTGGGCAGCTAGATGGTTTTAACTTTTTGACATCACAAGCAACAAAGTGCTCTTGTAGCTGAAAATCAATGTGAAATATAAAAGAAAAACGAGAAAAACTCTAGAAAATGAACCAAAAGTATTTGATCACCCCATAATATACTAAAACTACCACTACTCAAAAACTAGTAACTTAGGATATTCATTTTTTATCAAATCATTGTTTTAACCAAATTGTCCAGTTGACCAGCTTGATTTCAACTGAACTGTATTTGCTCAAAATTGGTTTTGGCCAAAATAACTTTAAACAAATTGGCATTAGACAAAGAATATACTACCAGCCATCAGGGAAAAGTCTGAAGGCAGAAATAAGAAATAGGATCCCCCAAAAAGGTTCAATAATAAAAACCAGGCAAGATGGCAAGATGCTTGGGAAAAGTCTGAAAGAGAAAGATCACTGCGGGCAACGGTTCAAAGGAGAAGGAAGTCTTTTATCAAGGAGCTGTAAAACTAGCCCAAGGAGCTCAGAAAGTGCTAGTAAGGGTATCAAGTAAATTCAGTTTCATCTGCCTGCGTGGACACGCTCCCCTAGGTAGAACAAAGGATAAGGCTGGGGTTTTCCCTATGTTCCCTAGAGGAAAAAACTTAATCTGCTTGAGGTTCAAATTGAGGACGCATGTTCCCCAAATAATTCAGCCACAATCACTTTCCAAGTAAATGAGGTTCTGGAGCTGGCCACTGCATCGTGGGGAATCCAAACCACTTTTCTGGCACATTATGGTTCCCAATCCAAATCAGAGAAGGCAATATCCCACGCTGTCAGACAAAGCAGAGGTGGCAGAAGAGATGAATTTGCAGAGAGGAAAGGAATGTGAATTGGACTGCTCGGAGTGAAGGGCCCAGGCAGTGGACTGCGGGTTCTGCAACAGCGGGTTAGTATGCATAGGGAGCCAGAAGACATCTCTGGGTTGAACAGCCTTCTAGGGAACCTGATCACAGTTAAGATTTCTTTTGGGCCAGTTATTGCTCAATGTGAAATCCTGGAGAGCTCTCCGAGCACCCGGTAATCATTCAAATATTAACTGGCTGCCAGGCCGGTGGTGTTGCCAAGGGAAACGGGGAGGGAACATGGTGAAGACACCTGAGCCTCTAAGGAAAGGCATTCTACAGGCAGGAAAACAGAGAACTGTGTTTACATTCAGTCACAGCAAAGTAGGTGAGAAAAAAGGTAGATGAATCAAATTTGTCTTGTTTTTGGCAAGAAGCAAAACAACGTAGACACAGACTGCTCACAAATGGTGTTGGGGCAACTGAGTGACCAGGTGGAAAAATAAAGCTGGACCTATCCCTCACACCATACACCAAGAAAAACGGGTCAAAAATTTAAGTGTAAAATGGAAACCATAATGTAGTAGAAGACAATATGAGAGAACTGTTATAACCTTCTAGTGGGGCAGGCTTTTCTAACTTTGACACAAAATCCAGAAGTCATAAAAGAGAAGACGGACAAATTCAACTACATTTTTTAAAAAATCTACCCAGCAAAAACATCATAAGCAAAGATGAAGGACAAATGACAAACTGGGGGCGAAATGTTGCAACTCGTATTACCAAAAGCAGATCTCCATATTATAAACGTGGGCTACAAGGTGATTTTTAAACAACCTCCCCCAAACTAAGCAAAGGATACGAGACACTTCACAGAAAAGGAAATATCAATGGCTTTTAAACATATGAAAAGATATTCAAACTCACTCATGAGAGAAATAGAAATCAAAAATGCGAATAAATAACATTTTTCACCTATCAGATTGGAAAAAATTCAAAAGCTCAATAAGACATTTTGTTGGCAAGACTATGGATAATCGGGCACACTCACCCATTTCCGGTGGGAGTGTAAACTGTGCAACCTCTAAGGAGAGCAATTTGGTAGCATCTAGAAAACTACTGTGAGACATACTCTGTGGTCAGTAATTCCACTTTTAAGAATTGACCCTACTAATATATTTGCACAAATGTGAAATAATCTGTGTAACAAAAATATTTATTGCAGCATTGTTTGTAATAGCTAAAGAGTGAAAACTGCCCAAATGTCCATCAATACGGAACCGGTTAAATAAATGATACTACACTTACACAAAGACGTGGAAGAGAGCTCCAAGATATATTATTAAAGTGAAATATATCTTGGATATTTTTCCACTGTTATGTTAAGAACTCCAAGATACACTGTTAAGTGAAAAAGGCAGAATAATACCTATTAGCTTCCATTCGCACAAAAAAAGGAAAAGGAAAACAGAATTCATATCTGTATTGGTTTGGATATGCATTTACAAACTCTGGAAGGATAGGAATTGAGTAGATGGAGGACAGAGTGGAAGGAAAACTTTTCATTTCTAAACATTTTGTTGCTCGAATCATGTGAAAGCATTACCTTTCCAAAAGTTAAATCTTAAAACGTTTAATAGGTTAAATGTTAGTGGATATAATTCAAGCTCCTAGATTATAGTCTCCATTTGGGCCCTCAGTCTATGAGTGACAGATGGGAGATAAGTGGCTGTCACTTGGAGGCCGTGAATAGTAGCATCCGGAACTGGAAAGCAAAGTGAGGGTTACAGTCGGAAATCTGACGACTAGAACAGGTTGTATATGCCCAGGGCAGAGACATGAAAACCAGAAGGAAGAACACAATCTTGTGACAGTATCATAGCAAAAGTGACACATCAAAATAAAGAGATAAGCCAGAGATTAATTCTTGGGGCTATCTGGGGTCAAAAGGTGGTACAATTCCTTAGGACAGCTGAATTGGCTCTTAGTCCACAACAGACGTCACAGAGCGGTGTAGCTCAGGGGTACTGCCCTCAAAACGGGCAACCAGAAGGCTCTGGGGATTAGGCACAATGGTGGGACAGGGGAATGTAGGAACAACAGCATGGTGGGGGACAGCTGGCCTTCTCTACTCCTCTCGTATGTCTAACCACTGAGAAAAACTCTCAGAAAAGTTCACCAGGCCACGAGGCTGGTTAAAGAAAGAAAACGGAGTATTCTGAATAAAGCTTCTTGAAAACTGCTTTCACTCATTCATCAAATGTTTACAGAGCTCCCAGCCTGTGCCAAGAACTGCCTTAAGTGCTCAATAAATTCATCCCCCAAAATAAATAAGGCCAAAATAATTTAAACAAAAAGTCACTTTAAAAGATTTAGAGATAGAGGCTTGTCTCAAAAAACTTTTGAAATATAAAGTCACTAAAATGCCAACTGACAATTATAAAATGCTATGAAACTATGGTAAATGGATTTCAAATTGTATCCAGTTAATTCTATTGTTTAAAAAAAAAGTGAAAATAGTGATTTGACATGTGAATTTAAAATAAGACAATCATTTTCAGAAATTATGAGGTAGTTTATCGCAATTTTACTAAGCTTACATAGCATAAATCTTTAAAATATAGCTTCCTATTCTCATGGCTACAATTGATAAAACAGGAAAACATAACTGGAAAAGGAAACTAATTCAGAACAGATGTTAGGAAGGAATTTTTCCAGTAGTGAACTATAAACATGCGGAATAAATACTAGAAAATGTACTATGGTAAAAAATCAGAATCAGCTACTAACTACACGAACTAAGCAGGAAACCAGAAACCTAAATATGTAGAACAGGCATTTAAAAAAAGCCCTAAATTAATGGACAAGCCATGTTTTTACTATCCAAACCTGCAATGTGGTAAAGCTCAGGTATATCCCAATGCCTATAAAGCCTGCTCTTATTTATTCATAAGGATGTACCCAACTGCAAACCTAACAAGTTTACAAACCAAATTGATTCCTGCTTGATTTGCCAACATTTTTTCAACTTAATACCTACTTCGTACTTTCCTTTTGACCTGCCTTCTTAATATTTCACTTTCTCAATCTACTCACACTCTAAAAGGCAATATAAAGACCTGCAACCCCCCATCACCAATCCTTCTCTAGAAAACGCAGAAAGGACAGTTCTGCCTCAGCTGCTACTGTCAAGAAGAAATGGCTTATGCCTAGCATGCAGGGAAGACCAGAGAGGAACTGAAGAGGGGCAAACAACAGCATCCACTCCAATAAAGTTTACTACTTTGCATGAAGTCAATTTGTGACTCACCCATATTCGAGTGAATATACAAAAAAAATTCCAAAGCTAAATATAAAATGACTTTTGGACTATCCAGGTTTCTGCCTGTTTCCACGTTATGCACAGGAGAAGGCTGTGAAGCTGGCAGTACATTAACCCTCTCAGGCCACCAAGATCTCACTCAATGACTACAGTTAATTATCATGCAGGCCAGAGAAGTTTAACATAATAGTACTACCATAACGACAAGTGTTACACACAAAAGAGTCAAGAAGCCTCCTGACTGCAGCAATCAGGTAAGGACAGGAGACCAGGCCAGAGGTGACTCAAGATTCACAACTTTTAGCCAGCCTAAAAAAGCATTCAACTTTAGAACCTGAAAGAGCCTTAAAGATCATACGGCAAGCACAACCCTATCATTTTAGAGATGGAGATATTAAGGCCCCAAAAAATTAATTAACTAATCCAAGGTTGGGCAGCTTCATGGCAGCAAAGCCAGACCCAGGCCTCTGAGAAACAATCTAGTGCTCTCTGTGAAATACAGCATCCCACTCTTGGAGAAGATGCTGAAGGAACTGAATTTGTACACCTGAGGCAATCTTCTTTTTTTTTCAGAGTTAGGTGAAGGGAAAGGGTTATATGTGGAAAAAGATATTTACTTCATCCATCGACACTAGCTCAAACACAGACCTTATTTCATAGGCATATATAATATCCTGAACAAGACTATCACACAAGACTACTAAGTCTTCTCCCCAAATCACTGTGGTCTCCCAGAGCTTACCAGCGACTGGGGAAAACATGAATACGAAACAATCTTTTTAACCAAAACGCAAGCCTGTCCTATTATTTACTAATGGATAGAAAAATATTAATAAGATTTTAAAATGTTATTAGCACTTACACTATCAAGCAATCTTTCCATCTTGAGTTTTTACTCTTTTCCAAAATTTTCTATAATATAGAAAGTCTTTCCTGATCTATTATATTACTTTTTCTTCGTTAGAGTAAATTTTAGTATTTTAAGTCACATGGGACTCTCTCTAAAATTTCTAACAAATCATAATCCCAAAATCTCTTTGCCTAGCTTACCTCTGCATATATATACTGCCATACAAATCTATTTAAATATATTTTGGAAGAAGTATGAGATTCAAGAATTTTTATATTTAACTGGTTATACATATACATAGATGGTTCTCAATTTTCTCAACCTTAAGAAATTTTTCAAAAGAAGCTGATATTAACATTTCCTAGCCTACAGCATCCAGTTCATCACTGAAAGTAGCATAAGAGAAAGTGAAAACAGAGGGAGAAAGAAGGTAGAATGAGAGTCAAACCAAAAGTCTATCAGGAAAAAAAAATCATAGCAAATCTTCCTACGCAGATGTAAGAGGCACACACCAAGCTGCATGCAGTTTCCTTGTCTCACCATGCAGCTGTCTGTGCTTGCGGCCGGCTCGCTGACAAGGTGTGTTCATCGGGAGCAGCAGGAGTTGGGGTAAAGAAAACAACTGATGCGTGATCTCATGTGTGTCCATTCTCGCCAAGAATATCCTAGTCCATACAATTTGTTACTTACATCGTGGCTGCTCTCTATTCATATTCAAATTTAGATGTGGGAATATCTTACACACATTTACGAGCTATGTTAAACTTAGGGGCCACAGAAATCTCCAAGATGTGTGAGGCAGGCTTCTGAAGCTTATCGTTTGACAGGAGAATAAGCTCTGGACATAAGAGCACAGAAAGAAGGCAGCAAAATAAGAACTTAAGAATAACGAACCATCTGAGTTCATTTCTTGAGCTAGTTTTAGAGGACAGGTCAGATTTCAATAAGCAGAGAAGGAGAAGAAGGGACTGCCATAAAAAGGAAAACTAGGAACACATGCGGGATGGTGAAAGGATGTTTGAAGAACAGTGAGGACGCCAGCTTGACTGAGAGAAATTCTGTGGAAATAAAGAGGCCAGGAAGTGGAGGCTTTTGGGTTTTATTGTAGAGACGTTATCCAGCTGCTGAAGAGTTTTGAGCCCAAGAATGATATAACGAAAGTCACATTTTAGGAGGATTAATTTGGCAAGGACAGAATTGATAAGAAGGGATGGTCTGCAGGTGGGTCAGAGAGAAAGCTACCACAATAGTCCCACGTTCCTGAGCCCAGGACCTCAGTGTAGAAGTCAATGCCAACTGAAGCTGCTAAATTTTATACAGACTTCTTCAATATAGTATCGAACTTCTAAACTAATTCTAGAAAATTTGTACTTACACAATTTTTTTACTTTTCCTTCCTATTTTCACCTTAGGTAACAACTTCTGGCTTGGAATTTTTATTTCACCCTTCCTCACCCAATCTTTGCATTAAGACGACTCATAGTCATTCTTTACATACTAGCAAAATCAACAGGAGTCTATGTCATTACTTAATCAGAAGAGCATTTAAAGCAATTTTTTAAATCCCACCTAGTTAAATTGCTTTATATCACACACAATAAATTTCCCTCAAATTTCATATTTTATTTTCCAAGAGAAAGAGCACTCTCTTTCTCGCAGACTATACCTGCAAAACCAAAATGAAATGAAAGGTAGCTACCCAGTGAATCTGTAATAGTTACTTCACAGAAAGAGTTTTTAATAGATTGGCCGCCATAAGTATCATGACAGCAGAAACTAACTGCTTTCTTTGCCTTGTGTGTGTAAACTAGGCCACACACGAATGTCCCTCTTCTAGAAAAAGGACCAAACCAGGTAAGTTTTCAACATTTCACAGATTAAGGTAGTCTTATTGTATTTGCTTTCCCAGAAGAGGTTTAATTATAAAGTATCAAGTTTCATTTAATAAAAAAGTCATCGAAAAGGTAATTTAGATTACTGAAACAGACATCTTTCATATGCCTTACAGAATAGTATTATGCCTGATTTCTAGTAAGTCAGACTTTTGAAAAGCTAGCATAGAACAAGAGGTATTAATTTGAAAAAAAGAAAAGAATGACTTATTCAGTTGGAGGTCACCTAAAGAACTGCATATGCTCCAGGATTAAGCAGAGGACTGTGTCCCAGTTTGTAAAACAGCCTTGTCTCTGCTTTCACGACTTTCCATTTGAGTGCAAAAATGTTGCCACTTATCAGTGACCACTGGAACCTCTCCAGCAGGCAGTCCGGTTTCCTACGCCGAGGAGCACTAAGCCAGCTGATTGGCTCAGCGCAACCACACAACAGCCCTCAGCCTAACAGCAGTCAAGGAACAAAGATTGGTGACCAATTCTCAGGAAGGAAAGGATCTAAACGCGGCAGGTGGGGGGAGGGGGAAGCGCAGAATTAACTGACATAAATGTCCAGAAAGACACACCCACTCAAAGAGAGAAAAGCTAAACCTGGAGATATTCAGCCAGGAATGGATTTCTTTTTTTTAAGGTAAACAAGGATATGAATCTAAAAGTGTCACTGAGGGACCCCAGTTCATATGAACAAACTAGGCTAGGAACTTCATAGTACCTTGTGGGCAAGGACCTTAGAAGTACCTTGAGTGGGCAAGGACCTTTTATATACTAACATTTAGAAAATGTCGCTTATTCAACAAATTCATTGAAAGATGTCCTGTTTCCTAAAAACGGTACCTAAATTTAGGGTTCCTGCTTTACACTGATTCCAATTCTGCATGAGAACTCAAGTTGAAGGGGGAATGGGGAGGTGCAGAACACACGAAATTTTTACAGCATGGAAATAAAAGTATTTTTAAACCATCTTGGGGGTGAAGCATTGGGCAAGAAGTAATACGTGGAAACTGTCAAGTGCTTCTCTACACACCCACCCACCAGATACCATCGCACCCGGCTAGGGGAGTCTCCCTCTTCTTGCCTGACAGCTTCACTTTCTTTGAGGTCTGGAGCTGGTGATCACACTGGCCCGTCATGGTATTTTCAGTTAACAAAGCAGTTACTCAACAGGGGAAAAAGCCACAAAGGAGCAGAGCAGCTGCTGCTGCACCCGTGATGCAAGTGCAGGATGAGCCCCGAGCCGCCACCGCCGCCTCGGCTCCTCCGTGACGTTCGGGAGGGGTATCCCCGGCTCTCAGGAAGTGGTGGCCGCGGGCGGCTCCGCCCCCACTCGGCTCGGGGCTGGCCGGGCCGCCGGGTGGCAGGACTGCCTGGCTCGCCGGCGGGCGGGGATCACCGTCTGAGACGCGCGCCCGCCCCGCGCGCCCTGCGCCCTCGCCCCGCCTCGTCCGGGCCCCGGGCCCGCGCCTCGCCCTCCTCTCCCGTCACAGCCCGCGCCCCCCTCTCTCCCACGGCTCACACCCACTCACCCCGACCCCCTGCGCCGAGCCCGGCCCAGCGTCGCCGGTCACCAGACGGGGTCGAGCCGAGTCCAAGATGGCGACTCCGCCCCCGCCCCCTCCGCACTCCGGGCGGGGTCAGGGCGCCCCCTCACGCGGCGCGCTCGCGCCCGAGGCCCGGCTAAAAATAGCCGAGCCCGGCTATATTTGGTGCGGCCGGATCCCGGCGCGGCCGCGCGCGCCCCGCCCCGCCCCGCGCGCCCCGCCCCGCCCCGCCCCGCGCCGCGCTGAATGGAGAAGGGGCGGGGGTGACCGAGGGGAACCCACTCCGCTATCTGCGGCGCTCGCCGGCAGCGGGGCCCGGCCAACCGCCGAATTTAGTAACATTGCCTGCGTCAATCACGCGCCTCGCGTGCGTCAGCGCCGCGCGGCTCCAGGTCCTGCTCCCCCCACCCCCCAGCTCTGAATGGATACAATGTAGCAGCGCCCTCCTTCCTTCCGAGGCTGGATTGGAACCAGGGGCAGCGAGCGCAGAGGCTTGGTTCCTCTCTGCCCGGTCAGCGTTCGGAGCATCCTCCTACGGTCTTCTCCACACCACCCTGTCTGAAATGGAAGCGGAGGCGAACAGATACACCCATGTCATATATATTTAGTTTTGTTTTCAAGTTTCTGGTGCTAGCTCGAAGCTTCTTCGATTCTGAAATGTGTGCTGTCGACAATGGGATCCTCCCCCCTACTCTGCCCCCCTCACACACGCAAAGATTGTGACAGGTCAAAGAAATAAAATGTCACATCTGATTCAAGCGAACCACCTGGGGACCCTGTCTGTCTGCATTGCTTCACTCGAATATTTTCTCCGCTTCCCAAATTCATTTCTAAAGGAGGTTGCTTTCAGTCAGATGCAACCTTTGGTACTAGGAGACTTGAACTCTGATAAATTTTTATTTTTGTTTTCGGCAAGAAACTCACACTTAAATTCATCATTTCCAGGAAGAAAAGGCTCTCCCTCACACAGTCGTCCAGGCTTTCGGCACACCGTTTCATGACAAATGTGTGCCAGGAGACCAGAGCAAATCCCCTAGCGAGGGACTAATAAATCCTGTTGATTGATTTCGAAATGTTTAAGTCGGGAGATGGGAGGGGAGGCCAGTGTACAACCATCAAAAAGTGAAAGTGCGAGCTTAGAGTTCCATTTCTGACGGGGGGAGGGGGTTATTTGCAACAGTCAGACCCGCTCAGCTGTTCAACACGTGTGGGTTTGTTTTACACACATTAAGTAGTTTCTGCTGCAGCGCGCGCGTGGATGATGGATGTGCACTTAGCTGGGTTATAATGGGTCCAGTTAGGAAACTCACACCTTAAGTATAAAGAAAGAAAACCTTATCTTCTCGGAGCCATCTGCATCCCTGCGCGAAATACGAACCCAGCAAATGATAGGAGGAGGGGGATTCGCCTAGGCGCAGAGGGCCAGAGAGACGTAAACAGCTTTAGAACTGCTGCTGGCCAAAGCGCAGCTGCACCTCAGGGAGTCTTCGGACTGCTGCAGCGGCTGCCAGGTCACTCGGAGAAGCTGGCTGGCGGAGTCTTCCCTTTCGGAAGAGCTGTCCTCTCCCTTACCCCCTCGCCTTGGCTCTCTGCCTCGGGGCAGCCTCGGAGGCGCGCCAGCAGCACTCCTCCAACTCTACTCCACCCGAGCCTGACAGCTGGGCGGTCCCGCCTGACCCGCGGGCGGGCCGCTGCACCCTCTGGCAGACTCGCGCCCGGCCAGCAGCGCCGCTGCAAAGGAGTTGGCAGCGAGGGTCCGAAAGGCCTGCGGGGCCGGGGCTGGCCGCGCGATGCAGTTTCCATTGTGCTGCCCTGAGAATGCCCGGGGAACGCGCGCGCGCGCGCACATGCACACACACACACACACACACACACACACACACCCTCGCACACGCGGAACCGGCTGGGCCAGGGAGGGAGGAGGAGGGTGACGTAGCGTCCCATGGCGTCACATTGACGTCTCGCATTCCAGGCACTCTATGGAGAGGCCGCTAGGGCTCCTGTGGCATAAATGACGTGCCGAGAGAGCGAGCGAACGCGCAGCCGGGAGAGCGGAGTCTCCTGCCTCCCGCCCCCCACCCCTCCAGCTCCTGCTCCTCCTCCGCTCCCCACATACAGACAAGCTCACACCCGCTCCCTCACTCGCACACACAGACACACACGCGCACACACGCTCCGCACACACACTCCACTCTCTCCCGCGCGCTCACACCCCTCTCGCCCTGCGCCCTCGCGGGTGCAGCGCCGCGCACAGCCGGACGCCCCTCCCGGGCTCACCTTGCAACGCTGACAGCGCCGGCGGTGGCCGTGGAGGTGGGAACAGCGGCGGCATCCTCCCCCCTTGTCGCGGCCGGAGCCAGGACGCCCGCGGAACTCCTCGGCGGCGCTCTCCCATGAGTCGGGATCGCAGCATCTCCTGCCAGCCACTCACCGCCTCTGGGAGCCGCTGGGCTTGTACACGGCAGCCCTTCCGGGACAACAGCTGTGACTCCCCCCAGTGCAGATTTCGGGACAGCTCTCTAGAAACTCGCTCTAAAGACGGAACCGCCACAGCACTCAAGTATGTATGAGATTCGCCCAGTTAATTGGGGGACTTGCTAAAAAGTTGGCGCGCTGGGAACCGTCGCTCCTGAAATTGACAACTTTAAGCGTGGGGTTTTCCCCCCTCGGCTCTTCTCTCCGGCTTTGCTCGCCGAGCGGCCGGTGGGTTCTGATCTGAAACTTTTCCCCTGTAGCGGGCCCGCAGGGATCTCTGGAGCTCATGGGATTCCTCCCCCTACCCGAGGAGGCGAAAAGCCTCTAACAAAGAGGAGGACCGGGATTTGTGCAGTAGCAGCTCCAGCGATGTAATTCAGGGTATTTCGGCTCTAGTTGTCATGGTAATGATGCTCTCGGCGGCGGCGGCGGCAGCGGCGGCGAATTGCAGCTCCGGTGATGAACGGCAGTAATTTCCCTGGCTTTTAACTAGGATTGAAAATAGGGGCTGTGGTGGGTCTAAGTTAATATACCTAACGGTGACTCCAAGCTGGTTGCTTGGGGAGAAGCTTGGGAGGGAAGGGGCCTGGGCAGCAGCGGCCGGAGTTTGCAAAGGCGTTCCGAGGATCTCAGGAAAGAGGGCGTAATTGTAGGAATGTGGCTTATTGTATTGAAATGAGCCTGGGGCTCCACTAGGCACGTCTGCCTGGCGTCGCCGACTTGCCCGTTTACACTTTTCCCTCCGGAGGTAATCGGGTGTAATTGTCGGCCCCCTCGGCCGGACACGCGTGGGGACCGTATCCGTCTCCTCCGAGCCTTGGCTCAGGGTGAGAAAGGAATGTTTTCCTTTAACTGACAGAACTCGCGCTTTTGGAGAAGTTACTCCGAGTGTTTTACTCTTAATAGAAATGAAAGTTCTCAGTGGTGAGAGGAGCGCAGTCTTGCGAGCGCAGCCTGCGGAGACTGGCTTCCAAAGGCACCTCTCGAACCTGTTGGAAGCTTGAGACAGACATGAAAGAGAAAGCATTTGTCCTTTGATTCCAAAGAAGGTTCTTGGAGATTGCTTTTTATTTATGCCTCCAGATTCTTCCGAGGGAAGAGCTGCGAGGAGTTTGGTAATCAGAAATCTCGGGCTGTTTTCCCAGAGCTTTAGGGTGCCAGGAGAGAGGCACAGGGCGCCGTTCGGTCACTTCATCGCGAAGTCAATCCTGAATCTTCTTTTCCCAGGACGGAGAAATATTTTATAAAACTGAGTTGAGGAAAGAAAAAGCTGCCCAACGCGGCTACGGGGAGCAATGAATGAAGTTAGAGTTTATTCGAGTTATCTTAACAAGATGCTCGTAATGCGAATAGTAAAGACTGCTTAGACCGAGCAGCTCCACGACCGCTCAGTCCCCCCCCCCCCCCCCCCCCCCCCCCCCGGGACCGAGCGCTCGCAGAAATTCTCCCCCGCGGTTTGTCTCCTCTCCCTCGGGCTTTCTGAGAATCTCTGTCTTTCCCTTTCTGTCGGTCTCTCCTCCACTGCTCCTGCCCCCGCCCAACCTCCGCCCCCGCTCCCCAGGGTTGGAAACTCCGCGGAGGAGCCCGGGTCACAATGGTGCGTTTCACGGTTTCCTCCACATACTTCACCAAGGGGAGGGGAACACGGGGGTGTTCCTTTGGTCTGCCCACGAGAAAGAAAGGGGCTTTGACAGAGGTAGATATTTCTTCCTAATTTACAACCCCCAGGCTCCGTGCTCCCGGCCCCGGCGGCTGCGAGCAGCAGCGGCGGAACGTGTTTCCAGGCGCGGCGGCTTTGCCTAGGTAACCGGCCATTTGGGGGAGGCGGAGAGCCGTGGGGCGCTCGGCTTGGCTGTCGGAAACGTGGTGTTGCACTCTCCCGCGAACGCTGGGCGCTCGAGGGGAGCCCCTTCCTTGAGGAGACGCGACCCTTAGCCCCTGGAGTCAGAGGCCGATCCTCGGAGAAAGACTTCGCTTGAAAGGCGCCCGGGGAAAGGCGGGAATGTGGGAACCTACTGGAGGAGGTGGTGGGAGGTTGCTGGAGACCCCCACTGAAGATGCCAGGGGGACGGGAAGCACATGCTACAGCGGTGGGAAGATCTTCCCTTGCTTGCGCTAGAGCGAGAGCAAGCTTTCCGTAGGATCAGCTGGGGCTGAGGGTAGCAAAGGAATCCCCTATTTCTCGGCCGTGGAGGACTTTCTGGACCTGGGGACTCCGAGCCCCTCTCTCTCTCTTCCTTCAGGCCAGCCCAGGACGCAGGGGCGGCGGGGGTCGAAACTTACACGACCTTCTCGGCCGCGCACCAGCGAAGGATTTTGGTTTTTGTTTTTTTTCGACTCCACGTTCCCACTCCTCGAGCTGT
This sequence comes from Equus quagga, assembly GCF_021613505.1. NCBI lineage: Eukaryota > Metazoa > Chordata > Mammalia > Perissodactyla > Equidae > Equus > Equus quagga. The sequence continues at coordinate 64,427,749 of NC_060267.1, forward strand.
GAGTGGGTCCGGGCAAAGGGGGCGCTGTAGGCCAGAGTTTGGGCCAGTGGGATCCTTCCCCGAAGCCCGCGGGGCTGCACTTCCAGCTACAAAGTTTCGCTGAGGCTGTGCGCAGAGCGCTCGCCCCAGAGCCGCGCTCCGCGTCCTCCGGAATGTGCCCCCTCCGGGCCGCTGGATGGCCCCGAACGTCTAAGTCGCCCACCCTCGGGGATACCGCCCGCTGGGTGCAGAGGGCCTCCCCCCGCCCGCCCCACTGGCCTCAACGCCAACCGCCTTGTCGCCTTGTTTCCAGTGCGGGCCTATTTCCACTGTGCCCTTTTGTTTGCTTGACCCCTGGCCCCCGAAACTCGCGGCTAATAAGAAACGAAGCTCCATTAGCATTTAGAATGAAAAGCGCAGACTTTCTTAATTCCTCGGGGCATTCATGCATTCGTTCCGGACCTTGTGTATTTCCTATGCAACGTGTAAAATTTGTATGGGGGGGGAGGGGGGAGTTGGAAAATGGCTATTTTCCGCTCGTGCACACTCACTGATCCCGATTTCGGGCAGAACTCTTTCCTCAAGTGTTCTCCTTTCTTCGGTTTTCCTCACTTCGCGAGCTCGGAACCAATTATGGGGGCAGAGAGATCAATTTCTGGGTGACGACAGGCTGCGCGTTTTTTAGCCTCGATTCGGGTGCCACAAAACGGCGGTGAGCGCACTGGGTGCTGGGCAACCCATACTCGGCTCCCCCAAGGCGGTGTAATGCTTCTTGCCCAGGGACTCCGTTCACCTTAAGCACTGCTTTCTTACCCTTATAATTCTTTGTAATTAACGTAGCATTCCTCGAGGCCCCCACCAACACCCCAACGCGCCCGGCCCAGGCCGCGGTGACCCCGCCTGGTCCCGCTGTGACCTCTGTCCTCTCTCCCGGTGCCCGCAGAGCCCACTGCGGAAGAGCGCAGCCCGGCAAGCCCCAGGCCTGAGACTGGACCCTCGGCAGAGCCGGGCAGCACCGCAGCCGCTTCGCCTCGCCGGACGTCCCCCGCTTCTACACTCTCAGCCTCCGCTGGAGAGACCCCCAGCCCCACCATTCAGCGCGCAAGATATCCTCCAGGTAGGTCTGAAGGCACGACCCCTTATTCCTCGCAGGCTGGAAGAAGTGGGGGAGGGGATGGGCCCTGGGTCCCTGGCAGGGGCGGGCTGGTCGACTTGCCTAGCGCCAGGACAGTGACTGCTGGCCGAGCATTTCACAGCACAGGTGGCTTCTTTGCACGAAGCTCCTCTGGATACCACACCCTTTTGCTACCGAGTGGAGGAGCCAGATTAAATTAAGCGTTGCATTTTTCAAAAATATTTTTCCTAAGAAAAATGCAAATACACCGATAGATTAGGATCTTTTAATACACTGTAATGTCATGTTTGCTGTCCTTTTATATCCGGTTTATGCATTTAAGAGTATTGGGATCATTTTGAGCTCAACAGCATTTATGTTTGTATAAAATCCAAATCATTTGGGTGCAGAAGTTTGGGTTCCTGAAGCTCAGAGGGAAAGAGAAAAAGCATTTGAACTGAAACTTAAGGAGTCAATTTGAGCTGGGCAAAAGAAAGAATTGCAGGTTTGGCTTGTAACACCTTTTTATGCATTTGTGAAAGGAATACCAAGTGCCTGGCCTGTGTAGGCACCAAAGACAGGCAGATAAGTAGATCTCAGTCCCAGCCAACTCATCTTCTAGCTGGAAACCTCAGAAAGACACAAAGGAGAGCAATAGGGAAGGATTGGCAAGGAAGAATGACAGAAAAGACCAATGGAGAAATCCTAGAGGTCGCTGAAGGGCGAAGGAGAATAGATGAAACATCAGGAAGTGTTCTTCCTTTTAAATGATTAGTCTTTCATTTCACCCCAACAACTGGACAGCAGGATAAGAAATCCTTTAACTTCAAACTGTGAGTGTGTTTTTAAGGCCCTGCTTGGAAAATAAAGGCTTGAACTGGCCTCTCCTCATCACTGCTTCTTCCAACAGGCCCTCATCACCTTTTTTCAAGTCAAGATTTCATCCCATACACGCATGACTCAGTCAGATTTGGAAATGTGGGTAAGAGAAAGATGTCAAAGGAAATGAGAAGCACTCACTTTTCTATTAGTCACACCTTCTACACCATAGACTCCAAAGACACGTTAAGCACCTGGTTTTCCTTTGGTTCAGAAAAACCAACCACCAGAAACTGCCCATTTCACTATTTCTATTTAGCCATAAAGAAAGGGAAATAATTAGATAAATAAATCACTTACCGGAACCAGTAATTCTCAGGGCCTTCTCATCCAGCTCAACCTCTCTTTACAATAGTAAGCTCCCTGGATGCCAGGTGCTTTGGGGGCTCAACTTGGTCAAACTGGCAGAGAAACTAAGCCTCTGAAGAAACTGCTTTCTTTTCCAGGGGTACTAATCCTTCTGTCATAAGAAAATATGTAGACAAACTCACCTATTATGATAGTGGGAAAACAGTGTCATAAAACAGCCATGGATATATTTTATGTCAGAATTGGAAATATATATATATATACACTGTCTATGGCAGAGAGCAGGTTTGGTGGGTGTTTTGTTGCAGCTGCTGATCTTTTTCTTTGCAGATGGCACAAACTCCCCCGAGTCCATTTCCTGGGCCTACGTTCCCACCTCGCCACCTAGCTGGCTGAAGTCATCAACAGGGGTCCAGTTTGCGCAGGCTGTTAGCCCTGTTTGGAGGAGTGGGGAGGGGGTGGGAGAAAGCAACCACAACCTGTGTGTGGGTAGCTTCAGTTGGCACTTGTAAAATGTTAGAACGTCACTCTCTCCCTTGGCCAGTAAGTCCCATGCAGGACACCTTTTTTTGACTAACTTAGAGGTTTATAAATCAATGCCTGTGACTTGGGTGACCAGTGGCCTCTTTCCTCAAAATTAAACCAACAGGGCTTTCACTGGCTTTCTTTTTGTTCTCCCACCTGTGGCTGAGGCCACTGCAATTAGTGTCTAGGGCTCAAAACCACTTTGTTAAAACATCCCTGGGTTTATGAGGGAAGAAATCAAATTTCCCACATCTGGTAGAGGATAGGGCAAGGGAGGGGAGGTGGGCACAGAGGCCCCCAGGAGGCCGGGCTTGAGCATCTTGCGGCCCCTTTGACAGTCTGCCAGGGATTCAGCTTTCTTCCCAGGGAAGAAAGGAAGGAGGAAAGTAAGCATGGGGCATTAAATCTATGCTACCAGAAGGAGGAAAGGCTATCACTTCCCCTCTATTTCCCAGATTAGAGTGCAAAGAATTCACTGCGACCTATTAGCTGGGAAAGAGAGCGCTGACTGGCTTCTGAAAGAGCCTTCCTTTTCCCTGTCCTTGCAGATATGCCCTGCGTGCAAGCCCAGTATAGCCCTTCGCCTCCAGGTTCCAGTTATGCAGCGCAGACCTACGGCTCAGCGGAATACACCACCGAGATCATGAACCCCGACTACACCAAGCTGACCATGGACCTCGGCAGCACCGAGATCACGGCCACGGCCACCACGTCCCTGCCCAGCTTCAGTACCTTCATGGAGGGCTACTCGAGCAACTACGAACTCAAGCCCTCCTGCCTGTACCAAATGCCGCCATCGGGGCCGCGGCCCTTGATCAAGATGGAGGAGGGCCGCGCGCACGGCTACCACCATCACCACCATCACCACCACCACCACCACCATCACCAGCAGCAGCAGCAGCAGCCATCCATTCCGCCCCCCTCCGGCCCGGAGGACGAGGTGCTGCCCAGCACCTCCATGTACTTCAAGCAGTCCCCGCCGTCCACCCCGACCACGCCGGGCTTCCCCCCGCAGGCGGGGGCGCTGTGGGACGACGCGCTGCCCTCCGCGCAGGGCTGCCTCGCGCCCGGCCCGCTGCTCGACCCGCCGATGAAGGCGGTGCCCACGGTGGCCGGCGCGCGCTTCCCACTCTTCCACTTCAAGACCTCGCCGCCGCACCCGCCTGCGCCCAGCCCGGCCGGCGGCCACCACCTGGCCTACGACCCGACGGCCGCCGCCGCGCTCAGCCTGCCGCTGGGAGCCGCCGCTGCCGCGGGCAGCCAGGCCGCCGCGCTCGAGGGCCACTCGTACGGGCTGCCGCTGCCCAAGAGGGCGGCCGCGCTGGCCTTCTCGCCGCTCGGCCTCACCGCCTCCCCCACCGCGTCCAGCCTGCTGGCCGAGAGCCCCAGCCTGCCGTCGCCGCCCAACAGGAGTTCGTCGTCGGGCGAGGGCACGTGCGCCGTGTGCGGGGACAATGCCGCCTGCCAGCACTACGGCGTGCGCACCTGCGAGGGCTGCAAGGGCTTCTTCAAGGTGAGCTCACGCCTGCTCCGGGCGCCCCTCCTCTCCCCTCCGCAGCCACCGCTCAAGTGAGCGTCTAAGTGGATCCTTCCCGGTTGGAGAGTTGTCATTGTTGTTCCGTGCGTTCCTGTGGCCTTTCCCGGCACCTTCACGTCCACTTTCTCGGGGGCTTTTAACTTGAGGTCCATTACAGGAGGCCGTACCTGGGCACTTGAGGGAGTGCGGACCTCCCGACGTGGCTTTGCCCTCTGAGCTTTATTCTGGAGAGAGCCTTCAGCAGATTCTCAAAAGGATCTGTGATCTCAGAAATGCGAAGTCCTCTTTGCATTCCTCCTCTGTCCATCCAGCAGTGTCTGAAGGATAGGGTCTGTGTGCCGGGCCTTGGACGCTTGTATCTCATTTAGTCCTCATAGTAAGAGCTAGGACTCTAGAATCAGAACTGAGGTTGAGTTCTGGCCACCCGCTAGCTATTTTTATTAACAGGTCTTGAAGGTGGATATTAATTACCCTTGTTTCATAGATGAGGAAATGGAGGCTCAGAGAGGTTATTCCACTGTCCCAGGACACACACTCAGAGAGCGAGATGGAGGCAGGATGCCAACTCATGTTTGCATGATGCCACCGGGCACACCTTCACAGCTCTGCAGAGGCAGAATACACAGGGGCAACTGGCTGGCTGCAGTTTGGGGCAGCTCCCTCCATAGAAGATAGAAGCTAGGGTCTCACCAATCCACACCACCTCTGTGCCCCACACACTGTGCCAGCTGTGGACACTGTTCATTATCTCAAAGCCCCAAAGGAGAATTTTACAGTGGGAGCGTCTAGCCTTCCCCATATTTTCCCCATAAGGAAGCTGATGCCTGGAGAGCTGTGCAGCCTGTAAACAGTGATTTAGAGGCACGGGGACAGTTCCAGCTGGTTTCTCCTGACTCTTGAGTTCAGTGCTCTTTCCATCACTCAGGGGAGAGAGGCCTTGCTCTCTTGCTGCTCTGCTTTTCCTCTTGAGTCCCTGACTTCTTCAGACACTTAATTCTGTGCCACCCTCCCCACTCCCCCTGGCCGTTATCTCAGGCGTTTGCAAACCCATAAATGTTCTCCCACAAAAATCGTGCCCTAGCTTCCAGTGCTGGGCAGAGTGGAAGCTAGATGCTGACTGGATAACTAGGATTTGGGAGGCCAATAGGATGTATCTGGGAGCATGCTGAAATTGGAGTCTGAACGCTCAAATAAGAATCCTCGATCTGTCACCTACCCACTGTGTGACGTTGGGTATGACACGTCTTTCTAGGCCTCAGTTTCCCCATCAGGTGAATAAAATTCAGAGAAAGGCTATGAGTATTAAATGAGATAAAACACTTATGAAAGTACTTTAGAATCTTTAAAGGTCCATAAAACAATAGTTCATTATTAAATGAAAACTATAAAGCATTTGTAAAAATGCACATGTTTGTGGATTGGTATACACACCAAGCAGCAACAGTTATTTTTGATCTCGAGATAGGACTCATGTGACTAATTAAATTCTGCAGATAAATGAGAAAATGCTTGTGGAAAGATTTTGCAATATGTTAAGTGCCATAAAGGAGGTAAGCAGGATTATGATATTTTAAACGTGGAACCCTCAGTTTAGCCACTTTTTTCCTGTCTTAACTATCGAGCTTTACCAGGGTTACTTTCAAGTAACTGCATTCCTTTGGCAGATTTGATTTTTACAGCGTTTCAGTGGAAATGCTGAAGGGCAGTTAAACAGGCAGCCGAAAAGGGGGAAAGGAAGAAAAACAGTTAGGAGAGGTAGGAGTAATCCACAAATATAATCACCCCTGAATAACTGAGTGGACCAAAAGACAGGAGCGGTCATACATTCCTAGTCTGGAAGTGTCAATTAAGTGTTCCCCAACAGTGTCCCTTTTCTGCAGCAATCCCTTGAAAACAAATCTATACTTGAAAGGGTGGGGGTAGGCTGGGGGAGAACCACCCCACGGATCTGTTAATTAAGGGAACGAGAGCAGGTTTTACCCAGTGGCTTTCTACCATTAAATTGAATTCTTTAAAAATGTGACATGAAGTGCAGTTAATGATGGAAATTCAGTGATTGAACCGTAATGATCTTTCCTGTCCTTAACCTGGGCAGGCACACACAGATGTGGGGAAGGTTTCAGGTTATTGGGAAAATGCACACCTGAAGCAAAATGCCACCAGCACTCAAATTGGCATACAGCTTTGGAGACGATGGCAAGAAATAGAGCTTTAGAAATTACTGCATGTTCAATGAAAGAGAGCTTCATTCAGGAAACGGTTTCCTACCCTTACAGACGGCTGAGAATTTAAATGTGGAAACTCAGAAGTATGCTTGTGATTTGGAATTTTGCATTTAAACTAAATGTATCTGGCTTTGTTCGATTTTTAAAGTTTTATATAAGCAGTTTAGAAACTATCTCCTAAAATGAAATTAAAGAGAGTTGAGGATTGCTGAAAACCAAAGATTGAAAGGAAATCTAGAATTCTGGACACAAAATAGATCACTAATCCCAAATTACCTGGATTTATTTTTTTTTTTAATGCAGCCAAGGCTTATCAAATAAATTCCAACTTTCTGCTCTATTTGGAGTTGCATAGATTCAGGTAATTCCTGAATGATTTCACTCTACAGTGGTAAATACACATCCATTTGCACAAATGTTTTTAATTTTTTAAAAATCAAGCACTTTTAAATCTGGAGCATAAAATATGCTTAATTATTTCTCCATGTGTCATTTTAAAATTCTATGTGATTCTAAATCATACGTTTTATATCCAAGTCCAAATGTTATGATGTGTCTTTTACAATATGTCTATCTTGATGTCTATGTCAGTAGTCATTTATGAAATAACCTATTAATGGGAATTTTTATTGAGAATACATGGCTCTTATATTTCTTTCTTTCTCTCACCCATTTTTTTTTTTTTCCTTTCTTGGGCGTGACAGTGGTTTTCAGTATCCAATTTTAAGATTTTCCTTTTTCAAATATCAGAAGTGTCTGGTTTACCACATATATTCTTTTAAAGTTAAAATAAAGGACACAGGCTGATTAAGTGATTTTGGGGGGCTTAAAACATTATTTCCTATATGTTTTAACCAGACTAGTCCAGATTTTTGCTCTTTATGATTTCATCTCTGTTGGGGAACAAAGCCAGTTACTGTGATATTTGACTTAGAATAGTGATAGCCAGCAAAGTACATCCTAGATAATTTTGATTTTATTTTAATAAGGTCAGCAATAATCAGGGGAGTGGAACAAGTAGAAAATTGTTCCCAGAGGGATATTAAAAGTGGAGATAATGTAATCCTCCAAGGTATGATATGTTGACCTGGTAATTTCAGATATGATTTTATCACTCAGACTTGGTCGTCTCCTGAGACTTGCTTCAGAACAATCCGAGATGATTTTCATTGTCAGCAGCTAACACTAATAAAATTGTTTTTCCTGCAGGCTAGCGTGTTAGGAAATTAAATTTATCTAATTATACGAATTGCACTGTCGCTTTTCACATTGTAATTAAAATACATCTTGTCAGGTCCTACCTCTTTCCAGAAACTATTAGTTGACTATCTCTGTATTGTATTTTCGCAGAGAACGGTGCAGAAAAATGCAAAATATGTTTGCCTGGCAAATAAAAACTGCCCTGTAGACAAGAGACGTCGAAACCGATGTCAGTACTGTCGATTTCAGAAGTGTCTCAGTGTCGGAATGGTTAAAGAAGGTACGGATATAATGCTTTTTATCCATCTTGCTGATACGTATTCTCAGATATCACTGAAAAAATGTTAATATTTACGTTGGGGTGGGGAATTTTCCTTGTTTCCCTTTCCTTCCAACATTTTCCTTTTATGATGTATATTTACATTTAAAAATAGCTGAGGACTCCTTATTCTAATTTCTCAAAATCAATAGAGAGCTTGTGTACATACATCTTTGTTCTATTTAAGAAGGAGACTTTTAGGGCTAATTCATTACCAAATGTAAGTATGGGGTGGCTTTTATGCTGCCTGTTTCGACTCTCATTAAATCATTGTGTGGATATTTTTCTCAACTTATTGCCACTTTTAAATGGTTGGTCTCATTAATGATGGCTCAACTGTAAAGTGTTTTGATTCGTTTTTGTGATTTATGGCTATTCATGGCTATCTCTGAAGACGTTTCTCCTTGCTTTCTCTCGGCGTCAGTTGTCCGTACAGATAGTCTGAAAGGGAGGAGAGGTCGGCTGCCTTCCAAACCAAAGAGCCCGTTACAGCAGGAACCTTCTCAGCCCTCTCCACCGTCTCCTCCGATCTGCATGATGAATGCCCTTGTCCGAGCTTTAACAGACTCAACGCCCAGAGATCTCGATTATTCCAGAGTAAGTTTTATGATGTCCTCCTTTTGAATGAACGATCCAAGTCTCTATTCATGATACTAGTAATAAGAGTTGTTTGAATGACTTTGCGTCTGGCACTGTGCTGAATAGTTCTCGTACCTTTTTTATAGTTCTCACTTCATTTAGCAATGCTGGTGCATCCATTGCACCAAATAATTTTTGCCTTATTGGATCTCTAAATGCCTTAACAAATGACCCTGACAGTGCTGCACCTGTCGTACCCATTGTTGCAGGATTCCTAGCGGTTGCCAATGAAAGTCTGCACAGATGAATTACAATTTGTAGATTTCTTCCATTGTTTAGACAGAGTGACTACTGGTTTTTTCATACTGTGGTCAAATCCTCTGGGTGAGCCTCGAGTTATCTTTAAGCAGTTTACCCAATTGCATCACCATTGTTTGACTTGCTGCTTATTCAGAGAGATTAGACCATTGATGGAGTAAACTCTGGCCTCGACATCATCAGGTGTTGTCAGGAGGACTAGGATGGAGCGCCGCCTCTGCTGCTTCCTGCCTGTGTCACCTGGCTCCCGCTCTGGGCTTTCTCATCCCTACAGTGGAGATGATTACAATATTTAACCCTGGAGCGATGTTTTGCACATCAGTCACACAGGAATGGCGGTAGAGAAAACATTTGAAAACCGTAAATGATTACGGGTGTTGTTATTTAAGTCACCCAAACATATCAACATTTTTATTTCATGTGGGATATAATAAAATAGCCTCGGTGTGAATTCTGAAAATTTCCAGGAATTTGGATAACATGAAGAAGAACCATGAAAAAGGCTTTTCTGAGCAAATGTGTAAACATTACTGGAAGGCATTTTTATAAAGAGTTAGAAAAGCAAACGTCTAGTAAGACAGGGTCTCTTCAAAGAAGGAAGGGAAAAGGTCACAATTATTGAGCAATTTCTACATGCTTGACATTGTGGTACGTTGTCTCGTTTAACCATTTAAAGAAGCACGAACTGTAGGATAGTCACCGCCACTCTAAGACAAGACAACTTAGAACCACAGTTTGCACACAGATGAGAGAGACACCAGTCCAGGGATCCCTACTGGTCCAGCTGGCTTGGCAGCTACTACCAGATTGCCCTCCCCAGGTCTAATCATTATTTCAAACTCCTGGTAGAACGGCTGGCGTCGAGTGTGTGTGTGTCTGCTATGTACCCCCCTTTTAGGCTGCAGTGTTGATGGAAACGAAGGGGTGGTTGGTGTACCCGCTGTGATCCTCCTTCCCTCAGCCCCATGCTCATTATGGGCTGTGAAGCCTCCTCTCTGCACCTGATCACAAGACTTCACATGAGAAGCATGGTAGACCCTTAGCACCAAAGGTTGAGGACTCTTATTCTGATTACAAGTAGCATCTCTTGACTAAAGTCAGTTCTCAAATAGTAGTCTAGCAGAATAATGCAGGGGTTAAGGACTTAGGCTTCGGAACCATGCAGGCCTAGATTAGAATCCCAACACCATCATTTACCTGCTGGGTGACCTTGAGCAACTGTTCAGCCTTTTAATGCCTCAGCTTCCTCATCTGTGTTATGGAGTGTAATATCTACTTCCTGGGGTTGCTTGTGAAGAATAAATAAGATGATACTTGTCAAAGCTTTAGCACAGTGCCCTGTATGTTATCTTCTTGACCTAAACCTCATTCAACCATTTGTTGACTGTTCTGATGAGTAGGAACATTATACGTGTCAGGTGCCATGTAGCAATACCATTAAGATAAGTGTTTTGATCTCTGTTTCACAGATGAGGAGATTAAAATTGAGAAAGGCTGAAGGACTGACTTGCCCAAGGTCACACAACTAATGTGTATCAGAGATAGAATTAGAATGCAAGTGTATTGGACCCCAAATACCAAGCTTCCCTGAGTCTCCGGTTTCAGGGAGAGTAGGTGCTAGAAAAGCGTTCGGGGATAAAGATTTCTCCTCCCCGAAGCCACTCTGGCCTCCCTCATGCAATTTGTCTGAGTTAATGAAGCTTCTCCACTCTGCCCACGCTGAGGCTACAGCATACAATCTGACATGGTTCCAGGGCGTTTGAAATCACTATTGATGGTCAGTCCAGAGAATTTAGGCCCCAAAAGTGATTTTTTGGCCCCAGATTATCCAATTACTGGTCTACATGGCCTAATTAGTGATTCAGTGGCGAACCCTCCGCAGCACTTTGAGTTGTCCCAGCTGGGAACTGTCGCCACGCTGAAAAATCAATGCAGCCGGTTTGCTTGCCTCTGCACCATTCAGTGTGTTAGACTAGAGTCATCATCCTCATCAACAAACATTTATCCAATTTAATTGTTAGCTTTGTCCAAAATAGCAGATTGACCACGCCAGCGTCTGGGTCGCATTGATACTACCTTTGGGGCCTGGCTCAATTTCGCAAAGCGTATTTATTTTAATTGCATTGTTTTGGAATCAGGTTGAACCTCATAACTTGGATTCTCCTGCCTAGATAGCTTTACGAAATTATCAAAAATTGGACCCAAATCAATTAAATTAAAAGACTTTTTAAAAAATACAGTGAGTTTTCATTAAAAACTTGGATGAAGGCATAGAAGCATGCTGATCACATTTGCAGATGACAGAAAGCTGGGAGGGATCGCTAATATGATGGATGTCAGTATCAACATTCAGAGTGATTTCGACAGGTTGCAACAGGATGGGCTGAAACCATCACGAGGAAAGTTAACAAAAATAAATGTGAAGCTCAGCATTTAGAATTTTAAAACATGGGAGAGCCTTAGCCTGTCAGTGGTTCATGTTAAGAAGATCTCGGGAGTTTATTCCACACACACTCCATGTGAACCAACAAAGTGTACGTTTGGTGGGAGGGAGAGATGCTAAATTACCTGAGGCTGCAGTAGTAGAAGTATGGGACCAGAACCAAGTGGGTGGTGGTCCTACGGACTCTGTCCTGTCAGACCGCCATGAAGCCCAGCTCCAAGCTGGGGTTTAAGAGGCATGTGAACACATTGTTTCTGGAAACTTGTAAGGTATGGTTGGAGGGAATGGAAGTATGTAGACAGGAAGGGGGAAAGTTTGGCAGGTTTAGGTCACTCTTTTGCCCTGTAGCAAAGAGGACTGTTGCTCCCAAGGGCAGATCTGGAGGGAGAGGGAGGGGCCCCTTCCAGTTCACTCTGAAGACAAGGGTGATCACTCTCAGCCACAAGAGCTGCTGTGGGAGTGAGCCCATCCACACAGGAAGGAACTAAGGAGGGCACGCGACAGGGTTTCTCACAAGCGGAGAGGTTATTCTGGATAATATTAAGTTCCATCCACCTCTAAGATTTTACTTATCATCATATTGTCCCTAAGCGCAAGTGATTATATATACGTATACAAATAAGGATATGTGTTAAGTATCATGTTAGTTAACAAGATTGAACTTGCTTTGTTCTCTAAAAAACACATTAACATAAAGTGAGTGAAGCGTAATGCGTTTATTGAGTGCTTATTTTGAGCTAGGCACCATCACATACATTCTTACATCATTTCATTTAAGCCCTAGCTTTATGTGGTATAGTTTGTGGTTTCAGCAATTTTTTTAAGAATGTCATTCATGGAAACTCAATTTTCATAATGGCCTCTCCTCAAAGTTTTATATTTACAAATTCAAAGCACTGGAGGTGACCTTGAGATTATCTCATCCAACCCCCATATTTTCAGGGGAATAAAGAAAGGCTTAAAGGGGTTCCTTGTGCAGAGCCAGGGCTAGATCCGAGTCTCATCAATCAAGGTGATATGTTTCTACTTCTTCTGTGTAATGGCAGTTTACTAGCTTTTTTTAAAAAATTGAAGTTTAGGGGCCAGCCTTGTGGCTTAGTGGTTAAGTTCACGCACTCCACTTCAGTGGCCCAGGGTTTGCAGTTTCGGATCCTGGGCACAGACCTACAAACTGCTCCTCAAGCCATGCTGTGGCAGCATCCCACATACAAAATAGAGGAAGATTGGCTCAGATGTTAGCTCAGCGACAGTATTCCTCAAGCAAAAAAAACAGGAAGATCGGCAATAGATGTTAGCTCAGGGCCAATCTTCCTCACCAAAAATAAATAAATAAAAATTGAAGTTTATTAGATTTTTAAAAATTAAATAATAGCAATATATACCCATTGGTTTTTAAAAAGGCAAACTATTTAGAAGTGGATAAAGTGAGAAATGAAAGTCTCCTCTTCATTTTTTCCTGCCCAATCCTACTCTTCAACAGTAACGGATGTTAACATTTTAGTGTGTATCCATAATTTATTACGTTTTAACTAAGAATTTGCCCTGTCAGGTTTGAGTCAGACAGTTGATTTGAGCAAAATGATTTATTAAAGATGCTAGCTTCCCCCAGCGAATCAGGTCAATAGAGAAATGAGAAAATATTTGCTGCCAGACAAGTATATTTTAATCTTCTTGTACCAGCATAGGTGCCTTTAAGGTAGGAAGCGAGCAGTTTTCCCTGTTGGTGGGAAAGGGAGGTGGGGCTGTGTTCCAAGTCACAGAGGGAATGAACGTTTTAGAGGCCAGAAAGTAAGCTCCTCGCTCTGTGAAGCATTCCTGGCTCGGGGACCTTCAGTTCTCCTTTGGGCCAAGCTTCTCCCCTTCAAAAGTGAGCTCAGATCGTTGTATATCAGTGCAGTCAAAACATGTCACGTTTGATTTCTTTCTCCTCAAAATGTTTCTATTCTCTGCCCCACAGTTGCTTTTAATTTAGCAATACATGTATATATAGATACGGGGCTTGGCTTCAGAACCTGCATAATTGCTAATGAGAAAATATTCTGCACATCCTCATTAGTTGGTCATTTCAAGTATTTTTCAGCAAACTATGATGTTCTCTGGTAATTGGTGTCACTTAGTGTAGTAACAGACTCCAAATACGAGAGATATTGCTCAGATAGAACCAGGCACCAGCAAATGGTATTTAAATATGTTAACAGGATAGGCAAGAAGCAACGTGGCTAACGCGTGTTAGACCTACCGAGCAAACGGCATAAAGACCGCAAAGAGAGTGGTTTTGTGAAGCTGCGCAGAAGACCCTCTCAAATTGCCACCGATTCACTAGATGATCTCAGGCCAGTTCCTGGCCCTCTGTGGGCCTCAGTTTCCTCATCTCAATGGGGAGGAGATTGGACTAAATGCACTCCCACGATCCCTTCCAGCCCTCTCATTCCCTGACCCTCCGGCCATTATCCGGGCTGTAATTCCACTAGGTGTGCAGGGCAGCATTCCCCAACGTGTCGGGCCCAGATGCCTGTATCAGAAAGAGCCAGGGTGTTTGCCTAGAAATGCAGATTTCCGGGGCCACACCCAGACTACTGGATCAGAATTGGGGGGTCGGGGGGAGGCGGGCAGGCATCTGTATCTTAAGCGCCCCGGAGGATTCGTTAGCACACTAAGGTTTGAGAACCACCCATCTAGTTCAATAAGAACAATTCAATTTTACCTCGAATCTCCTATTTCCCAGCTTTTCTGGAGGTTGAGAAGGAATGAGCAATAGAGATAGATTTCTGAGAAAGTAATTAATTCATTTAGCAAATATTTAGTCAAAGGCTACTGGGAATTATATTCATTGCCAATTTTTAAAGTGTCACTTTTTACAGTGTAAGAACCTAAGAATATGTATATATAGTTTGGCTCATAGAACAATCATGTCTAAAATACAAAATATAAAGACCTTGGGAAAAGTAATATTCTAAGGGGAGATAAAAATGGTCTTAGTATATTTTACATATTGATCCCGGAGTGACAGTGAGACAGAGCAAATGTAAGATTCCGCTCTGCTATGAAAGCATCACATTGCTAATATTTTTAGGGCTGGTGTTCACCAAGGCTCTCACTTAATTCCCATTCAAATAACTTATTTCAGGCCTGGGCTGTTGCTGAAGTCTGACTTGTACAGCTGTGTTATCACCATATAAAATGTATAGGCTCATCTTAACTTAAATAATATCCATTGTTTGCAGCTCTAGATTCTCATTCTAGGTGCTTTGGAGAACTCTCTACTAGGCATTAACTGTCGGTAGATGTCATACTATGTCTTTGACTAGTGGTAAAGCCAGATTTTTGATGGATCAATGATCCATATAGGCTGGAATAAAAAATTAGCATAAACAGGAAAAAAGATTCATTTGTAGAGTCTTTCTCTGTTTGGCCTATGTTTGATTGGAATGATCAGTAAACAAGTATTGCTAGCTTTTCATTGATAAACCCCAAACTCGCCTAACCCAGAGGCAGAGTGAGGTAGGGGAGCACAGAAGCAGAGATAGGGGTCTGGGTCTTCCAACTCCAGGGGCAGTACTCCTTGGTGAGGTTTTTACAAACTGCTAGGCCAGGCAGAGAAAGAACCGAAAATGTTTTTTTTCTGTCTCTTTAAATCCTATGCTCAGTAGAGGGGACACTCAGTCCGTCTTTTCTCCCAGCATTGGATGCTGACCCTCCAGTCACCCTCTAGTTATTGGTGGCTCAGGCTGAATCCGGTTTGGCTCCCGAATTCTGGAACGTGGACCAGAATCACTGCAGGTGGAGCCCAGAGGGGCTGGCTGGAGTCTGGCACACCGGGCCTGCTGGCTTCCTCCTTGCTGGACTCCATCAGAGAAAACTGCACACGCGGGGGAGGCGGGGGCTGCATTTCCCCATGAGCAGGATACATGAAATGTGAGCCCCGCAGGCGCGGAGGCCTGCCGAGGACCCTGGGTGAAAGCTAAGCGCTCTGGAGGATTCTGAGCAAATATTGGAAGAGGGGAGATTATTGAGTTATGAGCCCTGGCTTCAGGGGGAGCTGCTAGGTCCTGCTCCCAGGGAAAAGTTTGTATCCTTTAGTCTTTTTCTCCCCATTTAACAAACTATTTTAAAACAAGATAATACTGAATTAGTGTGAAATTCTAGGCAAAAACAGCATACCTGGTATGATTAGCAATGTTTAGAATCATCCAATGCAAGAGCCATTCCATGGAAGATTCACCTGGACAGACGATAATCTAGGCCATACAACACACCCTAACAAACTTAAAAAAATAGTGGGCTGGCCCTGTGGCTGCTTCAGCGGCCCCAGTTGCCTGGTTCAGATCCTGGGCGTGGACCTCCTCCACTCAACAGCCACACTGTGGCAGCATTCCACATGCAAAATAGAGGAAGACTGGCACAGGTGTTAGTTCAGGGTGGATCTTCCTCACCCAAAAAAAAAAACGAAGGAAAGAATAGAAACCATGCAATGTGTGCTGTCAAACCACAGTGGAATTAAACCAGAAATCAATAACAGAAAGATAGCTGACTGCAAGAGCCGGAAGGAATCTTGGGGAATCGGCTAGTCTAGTCACTTCCTACTTCAGAGGCAGAAACAGACCCAAAGAAGTTAAGTGACTTGTCTAGGGTTGCACAGCAAGTCAGTGCCAGAGCCCAGAGAAGGACCCCATGACCTGCTGCCCGAGCCAACTTTCTTTCCTCTACTCCATATTCTTGCTCACTTGGGAGTCTCACATGTAATGCTGGCAGCTTTCTAGAAGTGGTTCTGCTCTTACTTTCATCCTGCCCTTGGAGAACATATGGAATTAGATTCATAGAAGGATAGAAAGTAAAAAATTAAAATAAAATCTCTTGTTTACACTCTCCTCCAGTTACTACTGTGTGTGCTGAAAGGAGGTGGTGGCAAGTGTCTGTGACACCCTGATCCTGCTGCCGTCCTTGAATATCTGTGGGGAGGACAACTGTTTCCTTCCCCCAGTACTTTGCTCCCGTGGTCCATGACGCCACAGAACATCCAGGGCTTCGCAGAATCTGGGCCCTGGGTGGGGTTATTGGGAACAGGGGAGCCAGGGCTCTGACCTGGACCTGATGTTACAGGCTCCTAGAAAGTCAGGGCTGAAAATTAGTGAACTTCCAGCTCAACTCCTTCCCCCATTTTATAAATGTGGAAGCCAAGGGACAGTGATGGCTCCAAGTCTCATAACCGTTATCAGTATCAGCACTGTCATCGTTTGTTAATGATGTTAATAATAACACGTGTTCTATGTCAGGCCCTTCACATATATTATCACATTTACTCATTGCAACAAAATGTCAAGGAAGGTATTGTCCTCATTATACAGAGGAGAAAACTGAGGCTCAAAACAGCGAAGTCGTTTACCCCAGATAACTAGTAAGCGTTAGAGCTACGTTATTTCACAAATTAGGGCCCTGGGCAAATCTAGGATTAAAGTAGCTGGCCTCTTGTCTCATGTTTCTTTTGTTGTTTCATGATGCCTCTTGGGAAAGCACAAAGGAAAAAAAGACACAGTAAAGACAAGTGGCTCATGTCCTCACACCTGAGTAGTGCTACGATAAGCACCTGGCTGCTCACTTGCTGTTCCTCTCCAGCCAGGTTAGGGCATTGAGGCAAGCCTAGGCAGGCCTTCGACTATTTCATTGAACAATATTTAACGACTATTTATTGAAGGTCAATTATGTGCCGGTCACCTTGCTGCTGACGAAAAATGGGACCAAATGAACACACCCCTGGAGACCTCCAATTAGAGCAAAGCGAAATGCTTTTTAAAACTATCCCACAGGCTGCCAGCTGGTAACGTCAGACATGCTAGCAGCCAGGAGGTGTAGGACCGGAAATCACAGGGCCGTGTTTAAGTCTTGGCCATACCGCTGTTGATTATGTCATTTGGGAGAGGCTTTTAGCCTCTCTGAGCCTCAGTTTCCTCACCTGTAAAATCAGGATTAAAATCTGTTTCCCCAGAAGATCAGTGGAGAGCAGGGATGCAACCCTTGGCTATGTTGGTGTGAAGGGAATGATGTGCGTGTTTACGTGACTGTCTCTGCGGATCTCTCAAGTCTGTGTTGCTGGTTGTCCTTGACTGTTATCTTGCTGTATCAGTCTTCCTGCCTGAAGCAGGAAAGATTTTCCTCTGGTGATTTAAGCAAAACCCTGACTCTACCAGAGTATCCAAAAGCTGGGCAGAGACTTTGTTCCCACTGTACATTTCTTCTCTGGGGACCCTCTAGATCAGTGCTGTCCAATAGAATGTTCTGCAGTGATGGAAACGTTTTACACCGCATGTGGCTATTGAGCACTTGAAATATGGCTAGTGTGACCAAGGAACTGATTTCTAATTGTATTTAATTTTCACTAAACTAAGGAACCACAAGTCCTGAGTTTGATGGCACACAGCTGCCTGGGACCTGCCCCAGAGACATTCTCCCCACCTGGTTTGTTTTATCTCACAGGAATCCATCTACAGCAAGCAAAAATCATTGTCCTCTTCTATTGGTTAATTCTGTGACTCCAAAACTTCAGTGTGCATAAGAATCACCTGGACATCTGGATAAAACAGTTTCTTGGGCCTACCCTCAGAGTTTCCGATTCTGTAGCTCTGGGCTGGGACCTGAGATTGTCATTCCGAGCACATTCCCGGGTGTTGCTGATGCTGCTGGTCCGGGGACCACACTTTGAGACCCATGGGCTAATTAAGCATCTTGTTTGGAGATAGCTGTGCTTTGGTGGCATGAGTAGATCCTGGAGGCCCACCCAGAGACAAACCCCTGAGGTGATGGTTCTTAACACTGGCTGCCCTGTGGAATCACCTGGGGGGGCGCTTAAAATTCCTGATGACCAGTTCCCATCCCAGACCAGTGAAATTAGAATCTCTGTCGGTATGACCCAGACATGAGTGTGTTTTAAAGCTCCCCAGATGATTGCAATCGAAATTGAAAACCGCTGCACTAATGGGACTTAAGCATATTTCTTTGTCTTTTAAGTGGTAACAAAATTCACTCTATTTATATCACAGGACCATTGTGAGAATCAGATGAGACTGTGAATGCAAAAGGGTTTTATAAACTGTGGGACCTAAGAGTAAGGACTTAGGCGTTGACAGTCTTGGAAGAGCCGATTTGCAAGAGATGCTCTTCTTGCTGATGAATTGAGATAACGCTGCTCTCCACGGTTTGCATTCTAGTACTGCCCCACTGACCAGGCCGCTGCCGGCACAGATGCTGAGCATGTGCAACAGTTCTACAACCTTCTGACAGCCTCCATTGATGTATCCAGAAGCTGGGCAGAAAAGATTCCCGGATTTACTGATCTCCCCAAAGAAGATCAGACATTACTTATAGAATCAGCCTTTTTGGAGCTGTTTGTTCTCAGACTTTCCATCAGGTAATTACTATTCTTCTATCTTGCGTCAGTCCACTCCTTCCTTTGAAGAAGTTGGTAACCTGCTGTGTTTGTTACTGAGTCATTGGTGAAAAGTTTGCTCAAGAAGGAAATGGGAAATATGACCAAGCATTAAAAAACTGAGCGGTGAGCAGAGCGCTGGACGGGTTGCCAGGAATCCTGGGCTCTAGTCTCAGATCTAATACGGACTTACTGTAAATCCCTGAGCAAGTGACTTGCTTCTTGGGAAACTCAGTGTCCTTTGTGCAATGAGGAGGTCGGACCTGGAGACCTCCGAAGCCCTTGCAGCTCCCACATTCTGTGAATCTGGAGAGATTCTCAGGGTGCATAAGGCATTCCCAAGGAGCAAGCGTTCGTCTTGAACATTGCATTTACCTCCCAGTTTCTATTTACAGGTCACTGTTCTGGTACACCAGGTGGGGCTCTAAAGAGTTCCCACAGCCTCTCAAACCCCAATGTTTACTCCGAGAGTGTAGCTTCTAGATCAAAAGATTTGGTTCAGCCTATCACGCTCGGTGACACCAAATACAAAGAGGCAATGATTTTTTAAAAAGCTAGAACCTGGGCTCTAAGCTCCTCTCATAGAGTCCACACATAGCATTTTAAATTCCATCTTCCTTGCAGTTGTATATTTTTAGAAGATGGTACCTACATGTCACCAAATATTATAGGAAAAAGCATCACCTTTTTCCTCTTTTTCTTCCCTACCTCCCCCTCCCCAATCACACGCTGTGTTACCAGAATCTCTCAAAGTACAGATTCCCACGCCTCATTCCCAGCTGTTTTGGTTTGGAACCACCTCGGAGGAAGTCCAGAAATCTGCGTTTTTAATTCATGCTCTGGCGATTCTGATGCTCGAGGTTTGAGGTCCAGGTCTTAAACTCTGAGGCTGAACCATTGTGTCCTGTGTGCACCTCTAGGGGGGGCATCTGTGAGAGAGACAGAGGTGGAGTTACAACTAGAGTGCCAGTAATTAGCACAATTACAACCAATCCGGGAGGTGTGTGCAGGAGCCAGGCCAGCAATGTGACTGTCATCCATTAGACAGGCAACAAAAGATTAAGTAAGCAATAAGCTCCATGCAGGCAGACACCATCTTTGCCTTATTCACCAAGTTTTCTCCGTGCCTGGCTCCTGGAATGGCACATAATTGGTGGTCAGGAAATACTAGAGTGAATGAATGAATATAGCTATTCATCTAAGAAACATGGTTAAAGAGAGATTAATTTGTTAATGCAATTGGCTATAAGAGAGAAATATGTGGCAAGAGATATTAAAATTACAGGAAAGCTAAAGTTAAGGTATGGACCACATAGAATTCAGAATTAGTCACGCCTGATACTCATCAAGCTCCTCTTGTGTACCAGGCACTGGGCATGGGCTTTCAAATCTTTTACTTTACAGTCATGCATCACTTAACAGCAGAGGTATGCTCTGAGAAACGCATCATTAGGTGATTTTATCATTATGCGAACATCATAGAGTGGACTAACACAAATCTGGACGGCATAGCCTACTACACACCTAGGCTCTATGGTACTAATCTTATGGGAGCACGGTCGCATATGTGGTCCGTCGTTGACTGAATGTTGTTATGCAGCACATGACTCTATTTAATTCCCACAACGATCGTAGGAGGTAGCAATTAGAAGTCCTGTTTTATACATAAGGAAAAGGAAGCCCAGAGAGATTAGAAGTGCCCAGGGCCCCTTAGCTAGGTGGTGATGTTTCACCAGAAGTTTCAGGGTGTCTTTCATGAGAGAGAGAAGAGTGGGATGATTATGGACATAATATAAACTATCACGGCAGATTTAGAAACAGCCCTCCGCAGCCCCCCTGTTAAAAGCAGAGAGGGTAATACAAAATAAGCTCTCTTTTCACTTTAAGGCGCTTGTCAGTTTCTGATTGACTTCTGGCGGTCGCAGTGACTCGGTGTTTTTAGAGTCTGCACAATGGAATTGTAGTGTCTAGCGTCAGGCCTTATCAGTTTCTGACATTCAAGGAAATGAGGGGGAAGTCCTGGTGAGGGAGCGCTAAAGAGAACAGTCTCATGTTCACGGCAGAGGCCGCGCACTGGGCTTCACTTCCACAGTCTGTGAGCGCCTGCTCCTCTGTGTCCCGTCCCAGGGGGAGCCAGTAATTGACTCTAGTAATAAGAAAGCAGGTGCCCCACCGCCAGCTTCCCTGGGGGCTGATGCTCAGCAAGAAAGTTAGCACAGACGCCTGGTGGTGGCTGTGCATCCCTGGAGTGCCGGTCTTCTTCCTCGAGGGCGCCCGGGCAGGTTTCACAACACCACACTGCTTCTGAACGCTGCCCCATGGCTGTGCGGGTATCTCTGTGGTGTGATGGTGTCCTGTCCGACAGACCGAACAGACCTGTCTAACGTGTCTCCATCCTCCGCCCCCCACGACTTTGTCTTGTAGGTCGAACACTGCTGAAGATAAGTTTGTGTTCTGCAATGGACTTGTCCTGCATCGACTTCAGTGCCTTCGTGGATTTGGGGAGTGGCTCGACTCCATTAAAGACTTTTCCTTAAGTTTGCAGAGCCTGAACCTGGATATCCAAGCCTTAGCATGCCTGTCAGCACTGAGCATGATCACAGGTGAGCACCCCCTGCTGTCGCCCCAAGCAACCGTGTCCCCCTTGCTCTCCTCTCCTGGGTTAAGGTAGATTCTGACTTTGGCTGTCACACACACCAGAAAATTAGGAAAGTGACTGTCACTTTTCTGAAATTTGCTGAGTTTAACCTCATTTAACCAAAGAGACATACATCTGCAACTTACTGCCATGAACTTCCAGGAAAGAGGATTCCTAGTCTGTTGAATTATCATTGTCAACAAACCAATGTATGAAAATCTAAATTTCCACAGGAGCTCTGTGGACAGTTGGACTGCGTCAGGATTATTTTTACAGGGGGTTTCGAAGGAAATTGACCTCAACCTCCCGTTCCTGTGGGGCAGAGGGGCAAGACTTCCCCTCTCCCCAGTCCTTGGCTAGTGAGCCAAAGTAAGACCACAGAACTGCGCTCATAGAAAACATGTCGTTGTTTATTTAAATACAGCTTCATTTAACAACTTTGATTGGCAGAGAACTGAGAAAAATGGATGTTTGTAAAAAGCAAAAATGGCTCAACTCAACAACTTCTAAAAGTTAAGAACCAGAAGCCTAAAACATATTCAACTTCTATATCATGCCTTTCTCCCCCTAGATGTCTCTCCCTTTCTATCTTTTGGGAGATAAAGGATCCCAAGGCAGAATGAAAGAGAAAGAGAAAGAGAAAGGCATGTTGGGTAAGAGAGGGCATGCCATCTCCGGTAGCTGCACTAACTCCCTTTGCCCCTCCCCACATTCAGAGTTTCCTGTTCTGTCTCATCCTTCTCGGTCAGAATGAGGCCTGGTGAGTCTGTGACAGCAGGGGGAGGCCCCAGAAGAGGCAAACCAGACCTGGGGCTCACCTCCCATCCTTTTCATCAGACCCAAGCACAGGCTAGGCTGTTGGACTGAGAATTAAGCTTCAGCTTTGATATGCTCTTGGCTGTAGAAAACATGTTTTTCAGGCAGGTAATGAGTTTTGCAGGGGACCAAATGCCTCCTTTTGTGCAGCCGGACCCTTGTTTCTGACGCATCAGAAATGTGGATTGTTTACATGCACCTTCTTGGGACATCTTCTGTTAGCTAAAAGGAGATGTGTCTGAGTGCTTCAGAGGTCAGGCTGGTTCATTGTTTAATGGTTTACATCGCAAAGAAAAGTAAATGGCGTGTGCTACGGTAGGAATCAGACACCAGCATGTTCCCTCCGTATTCCTAGGGGAACCTCACTCCTCCTGATCTTTGGTCCAGGAGGAGAAACTCCCGTTTTTTGATGGGGCTGCCAGAGACTTCCAGGAGCCATTAACAAAACAAAAACAAAGGCAGTGTCCACGAGTAGGATTCAATTTAGAGGGCTTTCAAATGGCTTATGGGAGCACCTGAAGAAAATAAGCACATTTAAGGCAGAGGCATGTTACTCCAGCAGGACTACAGTGAAATTGGTACAAAGGCTACCTTTCAACTACAGCTCTTCAGCTTAATTTCAAAACCACTCCGCTCTTTCTAGGCCAGTTACACATTCAAAACTAGAAAGTAATGAGGTTGGTTAATTTAAAAAAACAGAAACAAAAACTAGAGCCAGCTTCGGCTTTCGGTAAATAAAACCAGTACATTGCTGCATTTCCACGGAAATGGGTGTTGAGGCTAGTTAATCAGCAAGGGCTCACTGATCTAGGCACTCTGCTGCATGTCAGTGGGTTTTCAGAGATGATACACGCATCCCCGGAGGAGATAGAAAATGCAAACTAAAGCATGTGGGGCCAGGTGTGAAGTGCCGTGGTGGGGATCTGGGAGTGGGTACGGAGTGCCGAGAGACTGAAGGTGGGGTGGTCTTCTCAAAACAGGCAACATGAGTTGGTCCTTGATAAAAGCATAGGATGTCTCCAGGCTAAAATGGAAGGAGTGAGAATTCTAGGCAAAAATAAAAATTTGCTAAGGCCATTGAACATATGGTGGTTGTAAGTTTCAGGAAGTAAATGGCTAAAAAAATGGCCGGATGAGAAATGAGACTGATGTGATAGGTAAGGGTGGGGCAGGGCTTGAGAACCCTTCCCACCTAGGTGAGGAGCTGGGAGCTTATCTTGAGAGCAGTGGGATCCAGAGACAGTTTTGACCAGGGGAGCATCCTGGCCAGGCTGGCATTTTAGTAAGATCTACCCTGACAGATGGTTTCGAGTGCAGATTTTAGCAGGAAAGAGACTAAGAGGAAAAAGTCCAGTCTGGGTGTGAGAGCTGTGGTTTAGGAGGAGGGGGGCTCTGAGGCTGATATCTTTTTTCGTTTTTAAGTAAAAGTTAATAGACAACTCTGGCACGACGACATGTGGGTGCCAGCAGTCCCAGCCTGGAGAGATTGGCAGTTCAGTGCCGAGAATATGTAGTAGGAATTAGGAGAAGGTGGTGCCAGTCTGGTCTCTGCCTTCAATTTGCTGTGTGTCCTGCAGTTATTGCTCCTCAGCCCGCTGCCCATTACGTGGAGACTGGCTCAGGGAGCAGGCAGTTTGGCATGGCAGAAAAGGCGTGGACTTTGGAATCCAGCACCCCCAGGCTTTAATCTGGGGTCCCATATTTGATAAGTATGTTCTCTTGAGTAATGCATTTCATTTCTTTGAACTTCAGTTTCCTCATCTGTGAAATGGGCATAATAACATCTATTCTGGAGGCGGCAGGGAGGATTACAGAAAATTAAGTTTGTCATGTAGCCAAACTGGATTCAGATTTGGCACTGAATCCACCTACATTCCATCCTGAAGGGATGGTGAAAGGGACACCCTCAAATTAGGCACATGCCTGCCCCTTCCCCTTGGTAACCCTAGGTAGTCCAAAATCAAACTCAGCGGCATGAGGAAACAGGTGGTGGCTTTAGAAGGCAGTATGTTTGGTGAATATCTCCTTGGATGCTTGAGAGAGAGGCTCAAAGAAGGACAATGAGATTAAGGAATTAAGCTGCCCTTAGGAGCACTTGTAATGGGCCAGCTCCTTTATGGGGTTGTTTCAGTTCCTGCCCCCAGTCCTGCCAGCCTGTGCAGAGCAGGTTGTTATAGGCGTTGTGGTTCTAATCCATAAGCCCCTCATCTCTCATTTCTGGACCCCACAGTACTCTCTTTGTGATTTGCTTTTGGGAGGGGATTTGAAATGTGCGAAAGCATCAGGAAACGGCAGAAAAGGCGATGCCTGGGAAACAGCAGCATCCATTGCTGTGGATATTACTTCTCATTTGAATATGCTCCCATGAAATCTTGACTTCTGAGTAAGCTCCATTGATCATACAAAGTGATTGTGGAATATCAGTTGGGCCATTGGCAGCAGAAAATTCATCCCCAAGTTGTCTGCTCCTAAACCTCATGCAAAGGAAATGAGGTCTTAGAAGTTTAGCCAGTCTTGCTTCCAGGAAAATTAGTAAGAATCTGGACAGTATTGGTGGTTTGCACAAACATGCCTTGTTCTCTAATTCTTTTTTTTTTCTTCTTCCTCTAGCTCTCTCTATGTGCCCTCATGAAAAACTAGGTAGAGAGGTGGGGCAGGAAATGGTTTCTTTCAGATCTCTCTCCTTTCCTACAGTCAAAGGGACTTCCCCACAGTTGTGGTTGTCGAATGTTGAGTCCCCAGTTCATCTGCCCTAACTATTCCCTTTTGTCAGTGCCACATCCTTGACTCAGGAGTAACGGAAATGCTCTGCTTCTGATGGATTACCCATGATATCTAGCGGCAGTTAATTATGTTTAATAAATAAGAAACCCCCAAATAGAAAGTTAGTGTGGAATTACCATTTTGTAAGTATCCGTTCATTCAGTAAATGTTGAGGGGCTACTCTATGTCACGCACAGTGGCAGTCCCTAATGCAAAGATGAGCATGTGTGAATTCTGCTGTCAGAAAGTATATAATCTCTGAGGAGGTCATATATGATAATGATGTAATGAACTAGACGTGTGGTGGTTAGCACTCAGGTGCTTAAAAGGGATAGATTCAGTGCAGGGGAAGTCCAGATTACTGCTAGCATTTTTGGGGTAAAGAAAAATGGAGGTGCTGGTCATGAATGGCTTCCCAAGGAGGTGGCATCTAGACATGAGAAGATACAAAGGAAGGACATTCC
Source organism: Equus quagga (assembly GCF_021613505.1). NCBI lineage: Eukaryota > Metazoa > Chordata > Mammalia > Perissodactyla > Equidae > Equus > Equus quagga. The sequence goes on from NC_060267.1 coordinate 64,453,277, forward strand.
AGATCAAGGAAACAGCATAGCAAGGGCATGGCAGTGGAACACGTCAGTGCTTTCTAGGGAAAAGCAGGTCCCGTGGAGTTGCACTATACATGTGTTAAATCACACATATAATCTCAAGAAAAAGAAGAGAAAAATTAAAAGAGTGTGCAGGCTGTTACACGCAATGACTGTTCTGGAGTGAGCATGAGAGAGAAGACAGGAATCCACTGTGGGTCATGGCCTCTCTGTTTCTGGTGGTGGATCCTTAGAGCATGTCCTGGACTTTGGGGAAATTCGAAGGATTTTCAGGGAAAAAACTTATTCTATGTGATATTTGTCTTATGGCCTGGTGTTATGACCTAATCTCAGAGTAACATACATTTCCCACATGGTAAAAAGGTAAATAAGATTGGAAAGGTTTTGGATCAGATGGTGGAGGGACTCTCGAGTGCCCAAATGACATTTTGCAGATCACTGACTACCTTAAAAGAATGTTTCGCGTGGCTTTCTTTTCCCTACTCAGGTTTTCTGTAAGGTGAGAAGGTGCCTCCTTTCTCTTCCACCCGTGGTCCTTTTCCTGCTCTTATGGGAGCATGAATTCTAAGACTGAGGAGGAGGAAGGAATGAAGGCAGACCCAGGGCAGAAAGCAATGAAACAGTGATGTAGCAGGACCAGGCAGGTGGCTGATCCTGCCACACCATCCACCACCTGTCTTCCTAGAGCTCCCTTCGTCTCTCTAAATGGTTACCTGGTTACCCTGTTTTGTATCATATATAGCGATAAGCTACATTGCAAGGAAATATAAGTATAAAACCTGGCAGGGCAATATACTTCTTTAAAAAGGCATGGGGGTTGGGGGGCGGCGGTTGTTATAAGATTTGGAAGTTGGAGATCTGAGTTCAGGTCTTCACTCTGACTTTTCCTAGCTATGCAATCTTCAGCAAGTTCCTTATGCTCTCTGAATCTCAGTTTTCTCATTTTTCACAGGGATGATGATGTCTACTTGCAGGTTTCTTGTAAAGAGTGAATGAGCTAATGTGTACTTTGCAGAGAAAAAAATATTAGATGAACCTTCATTATTATTATCCCAAATATTATATGTCTTACTTCCTGGAAGAGCTAGCTGTTCTCCTCTCTAAAAACTCATAAAAATGTTCATGCATTCATACAATTGCATATACTCATCATATTAAGTGATTTCTTTGTGTCTTTGTTTCTAACTAGACTGGGTTTCTTAAGCACAGGGAGAGTCTTATTCATCTTTATAATTACTTTAGCATTTAAAAGTGTCTGGCACATGGCAATTATTGGTTGAATGAATGGGTTAATTGTAAATATCAGAAAGTCTCCCAAATTAGGAAAATCTGAATTAACTATTTTTAGCCCACCACTTTGTTATTAGAAAATCGTCCGAATTTCTGTGAACTACCTTATTTCAATTCAGATTAATTCAGTAAAATTTATTGAGCATCTGCTATATGCCAGGCATACAATCCCTGACCGTCAAAGAGTTTGTGGTCTTGCTAGGGAGACAGACACCTACTCTAATAAATCAAAGACAGACAGACTGAAAAGCACTATGACAGCCTCCGCACAGGCTGCTGACCAACTTGTAGCTCCTGATGGGCGTGGGCTCAGTGTCTCTGGCACTGCCCATCAGTAAAGAATGTCTTATATGACATGAGAAGTAGCAGCGAGATGACATCTCAGAGAAAGAAGTGGAGCTGATGGCAGGCAGTCCTGTTTGTTGGTGTTTGAGTTACACACACGTCTCCCCCGAGGAGCCCTCTTCTCCTTCCCCTTTGGCTGGACCGGCATTATTTTTGTCACTGGGTTGGCCTATGCTCTAAGACCTGCTCAAAAGGAAAAGGAATTGCTTTTCCTCATTGGGGCTCCTGTTGGCTACCATCACCCCCTTTCCTCATCCCCTGCTCTTTGCCGTGAGGAAGAGAATTTCGGGTTTCTTGTATGGGCCTAAGAGGGAGAACTGGGAAATGTAGGAAGGCAAAATTTAGCTCAATATGAAAAAAACTTTCTAATAGAAGTATTTGAAATCGTAATAATCAGTGTGGGAAGGGAGTTCCTGCCTTGGAGAGTGAGTTTTAGAAGCAGAGACTCGATGAACAGTAGGTGTAGACTGGCTCAAGCGTCTTATAGGGACCAGGATTGACTAGAGCAGAGCTTCTCCAGCTTTCATGAGTATGCAGATCATCAGGCATCTTGTTCAATTTCACATTCTAATGAGGTAGGTCTCAGGCAGGACCTGAGATTCTGCGTTTCTAACAAACTACTAGGTGATGTTGATGCTGTTGGTCCAGGGACCACATTTGAGTATCAAGGGACAAAGGAATCCATTGGTAATTAGGACACCATGAAATTAATAACAGCTACCATTTTTAAATACTTAGTACCAGGCACTGTGCCAAGGGCTCTACTTGTGTTATTTTGTTTAATCTTGTTTAGTAAATAGATTTGGAAGTACTTGGGATGGATTGCAGCAGAGATGGGAAGCAGAGAGACCAGTCAAAAGCTATTAAAACAGTCTAGGTAACAGATATTGAAGACGTGGTCCAGAGGCAGTGAGATTGAGAGGAGATAGAGGCAAGGAGCATCACAGAGATGATAACCAAAGTTCTTGAAATGGATTAAATATGGTGGGCTGGGGAAGGACTTGTTAGAGATGGTTATGAGAGTGATGGTGAGGATTGTGGAATCATTAACAGACCAACTCAAAGAAGTGGCTGGTTTGAAGGGAAAGTTAATGAGTTGAGTTTGGGACATAGAGGATACTTGCTAATATTTATTAAGTACCTTCTATATTCTAGGCATTGTTCCAAATACTTCACATGTATTAATTCATTTAATTCTCACAACAACCCATGAGGCAGATACCATTATTAGCCCTATTTTACAAATGTGGAAAGAGGCCCAAAGTCACCCAGCTAATAAGCAGTAGAGTGAGACTTTACATCCAGGAAATCTGGCTCCAAAGCTTCTGATGTGATGGGTTTTAGAGTTTGTAAAATTCTTTCTGTTGTTAGCTTCTTAATAACTCCCAACTTGTATATCTGTTCTGAGCAACCTACACAGTTAGTATTCATTTAATCATATTTTAGAGGTCCTCAATCCTCCATTTACATATTCATTTAACAGATATTTATTGTGTGTCTCCTATGTAATAGGCTTGGTGCCAGAGATACAATGGTGAGCAACTACAGTCCATGCCCCCAGGGACATGCACTGTGTCTATGGCATGGGTAGCTAAAGTGCGCAAGAATCTGACAGTATCTTTAGATACTCACACCACACAGGTTAGGAGTGTGACTGTTGTCTGTTTTGTTCACTGCTCCAACTCCAGTGGCTATAACGTTGCTTGGCAGGGGAACAGGTACTCAATAAATATTTGCTGAAAGAAGTAATTAACCAATTAGCAGATTAGGTACACAGAAAGTAGGAGGGAGTTACAGAAAGGCTGAGTTCCTCTCAGGATGAGGAGGAACATTCTAACATAATGTTCAGGGCAGCCTGGTATCATAGAAATATCTTTGGACTGGGAGTGAAGGAAATTCACCACTTGTTAATTTTGACCGTGGGCAAGTCACTTAGCTCTCTGAGCCTTAACCTTCTTATCTATTAAGTAAAGTCTTTATCCTGCCTAATTCACAGGGTTATTGTAAGGGTGTGATAAAATAATCTAAGTAAAAGAGTATAACATAAAGTGCTATTACATATATTTTTATTATCAGAGTGAAATAGTGAACCCCAGTCCAGCTGGTGCCGGGCACTCTCTCTGTAGTATCTTGTAGTAGAGATTCTTGTCTTAGGTGAGAGTTTGAACTAAATGACTCAGGTTCTTTCTAATTCATATATATTATGGTTATGACACATAAATTCATTACTTAACCATTTCTATAAGTTGTATTTTAAAGTTTTGAATACGTCAAGCCGAGTTAAAATACTGAAGTATTGTATAAAAATGATGGAGATCAAAATGCAAGAAATACTGAGAAGTTTGTTTTGTTTCATGGTGGACAAAGATCTTAAACTAAAATCTGTGTATAATTCTCTAGGAAGGAGGAAAATCCACATGTCTGATTTCCCCCAGAATTTATGAACTCTCTGTATATCGGCTCTGCAGCCATGTTGACCAACCTACAAGAAGAAAGGGGCTCCCTTAAACTAAAATGTCAGTGATTAGGGTTTTAAGGAATTTCAAATTGCTAGGAAGGCCCCAGACACTTAGTGACTCCCTAGTGATTTGAAAATCTAGCTGGCTGCTGGCAGTAGTTTGCATGGAGACTGAATTTTATCTCAGCCCTTTTGAAAAAGTAAAGAAGCCACAAATCCAGCAGCTGTTGAAAACAACAAAGAAGGTGCCTTTGGCTTCTAACAGGAGTGTCTCT